>NC_090938.1:788259879-788559879 GCF_040938575.1 Ambystoma mexicanum | reverse complement strand
ACACCACCACCATCCTACCTTCGTTGTCTGTTTTTGTGCTACTGAATTTGAAAGGAACAGTGGGGGCAATCCAAATCAGAACCCCTCTGGCGTAGGAGGAGTAAGTCGAACCTATTAGGGTACCACGCCAAGTTTTGGCGAGGACTTCCAGTTTCTTGGGAGTTAAGTGAGTTTCTTACAGCATGGCGATTCCGACCTTGCATCTTTTCAGGTAGGTTTGGCCACGCTGTTGTTTAACGAAGCTGTTCAGGCCCCTGATGTTCCAAGTAACGACCCTTATTGTGTCAGCCATATGCGTAGTGTGGTTTATTGTGTGTAACGGGTGGAGCTCAGGGTCTTGGAGGTGCTACGTTTCATGTGAATTGTTCCCGTGGTCTCGATATGTCCCAGTGTATGTCCCCAACTTGTGCAAAAACTCCCCTTTCCCACCCTCCCCCCTTAACTGTAAAAACTCCAAACATAGAACTGGCCCAGCGAGGTTACCCTCGTTATGACTGTCCCGTTTCTGCTCCGTCGGACCGTGCATTGGTCTCCAGGTGCCCTACGGGCGGGTATATATACCCAAAAAAAGAAACAATCAGGGGGTGGAGTGAACTTGGGCTCCGGGTCTCCGCAAGGAGGATCCATTCAGCTGTGTAGAGGTTCAAACAAGTACAGTTCCCCCCAGGATGACAGGAGGATCATTATCTCGGTCTTCGTTTCTTTTCCTCAATATCAGGGATCTGTAGACCGTCCATCCAGTCCCTGGCCTGGGCCGGAGTGTCGAACAAGTGCACCTTATTGTTATGTAGCACTTTAAGCCTGGAAGGGTACAGGAGCATATAACGCAGCCCGGCGGCTTTCAATCTGGCCTTGGTGTGTATGAACTGCGTTCTGTTCATTTGGACCTGAAAGGTGTAATCAGGGTATATGGCGATTTTAGCAGAGTCCCGTTGGATTTGGCTGCCAGCTCGGGAAAAGCCAGAATAACTTCACGATCCCTGTAGTTGAGAACTTTCGCTATCACAGGCCTGGGTGGGGCCCCCGGCGGTGGTTTCTTAGCCAGGGATCTGTGGGCTCTTTCGATGGTGAAGCACTGGGAGAGTTTACCAGCTCCCACCTCTTGTAGCAAGAGGTTCTCTATATAGTTAGTTGGGTCGGAGCGTTCAGAACCCTCTGGCAGACCGAGGAGGCGTATATTGTTCCGGCGAGCCCTCCCTTCCGCCTCCTCGGCTCTGTCCTCCAAGTTCTTGACCCTTTGCTGAAGCTCATCGACGTCTCGAAGAAGGTGAGTTTTGGATTCAGTGTTTTCACGGACTTGTGTTTCAAGCGCCTCAGTCCTGCCGGCCAGGGAGCAGACATCTTGACGCAGGAGGCCCAGGTCTGTGGCAATGGCATCGATTTTGTTTTCCATTGTTGCCTGGAAAAGCTTGATGGCTTTGAGTATCTGGGTGTTACTAGGCTCTGCAGCTGCAACTGCCGTGGGGTTAGATTGAGCGTCCGAGGCCGCTTTGTTTGTGCCCTCTGAATTTGGGGATTCGCAGGCTGCGAAGGTGTCCATCGTGGTCTGGCGCTGCTGCTTGGGCCTGCCGCCCCTGCTGGACATGTCGTCAACACAGGGCCTCCCCGCACCGAGAGTGCCGGGGGCACAATCGGGAGGCCGCTAGCAGCAGGGGAGACTCCCGTTCCCGCCGCAGGGCCGACAGGGTGATGATATGAAGCTGCGGGGTAGCAGGCCAATATCGGGAAATAAAGGTATCTCAGTTCCAGCAGGTGCGGATGGCCCCACCTGCAGTCGGCTGTGGAGCGGTGGGGGCCCAAATTCTTGCATTGCTACCAGCGGCAAAGTCAGGCGCAGGGGGTTTAGTAATGCGTGGCCCCAGGATCCCCGCACCCTGCCGCCAATGTAGATGTCTGGGCTGGTCCTCCACCGTGCCCGCCCACCTCTGCGGCACCAGTAGGCCACCACTCACGCCGGGGGCCCTCGCGACTATCCTGGGCACACCTCAGCCCAGTCGCGCGCAGTGGGCAGGGCGCAGTCCGGCAGGAGCATCCGGGTCGGTCCTCTCGATCGATGAGAGCAGCTATTCAGCCCCCTCCTCCAGGTCCGGCACAAGTCGGCATCTCAGGATCTTCTTCCCCCACCGGCGGGCAGCGTCGTCAGTGGTAATAGTGCGCTCCGGCCTTTCGAGGGATCAGGGTGCAGGAGCCGCCATTTTGAATCCACTCAGTGACCCTCCTCGCACGCCGGGTATAGGTGTTAGTCATCTCTTCTTCACTTGGGAGACGGTGTGAAAGTTGCCGAGGAGGTTCTGCGGCGGATGGTGCAACTTGTAGGGTTCCGGAGCGCTTTAAAGTCACTTAAAACAGCTTATCATGGCACATCAGCACAGAGCTCTCAGGAGACACGTCCGTTCTACATGGCGGTTAGCCACGCCCCCCGTGGTCTACATATTTTGTGCTTCTTAATCTGTTAGACTCCTCTGGTCTTGTATATATATTGTGTTGATAGTGATGTGATGGTTTACTTCGGGATTATTGTGATTCTTTGCTATGATCTATATTACAAAGGCCTTGTAATAAATGTGTCTATATTTTTAATATAACACCTGCCTGGAGAAATTTGTAAGTGTCCTTGCTTTGTGTGCTCATTGAGGTCTTTCAGTCACCCTCACCCCTCCTGAGACTTAGTCTTGACTGCCTGCCATAGCTACCCTGATTGGTCTGGCTTGTTTAGAGGTTACCCTGTTCCAAGAAACTAGGTTGGCCTTCTGAACCTCTACCCCTCCAGGTCAGAGTTCAGAAATCCATCTTAACAAATTGGTGTACAGCGGTGGGATAGGACTGAAGGAATCCAGTGTTGCGCACGAGTAAATGCATTTCAAGTTATTCCTACCAGGACACATAGTGAATTGTCGTAGTATAACTTTTAAAAGGCCATAGTCCTATCTAACAGTATGGAAACAAGTACCTTGTTAACTTTAAATGCTGCGAGATCCGACACATTCAGAAAGATGTGTGCTGAGAGAGGTGTTTCCTCTCAAGGCACAAAAGTAGAAATGATCCAGAGAATCATGGACTGGCAAGAAGCTCAGCTTAGAGCTATGGCTTCCGAGGACAGTGCAGAAGGAGGTGGGGTTGCTCTCACTGGTAGACAGATGGTTCTACCGCTGCACTGATCCACAGCGACTATGAGGACAGAGGACATGGAGGATGTAATGTTGAATGTTTCCTCTGCCAGTGCTGATGGGGAGGCCATATTTGAATTCAAGAAGCAAGAGCTGCTGTTTAGGCAGAAGGAGCTTGAGTTCAATATGGCCAAACTAAAGATAGAGCAGGCAGAAAAAAAAAGAAAGGGATCACCAGTTGGAACTGGCCACGCTTCAAGTTGCCAATGGGTCCAAGGGTCCTGGACATGGATCTGGGGCCTCTTCTCATCCAAGGTTTCCAAAGGATCTGCTCAGTGTGTATGAGGAAAATAATGACATTATGGACTGGCTGAATACATTTGAGTATGCATGTGAAGTTCAACAAGTTGACAATGCTGATAAAATCGCCTGGTTACTTAGCAGACTACCCCATTCTGGCTGCAGTGCCATTATGAAAATGTCAAAAGCTGAGAGAGCAGATTTTTCAATGTTGAAGCAAAGTCTCATCTTAAAGTTTGGAAAGACTCCTGCCCAATACTTAAAAAGATTCAGAGAGTATAAGAAAAAAGAAGGTGGTACTTGGGTATCTTATGTAACTGAATCCTTAAAAAACTTGACTGGCTGGGTTGAAGGTTATAAGGTTTCTACCTTTGAAGGTATGATAAGTCTTGTCATGCTGGAACATATTTTTGCATCTTCTTCCCCTGAGCTTAAGAAGCATTTGGCCGATTCAAAGGAGATAGATCCTAAGAAGCTAGCCATTGCAGCAGATTTATGGGTGTCACATCGAGTGTCCTATAAGGACAAGACTCATCCTGGTAAGCAGGAGGGAGGAAGGGAAAAAGTCCAAAGATAAAGAGGGTGGGGAAACTGATAAATCTTCTTCCCAAAAGGGCCACAAAAAGAAATATAAGTGTAAGACACAAGAGAACTCACAGGGTAGTGGAGGTCAGCCTCCGAAACAGAATTCTGGTTATAGTAAGCTTCCCTATGTGAACAGACCCAATGGATCTTGGTTTGCTTGTGGAGCGACTGACCACATGAAGGGGGATCCCAGATGTAAGGTCAAAACCTTGGGGGTCCACTCTGCTAATCTGGCCTTCTTCTCCTACGAGGAAGAAGAGATTACCGGAGCATCCTTCTCCTCAGACTCCTTCGCCAGTGGGATAGAAGCTGAGGTAGTTTTAGTTTCCCTAGGTTCCTGGGAGCCTAAAGTCTCAGAGGCTTATACTAGTATTCCAGATAACACCAAGCACTACTTTAAGGACAGTGTGCTGATCAATGGAGTAGATACTCCAGCTCTTAGGGATAGTGGGTGCAGTCGAACTGTAGTGGTTTCTACCTTGGTAGACCCAGAGGAAGTTGCCAGAGCTACTCTGATGCCCACTCAGTTGGCTGACGGCCCACCTCTCATGTTCCCAGTAATACCTGTAAATCTTACTATCAATGGTACCACAGTCAGGATTCCAATGAGCCTTCAGAGGAGTGTCCCAGGAAAGGTCTTGTTGGGCAATGATCTCCGTGCTTTAGGGCTTGTGGGAGACACGGCTGACAGACCCTGCACAAGGTCTCAAACGAGGGCAGCACTGGCCAAGACCAATGCCCTGCCCCAGCCAAAGGGGAAACCCAAGGCTAAAGGAGTCAAAAAAGTAAAAAGAGTGAAAGAAAATATTCACCCTAACTCGCCTACCACTGAGGTGGAGGTAGTTGGTCAATCACCCGGACCTGACGAGGAGGTGGTGATGCCTGAAGTATTTGACCCCAATGACCATCCTCAACTAAACGATTTGTTAGTAGAAGGTGGTCCTGACAGGGAAGAATTCAGTAAAGGCCAACGTGAGTGCCCATCTCTGGAAGGCCTAAGGAGACAGGCCTACTCCCAGCTTGAGGGTGAACCTCCTGGGAAGCACCGGATTTATTGGGAAGGTGGGCTCCTGTATAGTGAGCCTACAGAGTCTACAGACGGAGACCATAGGAGATTGGTGGTTCCACTTGCTGTAAAACACTTCCTCCTGCAGCTGGCACATGAAGTGCCCCTTGCTGGTCACCTTGGTATTAAAAGGACAAAGCAAAGGTTATCCATGCACTTCTACTGGCCCAAGTAGAAAGTCACTGCAGGAGTTGTGCCCCCTGCGAGTTATCTGGTAAGAGTGGTTCAACAATCCAAGCTCCCTTGGTACCACTCCCAGTTGTGGGGGTACCGTTTGAGAGGGTAGGGATCAACATTGTTGGTCCCCTTGACCCCCTAACATCCTCAGGCAATAGGTTTATCCTGGTGCTGGTCGACCATGCAAGTGACAAGTTGAAGGCAGGACAAGCTCTGGTGAAACATTGGTATGACCAGGAAGCTTCCCTCATTAACTTTACACCTGGTCAGAAAGTCCTGATCATGAATCCCATAAGGCCTAGGGCTTTACAGGATAAATGGCCAGGCCCTTACACAGTGGTGGAGTCACTGGGTGAGGTCAACTATTTAGTGGACGTTGGAAGGCCTGGACAGGCTCCAAAAGTGTTCCATGTAAATAGGCTGAAGGCTTTCAGCCCAAGGGTTGAAATCGCAGCACTGCTATTGGCTTCAGATGTTCAGGAAGAGGAGTCTGAACCTCTTCCTGACCTATTCCAAGCAGTCCTTCAGATAACTCCATCGGGGGTGTCCGAGTGGCCCCTCACCTGACTTCTGATCAGCAGGCTGAGGTGAAAAGTTTGCTTAGGCAATTTTCCCCCTGTTTTCACAGTCCCATGGTTTGACACCTTGGTGCAAACATAATAACATAGACACAGGAGACAGTGTACCTACCAAAAGTAGGGGATACAGAATGTCAGACAAAGTACGGTCTTACATTAAAACAGAGGTCAACAAAATGTTGGATCTTGGGGAGATTGAACCCTCTAGTAGTCCTTGGTCCAGCCCTGTGGTTTTGGTTCCAAAAGCAGGTACTTCTGAATTGAGGTTCTGTGTGGATTACAAGGCTCTGATTGCTGTCACCAAGACAGATGCACACCCCTTGCCTAGAACAGATGAGCTGGTGGATACCTTGGGCGCCTCCAAGTACCTCAGCACGTTTGACCTCACTGTAGGCTATTGGCAAATAGCCCTTGCAGAACATGCCAAGGAGAAGACAGCTTTCTCAACTCCAGAGGGCCTTTACCCGTTAAGGTAATGCCTTTTGGGTTGAAGAATGCACCTGCCACATTCCAGAAGCTTGTGAATCATGTGCTGAATGGGTTGGACGAATTCTGTCTTGCATATCTGGATGATATAGCAGTTTTCAGTGCCACCTGGGAAGACCATGTGAAACACCTTGGGATTTTGTTACAGGCTCTTCAGAAGGCCCACTTGACCATAAAGGCCAGTAAATGCCAGATTGGACAAGGCTCAGTTGTGGTTTACCTTGGACATGAAGTAGGTGGAGGGAGGATACAGCCTCTACCCAGTAAAGTACAAGCAGTACAAGACTGGCCTACCCCCACTACACAGACCCAAGTGAGAGCCTTCTTAGGACTCACTGGGTACTACAGAAATTTCATGGCAGACTATGGCACCATAGCTGCCCCTCTGACTGCTCTCACTACTCCAAAGAAACCCAAGAAGGTAACTTGGACTGAAGAGTGTGAGAAGGCCTTCAATGGCTTAAAAGACTTCTTGTGCCAGGCCCCTGTGCTCAGGGACCCTGATTACCACAGACCTTTTATTGTGCAGACACGTGCCTCTGACACTGGGATAGGAGCTGTACTATCACAAGTAGATGAGAAGGGTAAGGAACACCCTATGAGCTTAATTAGTCGCCAGCTTAAGGACAGAGAGCTCAGATTGTCCACAGTAGAAAAAGAATGTTTCTCTGTTGTGTGGGCCCTACGGAAGCTGAGGACCTACCTCTGTGGGACCCACGTCACTGTGCAAACTGACCATAAGCCCTTAAAGTGGCTAATGAACATGAAGGGAGAGAATCCAAAGTTGCTTAGGTGGTCCATAAGTCTGCAAGGCTTTGACTTCACCATTGAGCAAAGGCCAGGTGTCCAACATAGCAATGCTGATGTGTTGTCCAGAATAATTAACCGACCTGAACAAGAAACTCATCCAGGGGTGGATTAGTTCCCCCTGTCCTTAGTCTGGGAGGGGCGAGTGTTAGGAAAAATTTCATATTTGAATGTAATTTTCCCTCCATGTGTCAAACCCCAAACTTTTTGCAGCTGTTTTACATCCTGATCTAACCTTTGCCAGAGAAGCGCAGCCCTCAGCCGCACTCCTCTGAGCTTTCGCTCACTTCTTATGGGAAAACTGACATGCCCTTAATACAGTCAGTACTGGGAGACTTCGTTTCCCTTAGTCCTTTCCTCATGTTGCAGCTTTTGTGCAACATGTAACAAGAGTGCAATGTAATTTACTTTACCGCACCCTTGGGTCTCTAGTGATTCCAAAGGCCCTAGAAACTCTTGCTGGACTTTCTATGAACTGTGGTGGCAGCTATCATTTTTCTTATGTTTTGAACCCTTTCTTGCCATGTTAACCGCGCTTACCGCGTTTGGCAAGCATAGGTGGCCTGGCTCCAAAATGGCCACGCCACGAGGTTCTTTGTCCTGTCCTTTGGCCATCTTGCCCCTTCACCTTCCCCAGGTCGACCCGGGTCAGTCCTTATTTGGTCATGCACTTTCCCGCAAAACCCAAAGCTTTTGCGGGCTTCTGCATGCCTTGTGTGTGTGTCTCCAGGATGTGGGCTGGGATGTTCCCAATACACATCCTGGGTGCCAGAGAGTCCAGAGTGTCCTGAATGCCTGGGACCACTGTGGTCCGTGATTGGTCCACGTATGGAGTGAGTGTTTGTGAGCAGATCTCCCATTGGGTCCTCTCCGTTTTGGCGTGAAGAGAACTTTGGATAAGGGAGGCCGAAAAAACACCACTACCATGTCGATCTCCTGAGCTCACACGAACAAAGGAGCCAAGTATCCTGCAACAAGAAGCCGAGTCGAGCAACCGCTGGTGACCCGCTGGAAGGTTTGGCACCCTGAGCCCGCTGTCGTCCTGTGAGACCCCTCTGCATCTGATCGTCCTAGAAGGTCTGCGAAGGCGCTTCGACCCATGGAATAGTGTGACCAACTATTCTCGGTACCTTCATCAAACCCTGCAAATAAGCCTCTTCTGAAGTGTCCCTGAGCCAACCAGTGGGCTGACCAGCTTACGCAGGGCGTTTGCTCTGTCATCGCTGCGGTTTCGAGGAAGCCCTCGAAACTTGGTATACTGTTGGCTCTGTGTCCACGGCACCCTCACACCGAATTTCGTACACTTGGCATTCCCAGGTCTGAAGTGAGACGAGTGCGCCTGGACTTGAGTAAATGCGGTTACTGTGTTGCCCTGCTGTGGCAACGACCTGTGCAAGTTCGCTGCACTTGTGACCCTCTTGACCCTGAAGCCTGCTACCGTGGAAACTACACAGTGTCGAGACATCCTGATTGTCGCATTCGAACCTGCCAGCGAAGTGGACTGAACTGGTGATGTCTGGGTCTGACTGCGTCGGGGACCGGTGAGTAGTCCATACCCCAACCGGTGGCCCCTAGCGCAGGAGCCCATTTCTTTTCTACCGCTGTTGCGATATAGCGACTCTATCCCGCACTCTCAACCTGCCTCTACCCGCAAGTGGAGGTCCTGCTTGAATAGTGGGGACTTGTTCTTCATCGACCGCATCCACCTTCCTGAGCTGCTAGTGACCCTTGAAGAGACCCTATTTTGTCCAGTGGCACCAGCGTGTGCATGTACTATTGAGCATAAGGCTCCTCCCTTCGTAGGGCTTGGACTGCATCTTAGTTAGGTGTATTCTTCATGTGGAACGTGGTCTAAAGATTACTTGCGCTGCCTGCTTTCCTCCCCATCTAGGTGGTCTACATATTTCATGCTTCTTAATCCGTAAAACCCCACTGGTCTTGTATATATATTGTGTTGATTGTGATGTGTTGGATTACTTCAGTATTATTGTGATTCTTTGCTATGAGCTATATTACAAAGGCTTTGTAATAAATGTGTCTATATTTTTAATATAACACCTGTCTGGAGTAATATGTAAGTGTCCTTGCTTTGTGTGCTCATTGAGGTCTTTCAGTCACCCTCACCCCTCTTGAGACTTAGTCTTGACCGCTTGCCATAGCTACCCTGATTGGTCTGGCTTGTCCAGAGGTTACCCTGTTCCAAGAAACCAGGTTGACCTTCTGAACCTCTGCCCCTCCAGGTCAGAGTTCAGAAATCCATCTTAACACCCGTTATAGACTGGACTGCCAATACCATGCTGTTCCATTCCTCATACTGCAGACAAAACTGCCTATCACACAAGGGCGCTATGCCGGTTCATAGCTTGAAGTTTTCACTGTCTACATCCATAATTCATACCATACCATCCCATTATCAGGAGTTCTCTGAAGTTTTTGAGGACATGATACCACATATCCTACTCCACCACCGGACTGAGGATTGTGGTATGGACTTACTCCCCGATGCTTCCATACCGTTTGGAAGAATGCACCCACTTTCTTTGCCTGAACGCAAGGTCCTCAAGGAATACCTAGACATCAACCATCAGCATGGCCTTATCAGGGAGTTCCAGTCTTCGGCTGTAGCGTCCCTGTTCTTTATTCCTAAGAAAGGAATCCTCGAGCTCAGGCCTTGTATCGACTACAGGGGTCTAAACCAACTCAACATCAAGGACCGATATCCCATGCCATTGATAAAAGATGTTATCGAGGTGGTTCAAGGAGCTACGGTATTCACTATATTGGACCTCAGAGGTGCTTACAATCTTCTCTGCATAAGATCTGGCGATAAGCGGAAGACAGCTTTTCGGACACCTCTGGGGCACTATGATTATCAAGTGATGACGTTCGGCTTAGTTAATGGTCCCGCCATATTCGAACAGGTTATGGACAAGGTATTCTTTGATCTATTGTATTCCACCATGGTGGTATACCTAGACGATATTCTGTTTTTTTCAAAAAACCCAACCGAACACAGGATGAACGTATGCAAGGTTTTACTTTGGCTACGGAACCATCATCTCTTTGCCAAACCAGAAAAAAAGTATTTTGATGTACCATCGGTATCCTATCTGGGCTTCATTCTTTCAAAAGATGGTATCCAGATGGATCCGGGAAATATCCAGGCAATCCTACAATGGCCAAAACCCAGAAGCGTCAAGGATGTACAGCGTTTCCTTGAATTGGCCAACGTTTACAGACGCTTTATATGGGGGTTCTCCGATCTGGTTCTCCCCATCATCTCGCTCCTCAAGAAGGGCAAGCAGTTTGAATGGACACAAGAAGCAAAAAGGCCTTTTGTACTCTCAAACAGGCCTTTACTACGGCACCTATCCTGGTACAACCTGATCAGTCCTTGCCATTAGTGTTGGAAGTAGACACTTCAGGGAGTGCATTAGGTACAGCCCTCTTACAAAAGGGAGAAAAAGGATTGGAGCATCCTGTGGCCTACTACTCCAGGACACTCACACAAAGCAAACAGAATTATTCAGTTATCGAAAAAGAGCTGCTGGCTGTACGTCAAGTGTGTGAAGAGGGGTGTCACTTGCTCCAGGGAGCTACTCATCGTTTCTTGGTCCATACTGACAACAGCAATTTGAAGATCCTTCAGCAAATGGAATGCAGCATACTTCTTTTCCTAGTTTGATTTTGACATTTCCTACATACCCGGTAAAGAAAACATCTTAGCCGCCTTGGGGAAGACATATGCCAATATAAAGGAAACAAGCTCATATTGGCAGGAAAGCAATTCTTGGCTGTGGTTAACACCTTTCTGCAGGAAGTTCAAACCAGTACTCCCCTGGATGATATTCCCAGTATCCCTCGAGGTCAACTGAAGGAAAAGGAAGGATTGTTCTTTAAGGATCATGCCTTATATCTCCCTACCAAGACCCTTCAGACACTCTCATGGTGTCATGATCTCCCCAAAGCAGGACTCACGGGTCAGAAGGCGATGAGGGATCTCCTGATTAGACATTTTTGATGGCCTACAATGTACAGTGACATGCTGATATATGTATCTACGTGTCCTGTCTGTGCAGCCAACAATACCCCACCTCCAGACCCATCGCTCTATTACAACAGGATTAACCTCCGTCTCAACCTTGGGTACACATATCCATAGACTTCATCATGGATCTTCCACCTTCTCAAGGGCACACAGCCATCATGGTGACTGTTGACTCATTTAGTAAGTTGGCCCACTTTTCTCCTTTGCATGGTATTCCCTCTGCCCCTGAAACTACTACTGTGTTTTGAGGGACATAGTGTCAGACGTCGGTCCCACCTCCCCTATCTCCTCACCGGATTCTTCAGAGGATAGATCCTTGAGAGGATTCTTCTTCTTTGGAAGCTTCTTCTTCTTGTTGCTAGATGACTCGTCCTTATAAATCCGGACCTTCTTTTCGCGGAGATAAGGTCTATCCCCTCCAGAGGCCACCGTGACAGTAGTGGGAACCTGTCTTGGGTGCCTCCAGTGGGGCCAGCCTCACTTTCAGGGAAAAAGCCAAAGCAGAAAAAACCCTGTAGGTCTTGATGGTAGGAGGTGAGGTAGTCCTTGATAACCCAGGCCGTTGGAAGAAAGGTGGATAGCGAAGGCTGACTGGAAGTAACCAGATGTCCGCGACCAGCTTCCCAGACAGAGCTCGGAATAAGACTTGCAGGTAGAATCCTTCGATAGCAACAAGGAAATCGTAAGTAAGTAGCAGGATAATGTCCGCGACCAGCTTCCCAGACAGAGCTCGGAATAAGACTTGCAGGTAGAATCCTTCGATAGCAACAAGGAAATCGTAAGTAATTCGCAGGATAATAGACGAAAAAGAGGAAAGGAAAGGAGAACAAATGGCCTAAAAAGGAAACCCGAAATGCAATACCCAGTGGAAGGAATAGATGGCAGATACCGCCGAGTAATAAATAAACCAGATACAGGAAGGGAGTGCCGCAAGTTTGAAGTACCGGACGGCAAATGTAAGTAGTAAACAGTGCAAAGAGTGCCGCGCACAGAGAAGGTTGCAGGCAGCAAGGAAGGAACGGTGAGAAGTCGAGCAGAGAAGTAGGAGGAGCCAAGTATCCAGGTAAGCAAGACAGCAAGTCACCGAAACGGTGAAACAGCGGAGTACACGCCGTGAACCCTAAGAATACGAAAGAAGGAAATGCAGCGAGAAACTAAGGTTGAACAAGATTTGTATAAAGTTGGAAAACTAAGGCGGCTAAGGAAGCCCAATGGAAGGGAAAATACTAGAGAGCAACGGAGCGTTAGAGTGCGAGCAGCAAACACAGATACAACGCACCTCACAGGGAGGCGGAGTCAGTACTTATAGAGTCCTCCGCCATATTGGATGAGGACTAGAGCGAGGTAACCGCTAGCTAGTGCCGCCAGCGGTTCCATAACTTCCACCCCTGATTCCTGACACATAGTCCGTCTACATGGTCTTCCGGGTACCATTGTTTCAGATCAGGATCTCCATTTACTTCTATGTTCTGGGCCTCTCTGAGCAGTCAAATGGGTATGCAATGTGCCTTGTCCTCAGGATACAACCCACAAAGCAATGGTCAGACCGAACGTCTCAATGCCACATTGGAGCAAAATCTGCGGTGTGTCTGCAAACAGGAACAAGACAACTGGACCGAACTGCTGGACACTCTCAAACGTACCCATAAAGAAGCCCGAGAGTCACTTGAAGACAGTAAAAAGACCTACAAAACAGGAGCGGACAAGAAGAGACAACCTAACCCTCTCTGGAAAGAAGGCACTCTAGTCTGGTTGGCTACAAAGTACTTACCCTGCTGGGTCCATGCAGGGAAGTTCACTCCTAGGTACATTGGACCTTATCTCATCACTGCCCAAATCAACCCAGTAGCCTTTCGTCTGAAACTACCATCCAGACTGAAGAGAGTGCATCCGGTATTCCATACCTCTTTGTTCAATGCTTATCGACCTGATCCTTACGGTTGGAAGAGACCTGCTCTCAAAATACCAGAACTTCCTGAATCGGAGGAATACAAGGTTTCGCGTCTCTTAGATTCCAGGTACAGACGAGGCATCTTTCAGTACTTGGTTCACTGGAAGGGCTATTCAGAGCAGAGAGAACATGGGAACACAGAAGCCACATTCATGCTCCACGCTTGATAAGGCATTTCCATCGGCAGCATCCGGGCAAACCCGAAGGAGTCTTGAGGAAGAAGGGTCATGCTGTCATGCGGCGTACATGGAAACAGTGGGGCCGCTGGAAGATGCAGTAGTTCCATAACGTTTTCACTAGACCGTACAATTGCGGTCCAGTGTTCCTCCAAGATGGCCACTGCCCCTATTACACTGTGAGCAAGTGCAGCACGTTGCTTTGCAACCTTCTCTGTTTTTGGGTAAGACACTAGTTTTCTGGAGCCTCTGCTCCGCTAGCCTTCCTTGCATTTCCTTCAGATCTAGTGGTGCGCCTTCCGTTCGCCACTCTCTTCCTCTATTTTGATTTGACTAGCCGTCTGCCTCTCTGGCAGTACAGTTTTCCCCTTGATTGCTTCTCTGGCTCTCTTTCTCTCTCACTCCCAGTTCCCACACCGCCTTCTCTGGCTCTCTCTCCTGGTTCTCTCACCGGCTTCACTGACTCACGGTTCCGCACCGGCGTCTTTTCTATCTAAAGCAGTATCCCACCCACTACCTCACCTAGCCGTGGCAAATGCCCACGAAAGCAGTATCCCACCCACTACCTCACCTAGCTGTGGCAAATGCCCATGAAAGCAGTATCCCACCACTACCACACCTAGCTGTGGCAAATGCACACAAAAACAGTATCCCACCCACGACCTGACCTAGACGTGGCGAATGCCCACGGCAGCAGTATCCCACCCACTACCTCACCTAGCCGTGGCAAATGACCACAAAAGCAGTATCCCACCCACTACCTCACCTAGCCTTGGCAAATGCCCACAAAAGCAGTATCCCACCCACTACCTCACCTAGACGTGGCAAATGCCCACAAAAGCAGTATCCCACCCACTACCTCACCTAGACGTGGCGAATGCCCACAAAAGCAGTATCCCACCCAATACCTCTTCTAGCCTTGGCAAATTCCCACAAAAGCAGTATCCCACCCACTACCTCACCTAGCCGTGGCAAATGAGCACAAAAGCAGTATCCCACCCACTACCTCACCTAGCCTTGGCAAATGCCCACAAAAGCAGTATCCCACCCACTACCTCACCTAGACGTGGCGAATGCCCACAAAAGCAGTATCCCACCCAATACCTCACCTCGCCTTGGCAAATGCCGGCAAAAGCAGTATCCCACCCACTACCTCACCTATCCTTGGGAAATGACCACAAAAGCAGTATCCCACCCACTACCTCACCTATCCTTGGCAAATGACCACAAAAGCAGTATCCCACCCTCTACCTCACTTAGCCATGGTAAATGCCCAGGAAAGCAGTATCCCACCCACTACTTCACCTAGCCATGGCAAATGCTCACGAAAGCAGTATCCCACCCACTACTTCACGTAGCTGTGGCAAATGCCCACGAAAGCAGTATCCCACCCACTACCTCACCTAGCCGTGGCAAATGCCCACAAATGCAGTATTCCACACACTATCTCACCTAGCCTTGGCCAATGCCCACAAAAGCAGTATCCCACCCACTACCTCACCTAGCCGTGGCAAATGCCCACAAATGCAGTATCCCACACACTATCTCAACTAGCCTTGGCCAATGCCCACGAAAGCAGTATCCCACCGGATACCTCACCTAGCCGTGGCAAATGCCCACAAACGCAGTATCCCACCCACTACCCCTCCTAGCCATGGCAAATGCCCACAAAAGCAGTATCCCACCCACTACTTCACCTAGCCGTGGCAATGCCCACGAAAGCAGTATCCCACCCACTACTTCACCTAGCCATGGCAAATGCCCAGGAAAGCAGTATCCCACCCACTACTTCACCTAGCCACGGCAAATGCCCACGAAAGCAGTATCCCACCCACTACCTGACCTAGCCGTGGCAAATGCCCACGAAAGCAGTATCCCACCCACTACCTCACCTAGCCATGGCAAATGCCCACGAAAGCAGTATCCCACCCACTACCTCACCTAGCCATGGCAAATGCCCACGAAAGCAGTATCCCACCCACTACCTCACCTAGCTGTGGCAAATGCCTACGAAAGCAGTATCCCACCCACAACCTCACCTAGCCATGGCAAATGCCCACAAAAGCAGTATCCCACCCACTACCTCACCTAGCCATGGCAAATGCCCACAAAAGCAGTATCTCACCCACTACCTCACCTAGCCATGGCAAATGCCCAGGAAAGCAGTATCCCACCCAATACCTCACCCTGCCTTGGCAAAGGCTGACGAAAGCAGTATCCCACCCACAACCTCACCTAGCCTTGGCAAATGACCACAAAAGCAGTATCCCACCCACTACCTCACCTAGCTGTGGCAAATGCACACAAAAGCAGTATCCCACCACTACCACACCTAGCTGTGGCAAATGCCCACAAAAACAGTATCCCACCCACGACCTGACCTAGACGTGGCGAATGCCCACGGCAGCAATATCCCACCCACTACATCACCTAGCCTTGGCAAATGCCCACAAAAGCAGTATCCCACCCACTACCTCATCTAGCCGTGGCAAATGACCACAAAAGCAGTATCCCACCCACTACCTCACCTAGCCTTGGCAAATGCCCACAAAAGCAGTATCCCACCCACTACCTCACCTAGACGTGGCGAATGCCCACAAAAGCAGTATCCCACCCAATACCTCTTCTAGCCTTGGCAAATTCCCACAAAAGCAGTATCCCACCCACTACCTCACCTAGCCGTGGCAAATGAGCACAAAAGCAGTATCCCACCCACTACCTCACCTAGACGTGGCGAATGCCCACAAAAGCAGTATCCCACCCAATACCTCACCTCGCCTTGGCAAATGCCGGCAAAAGCAGTATCCCACCCATTACCTCACCTATCCTTGGGAAATGACCACAAAAGCAGTATCCCACCCACTACCTCACCTATCCTTGGCAGATGACCACAAAAGCAGTATCCCACCCACTACCTCATGTATCCTTGGCAAATGACCACAAAAGCAGTATCCCACCCTCTACCTCACCTAGCCATGGTAAATGCCCAGGAAAGCAGTATCCCACCCACTACTTCACCTAGCCATGGCAAATGCTCACGAAAGCAGTATCCCACCCACTACTTCACGTAGCTGTGGCAAATGCCCACGAAAGCAGTATCCCACCCACTACCTCACCTAGCCGTGGCAAATGCCCACAAATGCAGTATCCCACACACTATCTCACCTAGCCTTGGCCAATGCCCACGAAAGCAGTATCCCACCCACTACCTCACCTAGCCGTGGCAAATGCCCACAAATGCAGTATCCCACACACTATCTCACCTAGCCTTGGCCAATGCCCACGAAAGCAGTATCCCACCAGCTACCTCACCTAGCTGTGGCAAATGCCCACAAACGCAGTATCCCACCCACTACCCCACCTAGCCATGGCAAATGCCCACGAAAGCAGTATCCCACCCACTACTTCACCTAGCCGTGGCAAATGCCCACGAAAGCAGTATCCCACCCACTACCTCACCTAGCCGTGGCAAATGCCTACAAACGCAGTATCCCACCCACTACCTCACCTAGCCATGGCAAATGCCCACGAAAGCAGTATCCCACCCACTACCTCACCTAGCCGTGGCAAATGCCCACAAACGCAGTATCCCACCCTCTACCTCACCTAGCCATGGCAAATGCCCAGGAAAGCAGTATCCCACCCTCTACCTCACCTAGCCACGGCAAATGCCCAGGAAAGCAGTATCCCACCCACTACCTGACCTAGCCGTGGCAAATGCCCACGAAAGCAGTATCCCACCCACTACCTCACCAAGCTGTGGCAAATGCCTACGAAAGCAGTATCCCTCCCACGACCTCACCTAGCCATGGCAAATGCCCACAAAAGCAGTATCCCACCCACTACCTCACCTAGCCATGGCAAATGCCCACAAAAGCAGTATCTCACCCACTACCTCACCTAGCCATGGCAAATGCCCACGAAGGCAGTATCCCACCCACTACCTCACCTAGCCGTGGCAAATGCCCACAAACGCAGTATCCCACCCACTACCCCACCTAACCATGGCAAATGCCCACGAAAGCAGTATACCACCCACTACCTCACCTAGCCATGGTAAATGCCCACAAAAGCAGTATCCCACCCAAAACCTCACCTAGTCATGGCAAATGCCCAGGAAAGCAGTATCCCACCCAATACCTCACCAAACCGTGGCAAATGCCCACAAAAGCAGTATCCCACCCACTACCTCACATAGACGTGGCGAATGCCCATGAAAGCAGTATCCCACCCACTGCCTCATCTAGCAATGGCACATGCCTACGAAAGCAGTATCCCACCCACGACCTCACCTAGCCTTGGCAAATGCCCACAAAAGTAGTATCCCACCCACTATCTCACCCAGCCGCGGCAAATGCCCACAAAAGCAGTATCCCACCCTCAACCTCACCTAACTATTGCAAATGCCCAGGAAAGCAGTATCCCACCCACTATCTCAACTAGCCTTGGCAAGTGCTCACAAAAGCAGTATCCCACCCACTACCTCACCTCACCTTGGTAAATGCCCACGAAAGCAGTATCCCACCCACTACCTCACCTAGCCGTGGCAAATGCCCACGAAAGCAGTATCCCACCCACGACCTCACCTAACCATGGCAAATGTCCACAAAAGCAGTATCCCACCCACAACCTCACCTAGCCATGGCAAATGCCCACAAAAGCAGTATCCCACCCACGACCTCACCTAGCCATGGCAAATGTCCACAAAAGCAGTATCCCACCCACGACCTCACCTAACCATGGCAAATGCCCACAAAAGCAGTATCCCACCCACGACCTCACCTAGCCGTGGCAAATGACCACAAAAGCAGTATCCCACCCAATACCTCACCTAGCCTTGGCAAATGCCCACGAAAGCAGTATCCCACCCACTACCTCACCTAGCCTTGGCAAATGCCCACGAAAGCAGTATCCCACCCACGACCTCACCTAACCATGGCAAATGCCCACAAAAACAGTATCCCATCCACGACCTCACCTAGCCGTGTCAAATGCCCACAAAAGCAGTATCCCACCCACGACCTCACATAGCCATAGCAAATGCCCACAAAAGCAGTATCCCACCCACTATCTCACCTAGACATGGTGAATGCCCATGAAAGCAGTGTCCCACCCACTGCCTCACCTAGCCATGGCAAATGCCCACAAAAGCAGTTTCCCATCCACGACCTCACCTAACCATGGCAAATGCCCACAAAAGCAGTATCCCACCCACGACCTCACCTAGCCATGGCAAATGACCACAAAAGCAGTATCCCACCCAATACCTCACCTAGCCTTGGCAAAGGCCCACAAAAGCAGCATCCCACCCACTACCTCACCTAGCCTTGGCAAATGCCCACGAAAGCAGTATCCCACCCACTACCTCACCTAACCGTGGCAAATGCCCACGAAAGCAGTGTCCCACCCACTGCCTCACCTAACCGTGGCAAATGCCCACGAAAGCAGTATCCCACCCACTACCTCACCTAACCGTGGCAAATGCCCATGAAAGCAGTGTCCCACCCACTGCCTCACCTAGCCATGGCAAATGCCCACAAAAGCAGTTTCCCATCCACGACCTCACCTAACCATGGCAAATGCCCACAAAAGCAGTATCCCACCCACGACCTCACCTAGCCATGGCAAATGACCACAAAAGCAGTATCCCACCCAATACCTCACCTAGCCTTGGCAAAGGCCCACAAAAGCAGCATCCCACCCACTACCTCACCTAGCCTTGGCAAATGCCCACGAAAGCAGTATCCCACCCACTACCTCACCTAACCGTGGCAAATGCCCACGAAAGCAGTATCCCACCCACGACCTCACCTAACCATGGCAAATGCCCACAAAAGCAGTATCCCATCCACGACCTCACCTAGCCGTGTCAAATGCCCACAAAAGCAGTATCCCACCCACGACCTCACCTAGACATGGTGAATGCCCATGAAAGCAGTATCCCACCCACTGCCTCACCTAGCCATGGCAAATGCCCACGAAAGTAGTACCCCACCCACGACCTCACCTAGCCTTGGCAAATTCCCACAAAAGCAGTATCCCACCCACTACCTCACCTAGCCATCGCAAATGCCCACGAAAGCAGTATCCAACCCACAACCTCACCTAGCCATGGCAAATGCCCAGGAAAGCTGTATCCCACCCACTACCTCACCTAGACGTGGCGAATGCTCACAAAAGCAGTATCCCACCCAATACCTCTTCTAGCCTTGGAAAATTCCCACAAAAGCAGTATCCCACCCACTACCTCACCTAGCCGTGGCAAATGAGCACAAAAGCAGTATCCCACCCACTACCTCACCTAGCCTTGGCAAATGCCCACAAAAGCAGTATCCCACCCACTACCTCACCTAGACGTGGCGAATGCCCACAAAAGCAGTATCCCACCCAATACCTCACCTCGCCTTGGCAAATGCCGGCAAAAGCAGTATCCCACCCACTACCTCACCTATCCTTGGGAAATGACCACAAAAGCAGTATCCCACCCACTACCTCACCTATCCTTGGCAAATGACCACAAAAGCAGTATCCCACCCTCTACCTCACTTAGCCATGGTAAATGCCCAGGAAAGCAGTATCCCACCCACTACTTCACCTAGCCATGGCAAATGCTCACGAAAGCAGTATCCCACCCACTACTTCACGTAGCTGTGGCAAATGCCCACGAAAGCAGTATCCCACCCACTACCTCACCTAGCCGTGGCAAATGCCCACAAATGCAGTATCCCACACACTATCTCACCTAGCCTTGGCCAATGCCCACAAAAGCAGTATCCCACTCACTACCTCACCTAGCCGTGGCAAATGCCCACAAATGCAGTATCCCACACACTATCTCAACTAGCCTTGGCCAATGCCCACGAAAGCAGTATCCCACCGGATACCTCACCTAGCCATGGCAAATGCCCACAAACGCAGTATCCCACCCACTACCCCACCTAGCCGTGGCAAATGCCCACAAACGCAGTATCCCACCCACTACCTCACCTAGCCATGGCAAATGCCCACAAAAGCAGTATCCCACCCACTACCTCACCTAGCCGTGGCAATTGCCCACAAATGCAGTATCCCACACACTATCTCAACTAGCCTTGGCCAATGCCCACGAAAGCAGTATCCCACCGGATACCTCACCTAGCCATGGCAAATGCCCACAAACGCAGTATCCCACCCACTACCCCACCTAGCCGTGGCAAATGCCCACAAAAGCAGTATCCCACCCACTACCTCACCTAGCCGTGGCAAATGCCCACAAACACAGTATCCCACCCTCTACCTCACCTAGCCATGGCAAATGCCCAGGAAAGCAGTATCCCACCCACTACTTCACCTAGCCACGGCAAATGCCCACGAAAGCAGTATCCCACCCACTACCTGACCTAGCCGTGGCAAATGCCCACGAAAGCAGTATCCCACCCACTACCTCACCTAGCCATGGCAAATGCCCACGAAAGCAGTATCCCACCCACTACCTCACCTAGCCATGGCAAATGCCCACGAAAGCAGTATCCCACCCACTACCTCACCTAGCTGTGGCAAATGCCTACGAAAGCAGTATCCCACCCACAACCTCACCTAGCCATGGCAAATGCCCACAAAAGCAGTATCCCACCCACTACCTCACCTAGCCATGGCAATTGCCCACAAAAGCAGTATCTCACCCACTACCTCACCTAGCCATGGCAAATGCCCAGGAAAGCAGTATCCCACCCAATACCTCACCCTGCCTTGGCAAAGGCTGACGAAAGCAGTATCCCACCCACAACCTCACCTAGCCTTGGCAAATGACCACAAAAGCAGTATCCCACCCACTACCTCACCTAGCTGTGGCAAATGCCCACAAAAGCAGTATCCCACCACTACCACACCTAGCTGTGGCAAATGCCCACAAAAACAGTATCCCACCCACGACCTAACCTAGACGTGGCGAATGCCCACGGCAGCAATATCCCACCCACTACATCACCTAGCCTTGGCAAATGCCCACAAAAGCAGTATCCCACCCACTACCTCATCTAGCCGTGGCAAATGACCACAAAAGCAGTATCCCACCCACTACCTCACCTAGCCATGGCAAATGCCCACGAAAGAAGTATCCCACCCTCTACCTCACCTAGCCATGGTAAATGCCCAGGAAAGCAGTATCCCACCCACTACTTCACCTAGCCATGGCAAATGCTCACGAAAGCAGTATCCCACCCACTACCTCACCTAGCCGTGGCAAATGCCCACAAATGCAGTATCCCACATACTATCTCACCTAGCCTTGGCAAATGCCCACGAAAGCAGTATCCCACCCACTACCTCACCTAGCCGTGGTAAATGCCCATAAATGCAGTATCCCACACACTATCTCACCTAGCCTTGGCCAATGCCCACGAAAGCAGTATCCCACCCACTACCTCACCTAGCTGTGGCAAATGCCCACAAATGCAGTATCCCACACACTATCTCACCTAGCCTTGGCCAATGCCCACGAAAGCAGTATCCCACCCACTACTTCACCTAGCCGTGGCAAATGCCCACAAACGCAGTATCCCACCCACTACCCCACCTAGCCATGGCAAATGCCCACGAAAGCAGTATCCCACCCACTACTTCACCTAGCCGTGGCAAATGCCCACGAAAGCAGTATCCCACCCACATCCTCACCTAGCCGTGGCAAATGCCCACAAACGCAGTATCCCACCCACCCACTACCTCACCTAGCCATGGCAAATGCCCACGAAAGCAGTATCCCACCCACTACCTCACCTAGCCGTGGCAAATGCCCACAAACGCAGTATCCCACCCTCTACCTCACCTAGCCATGGCAAATGCCCAGGAAAGCAGTATCCCACCCACTACTTCACCTAGCCACGGCAAATGCCCACGAAAGCAGTATCCCACCCACTACCTGACCTAGCCGTGGCAAATGCCCACGAAAGCAGTATCCCACCCACTACCTCACCTAGCTGTGGCAAATGCCTACGAAAGCAGTATCCCTCCCACGACCTCACCTAGCCATGGCAAATGCCCACAAAAGCAGTATCCCACCCACTACCTCACCTAGCCATGGCAAATGCCCACAAAAGCCGTATCTCACCCACTACCTCACCTAGCCATGGCAAATGCCCACGAAAGCAGTATCCCACCCACTACCTCACCTAGCCGTGGCAAATGCCCACAAACGCAGTATCCCACCCACTACCCCACCTAACCATGGCAAATGCCCACGAAAGCAGTATACCACCCACTACCTCACCTAGCCATGGTAAATGCCCACAAAAGCAGTATCCCACCCAAAACCTCACCTAGTCATGCAAATGCCCAGGAAAGCAGTATCCCACCCAATACCTCACCCTGCCTTGGCACAGGCTGACGAAAGCAGTATCCCACCCAATACCTCACCTAACCGTGGCAAATGCCCACAAAAGCAGTATCCCACCCACTACCTCACATAGACGTGGCGAATGCCCATGAAAGCAGTATCCCACCCACTGCCTCATCTAGCAATGGCACATGCCTACGAAAGCAGTATCCCACCCACGACCTCACCTAGCCTTGGCAAATGCCCACAAAAGTAGTATCCCACCCACTATCTCACCCAGCCGCGGCAAATGCCCACAAAAGCAGTATCCCACCCACGACCTCACCTAACTATTGCAAATGCCCAGGAAAGCAGTATCCCACCCACTATCTCAACTAGCCTTGGCAAGTGCTCACAAAAGCAGTATCCCACCCACTACCTCACCTCACCTTGGCAAATGCCCACGAAAGCAGTATCCCACCCACTACCTCACCTAGCCGTGGCAAATGCCCACGAAAGCAGTATCCCACCCATGACCTCACCTAACCATGGCAAATGCCCACAAAAGCAGTATCCCACCCACAACCTCACCTAGCCATGGCAAATGCCCACAAAAGCAGTATCCCACCCACGACCTCACCTAGCCGTGGCAAATGCCCACAAAAGCAGTATCCCACCCACGACCTCACCTAACCATGGCAAATGCCCACAAAAGCAGTATCCCACCCACGACCTCACCTAGCCGTGGCAAATGACCACAAAAGCAGTATCCCACCCAATACCTCACCTAGCCTTGGCAAATGCCCACGAAAGCAGTATCCCACCCACTACCTCACCTAGCCTTGGCAAATGCCCACGAAAGCAGTATCCCACCCACGACCTCACCTAACCATGGCAAATGCCCACAAAAACAGTATCCCATCCACGACCTCACCTAGCCATGTCAAATGCCCACAAAAGCAGTATCCCACCCACGACCTCACATAGCCATAGCAAATGCCCACAAAAGCAGTATCCCACCCACTATCTCACCTAGACATGGTGAATGCCCATGAAAGCAGTGTCCCACCCACTGCCTCACCTAGCCATGGCAAATGCCCACAAAAGCAGTATCCCACCCACGACCTCACCTAGCCATGGCAAATGACCACAAAAGCAGTATCCCACCCAATACCTCACCTAGCCTTGGCAAAGGCCCACAAAAGCAGCATCCCACCCACTACCTCACCTAGCCTTGGCAAATGCCCACGAAAGCAGTATCCCACCCACTACCTCACCTAACCGTGGCAAATGCCCACGAAAGCAGTATCCCACCCACGACCTCACCTAACAATGGCAAATGCCCACAAAAGCAGTATCCCACCCACGACCTCACCTAGCCATGGCAAATGACCACAAAAGCAGTATCCCACCCAATACCTCACCTAGCCTTGGCAAAGGCCCACAAAAGCAGCATCCCACCCACTACCTCACCTAGCCTTGGCAAATGCCCACGAAAGCAGTATCCCACCCACTACCTCACCTAACCGTGGCAAATGCCCACGAAAGCAGTATCCCACCCACGACCTCACCTAACCATGGCAAATGCCCACAAAAGCAGTATCCCATCCACGACCTCAACTAGCCGTGTCAAATGCCCACAAAAGCAGTATCCCACCCACGACCTCACCTAGACATGGTGAATGCCCATGAAAGCAGTATCCCACCCACTGCCTCACCTAGCCATGGCAAATGCCCACGAAAGTAGTACCCCACCCACGACCTCACCTAGCCTTGGCAAATTCCCACAAAAGCAGTATCCCACCCACTACCTCACCTAGCCATCGCAAATGCCCACGAAAGCAGTATCCAACCCACAACCTCACCTAGCCATGGCAAATGCCCAGGAAAGCTGTATCCCACCCACTACCTCACCTAGACGTGGCGAATGCTCACAAAAGCAGTATCTCACCCAATACCTCACCTAGCCTTGGCAAATTCCCACAAAAGCAGTATCCCACCCACTACCTCACCTAGCCATCGCAAATGCCCACGAAAGCAGTATCCAACCCACAACCTCACCTAGCCATGGCAAATGCCCAGGAAAGCTGTATCCCACCCACGACCTCACCTAGCCGTGGCAAATGACCACAAAAGCAGTATCCCACCCAATACCTCACCTAGCCTTGGCAAATGCCCACGAAAGCAGTATCCCACCCACTACCTCACCTAGCCTTGGCAAATGCCCACGAAAGCAGTATCCCACCCACGACCTCACCTAACCATGGCAAATGCCCACAAAAACAGTATCCCATCCACGACCTCACCTAGCCATGTCAAATGCCCACAAAAGCAGTATCCCACCCACGACCTCACATAGCCATAGCAAATGCCCACAAAAGCAGTATCCCACCCACTATCTCACCTAGACATGGTGAATGCCCATGAAAGCAGTGTCCCACCCACTGCCTCACCTAGCCATGGCAAATGCCCACAAAAGCAGTATCCCACCCACTATCTCACCTAGACATGGTGAATGCCCATGAAAGCAGTGTCCCACCCACTGCCTCACCTAACCATGGCAAATGCCCACAAAAGCAGTATCCCACCCACGACCTCACCTAGCCATGGCAAATGACCACAAAAGCAGTATCCCACCCAATACCTCACCTAGCCTTGGCAAAGGCCCACAAAAGCAGCATCCCACCCACTACCTCACCTAGCCTTGGCAAATGCCCACGAAAGCAGTATCCCACCCACTACCTCACCTAACCGTGGCAAATGCCCACGAAAGCAGTATCCCACCCACGACCTCACCTAACCATGGCAAATGCCCACAAAAGCAGTATCCCACCCACGACCTCACCTAGACATGGTGAATGCCCATGAAAGCAGTATCCCACCCACTGCCTCACCTAGCCATGGCAAATGCCCACGAAAGTAGTACCCCACTCACGACCTCACCTAGCCTTGGCAAATTCCCACAAAAGCAGTATCCCACCCACTACCTCACCTAGCCATCGCAAATGCCCACGAAAGCAGTATCCAACCCACAACCTCACCTAGCCATGGCAAATGCCCAGGAAAGCTGTATCCCACCCACTACCTCACCTAGACGTGGCGAATGCTCACAAAAGCAGTATCTCACCCACGACCTCACCTAGCCATGGCAAATGCCCAGGAAAGCAGTATCCCACCCACTACCTCACCTAGCCATGGCAAATGCCCACAAATGCAGTATCCCACGCACTACCTCACATAGCTGTGGCGAATGCCCATGAAAGCAGTATCCCACCCACTGTCTCATCTAGCCATGGCAAATGCCCAGGAAAGCAGTATCCCACCCACTACCTCACCTGGCCATGGCACATGCCCACGAAAGCAGTACCCCACCCACTACCTCACCTTGCCGTGGCAAATGCCCACGAACCCAGTATCCCACCCATTACCTCACCTAGCCTTGGCCAATGCCCACGAAAGTAGTATCCCACCCACTACCTCACGTAGCCTTGGGCCAATGCCCATGAAAGCAGTGTCCCACCCACTGACTACCTCACCTAGCTGTGGCAAAAGCCCATGAAATAAGTATCCCACCCACTACCTCACCTAGCTGTGGCAAATGCCCACAAAAGCAGTATCCCACCCACAACCTCACCTAGCCATAGCAAATGCCCACAAAAGCAGTATCCCACCCACTACCTCACCTAGACATGGTGAATGCCCATGAAAGCAGTATCCCACCCACTGCCTCCCCTAGCCATGGCAAATGCCCACGAAAGCTGTATCCCACCCACAACCTCATCTAGCCTTGGCAAATTCCCACAAAAGCAGTATCCCACCCACGACCTCACCTAGCCGTGGCAAATGCCCACAAAAGCAGTATCCCACCCACGACCTCATCTAACCATGGCAAATGCCCACAAAAGCAGTATCCCACCCACGACCTCACCGAGCCGTGTCAAATGCCCACAAAAGCAGTATCCCACCCACGACCTCACCTAGCCATAGCAAAGCCCACAAAAGCAGTATCCCACCCACTACCTCACCTAGACATGGTGAATGCCCATGAAAGCAGAATCTCACCCACTGCCTCACCTAGCCATGGCAAATGCCAACGAAAGCAGTATCCCACCCACGACCTCACATAGCCTTGGCAAATTTCCACAAAAGCAGTATCCCACCCACTACCTCACCTAGCTGTCGCAAATGCCCTTGAAAGCAGTATCCAACCCACAACCTCACCTAGCCATGGCATATGCCCAGGAAAGCAGTATCCAACCCACTACCTCACCTAGCCATGGCAAATGCCCAGGAAAGCAGTATCCCACCCACTACCTCACCTGGCCATGGCACATGCCCACGAAAGCAGTATCCCACCCACTACCTCACCTAGCCATGACAAATGCTCACGAAAGCAGTATCCCACCCACTACCTCACCTAGCCGTGGCAAATGCCCACAAACCCAGTATCCCACCCACTACCTCACCTAGCCATGACAAATGCTCACGAAAGCAGTATCCAACCCACTACCTCACCTAGCCATGACAAATGCTCACGAAAGCAGTATCCCACCCACTACCTCACCTAGCCATGACAAATGCTCACGAAAGCAGTATCCCACCCACTACCTCACCTAGCCATGACAAATGCTCACGAAAGCAGTATCCAACCCACTACCTCACCTAGCCATGGCAAATGCCCACAAATGCAGTATTCCACCCACTACCTCACATAGCCATGACAAATGCTCACAAAAGCAGTATCCCACCCACTACCTCACCTAGCCGTGGCAAATGCCCACAAACCCAGTATCCCACCCATTACCTCACCTAGCCTGGGCCAATGCCCACGAAAGCAGTATCCCACCCACTACCTCACCTAGCCTTGGCCAATGCCCACGAAAGCAGTATCCCACCCACTGACTACCTCACCTAGCTGTGGCAAAAGCCCATGAAATAAGTATCCCACCCACTACCTCACCTAGCCGTGGCAAATGCCCACAAACGCAGTATCCCACCCACTACCTCACCTAGCCGTGGCAAATGCCCATGAAAGCAGTATCCCACCCACTACCTCACCTAGCCATGGCAAAAGCCCACGAACGCAGTATCCCACCCACTACCTCACCTAGCCGTGCCAAATGCACATGAAAGTAGTATCCCACCCACTACCTCACCTAGCCGTGGCAAATGTCCACGAAAGCAGTATCCCACCCACTGCCTCACCTAGTCATGGCAAATGCCCACGAAAGCAGAATCCCACCCACTACCTCACCTAGCTTCAGCAAATGCCCACGAAAGCAGTATCCCACCCACTACCTCACCTAGCCGTGGCAAATGGCTACAAAATCAGTATCCCACCCACTACCTTGCAAAAGCCGTGACAAATGCCCACAAAAGCAGTATCTCACCCACTACCTCACCTAGCCGTGGCAAATACCCACAAAAGCAGTATCCCACCCACTACCTCATCTAGCTTCAGCAAATGCCCATGAAAGCAGTATCCCACCCACTGCCTCACCTAGCCGTGGCAAATGCCCACAAAAGCAGTATCCCACCCAATACCTCACATAGCCGTGGTGAATGCCCACAAAAGGATTATCCCACCCGCTACCTCACCTAGCTGTGGCAAATGCCCACGAAAACAGTATCCCACCCACTACCTCACCTAGCCATGGCAAATGCCCACAAAAGCAGTATCCCACCCACTACCTCACCTAGCCATGGCAAATGCCCACGAAAGAAGTATCCCACCCACTACCTCACCTAGCCATGGTAAATGCCCACGAAAGCAGTATCCCACCCAAAACCTCACCTAGTCATGGCAAATGCCCAGGAAAGCAGTGTCCCACCCAATACCTCACCCTGCCTTGGCAAATGCTGACGAAAGCAGTATCCCACCCAATACCTCACCTAACCGTGGCAAATGCCCACAAAAGCAGTATCCACCCACTACCTCACATAGACGTGGCGAATGCCCATGAAAACAGTATCCCACCCATTGCCTCACCTAGCCATGGCAAAGGCCCAGGAAAGCAGTATCCCACCCACTACCTCACCTAGCCATGGCACATGCCCACAAAAGCAGTATCCCACCCACTACCTCACCTAGCCATGGCAAATGCCCACGAAAGCAGTATCCCACCTACTACCTCACCTAGCCGTGGCAAATGCCCACAAACCCAGTATCCCACCCATTACCTCACCTAGCCTTGGCCAATGCCCACGAAAGCAGCATCCCACCCACTACCTCACCTAGCCTTGGCCAATGCCCACGAAAGCAGTATCCCACCCACTACCTCACCTAGCCGTGGCAAATGCCCACAAATGCAGTATCCCACACACTATCTCACCTAGCCTTGGCCAATGCCCACGAAAGCAGTATCCCACCGGATACCTCACCTAGCCGTGGCAAATGCCCACAAACGCAGTATCCCACCCACTACCCCACCTAGCCATGGCAAATGCCCACAAAAGCAGTATCCCACCCACTACTTCACCTAGCCGTGGCAAATGCCCACGAAAGCAGTATCCCACCCACTACTTCACTTAGCCGTGGCAAATGCCCATGAAAGCAGTATCCCACCCACTACCTCACCTAGCCGTGGCAAATGCCCACAAACGCAGTATCCCACCCACTACCTCACCTAGCCATGGCAAATGCCCACAAAAGCAGTATCCCACCCACTACCTCACCTAGCCATGGCAAATGCCCACAAAAGCAGTATCCCACCCACTACCTCACCTAGCCGTGGCAAATGCCCACAAACGCAGTATCCCACCCACTGACTACCTCACCTAGCTGTGGCAAAAGCCCATGAAATAAGTATCCCACCCACTACCTCACCTAGCCGTGGCAAATGCCCATGAAAACAGTATCCCACCCACTGCCTCACCTAGCCATGGCAAATGCCCAGGAAAGCAGTATCCCACCCACGACCTCACCTAACCATGGCAAATGCCCACAAAAGCAGTATCCAACCCACGACCTCACCTAGCCGTGGCAAATGCCCACAAAAGCAGTATCCCACCCACAACCTCACCTAGCCATGGAAAATGCCTGCAAAAGCAGTATCCCACCCACTACCTCACCTAACCGTGGTAAATGCCCACGAAAGCAGTATCTCACCCAATACCTCACCTAGCCATGGCAAATGCCCACGAAAGCAGTATCCCACCCACTGACTACCTCACCTATCTGTGGCAAAAGACCATGAAACAAGTATCGCACCAACTACCTCAACCAAGCCGTAGCAAATGCCCAAAAACGCAGTATCCCACCCACTACCTCACCTAGCCATGGCCAATGCCCATGAAAGCAGTATCCCACCCACTGCCTCACCTAGCCATGGCAAATGCCCAGGAAAGCAGTATCCCACCCACTACCTCACCTAGCCATGGCAAATGCCCACGAACGCAGTATCCCACCCACTACCTCACCTTGCCGTGCCAAATGCACATTAAAGTAGTATCCCACTGTCATGCCTGCGCCATGGGCGCATACATTGGCGATCAATATGGACAAATTGTTATTCATTTATCTACAGAAAACTCTTGGATCAACCGCTATTCACTTTTTGGACTTTATTTCCCATTTGCGAGACTTTGGTGCTTTTTTATTTTTCCCAAAAAACTACACTTACCACAATGCACTTGGCTATAACCATCTATTCGGGGCTATTCCTATTTTCCTTCATCAGAACTACAATCCCCAGAAGCCCTAGGGATTTGCTCTGCTTCCACCAGCTCATGAACAGAGATGGAGGTGGCTGATTGTCTGCAGGTGTGCTGAGCCAGGTGCAACCAATTAGCCTGCCTCTGTGCTGGGCTGGGTGGTATAAAAGCTGCTTCCTGCAGGAGCTCAGTCTCTTGCATTGAGAGTCCTTCCTGCACCTTTTTGCTTCGAGCTACAAACTTTGTATGCTGTTTCCTGCTTACTCCTGCTTTTGTTCCAGTGCCCTGGCGGGCTCCAGCCTTGCAGCCGATCATCGCTCTGCTGCCTTCTACCTGCCGCCCTGGGCCTTTTGGACTCCCCGCCTCAGCCCTGCTCCTCTTGGCGTCCTGCCTTGCAGTCTGCTACACCCTGCTGCCTAAAGCCCTAGCCTTTTGGGCTCCCTGCCTCAGCCCTGCTCCTCTGGGCGTCCTGCCTTGCAGTCTGCTACACCCTGCTGCCTACAGCCCTAGCCTTTTGGGCTCCCTGCCTCAGCCCTGCTCCTCTGGGCGTCCTGCCTTGCAGTCAGCTACACCCTGCTGCCTACAGCCCTAGCCTTTTGGGCTCCCTGCCTCAGCCCTGCTCTTCCAGGCTCCTGTCTTGCAGCCGATCACGCTCCGCTGCTACCTTCCGCCATTGCCTCCCAGGCTTCTGCCTTACAGCAGATCACGCTCCACTGCCTTCAACCTATAGTCTTCGTCCGCTGGGTTTCCAGTCTAGCAGCCTTCTACAGTCCTCCTGCACCCTTCTACAGTCAGCAGCCTTACTCCTCTGGGCTCACTCCTTGCTGCCCGGCCCTTCTGGGCTCTTTGCCGTGTAGCCTACTTCACTCCGCTGCCCTAAACCCTATCCCTCGGGGCTTCCTTCCTTACAGCCCTGCTCCTTTTGGGCTTGCCCATTGCTTCCCTGCTTTTCTGAGCTTTCTACCTTGTACCCTACCGTCCTCTGCTATCCACATCAGTTTACCTTCATTATTTACTTTCAGTTATTACCGTTCCTCTGTTTCCTGACTGCTGCTCCCTTGCTTTCTTCCTTGTTTTCAACCCTCAGTTCTTTCTCCCTATCAAATCTTGTTATACGGCTTTCCCTTCATTTCCTTCTGCTAGTTTGCTATTCAACTTCCTTTTCCCTGGATTTATCTGTTAGTGTCTTCTTTTGTACTGTTTGTAAAACCCATGTACAGAGCTTGTCTGTTGGTTTCCGTCAGGCAACCTCTGCCCCTTCCCTTGTCTCGTTTCTGCGTTACAGACACCCTTAGCTGTTGTTCCAAGCTATGAGCAAACAGCGTGGGCCTCTGTTATAGCAAACTGTGCAGAAGGCTAGAGTTTTCCTAAGGTTCGTGGAATACTCTTTTCCTATATCTGCATACACCCCAAGAGGGAATTCATTCTGTACCCTTTTCCTTGCTACTCTTGCCTACTCTTTGTTCTCTTTCCTTTCAGCTCTGTGTGTACTTATCTGTCCACTTTACTTTGGCACCACCACCCAAACCCTTCCTGGGTGTCCTGTGCCACTCTTAATATACTGCCATCCTTGGCACCCACCCACTACCTCACCTATCCGTGGCAAATGTCCACAAATGCAGTATCCCACCCACTACCTCACCTAGTCATGGCAAATGCCCACGAAAGCAGTATCCCACCCACTGCCTCACCTAGTCATGGCAAATGCCCACGAAAGCAGTATCCCACCCACTACCTCACCTAGCTTCAGCAAATGCCCACGAAAGCAGTATCCCACCCACTACCTCACCTAGCTGTGGCAAATGCCCACGAAAGCAGTATCCCACCCAATACCTCACCTAACCGTGACAAATGCCCATGAAAGCAGTATCCCACCCATTGCCTCACCTAGCCATGGCACATGCCTACGAAAGCAGTATCCCAATCACTACCTCACCTATCCTTGGCAAATGCCCACAAAAGTAGTATCCCACCCACTATCTCATCTAGCCGTGCAAATGCCCACGAAAGCAGTATCCCACCCACAACCTTACCTAGCCATGGCAGATGCCCAGGAAAGCAGTATCCCACCCACTACCTCACCTAGATGTGGCAAATGCCCACGAAAGCAGTATCCCACCCACAACCTCACTTAGCTATTGCAAATGCCCAGGAAAGCAGTATCCCACCCACGACCTCACCTAACCATGGCAAATGCCCACAAAAGCAGTATCCCACCCACGACCTCACCTAGCCGTGTCAAATGCCCACAAAAGCAGTATCCCACCCACAACCTCACCTAGCCGTGGCAAATGGCCACAAAAGCAATATCCCACCCACAACCTCACCTAACTGTGGCAAATGCCCGCAAAAGCAGTATCCCACCCACAACCTCACCTAGCCGTGGCAAATGACCACAAAAGCAGTATCCCACCCACTACCTCACCTAGCCTTGGCAAATGCCACACAAAAGCACTATCCCACCCACTACCTCACCTAGCCTTGGCAAATGCCCACGAAAGCAGTATCCCACCCACTACCTCACCTAGATGTGGCAAATGCCCATGAAAGCAGTATCCCACACACAACCTCACCTAGCTATTGCAAATGCCCAGGAAAGCAGTATCCCACCCACTACCTCAACTAGCCTTGGCAAATGCTCAAAAAAGCAGTATCCCACCCACTACCTCACCTCGCCTTGGCAAATGCCCACGAAAGCAGTATCCCACCCACTACCGCACCTAGCCATGGCAAATGCCCACGAAACCAGTATCCCACCCACAACCTCACCTAACCATGGCAAATGCCCACAAAAGCAGTATCCCACCCACGACCTCACCTAGCCGTGGCAAATGCCCACAAAAGCAGTATCCCACCCACAACCTCACCTAGCCGTGGCAAATGCCCACAAAAGCAATATCCAACCCACGACCTCACCTAACCGTGGCAAATGCCCACAAAAGCAGTATCCCACCCACGACCTCACCTAGCCGTGGCAAATGACCACAAAAGCAGTATCCCACCCACAACCTCACCTAGCTATTGCAAATGCCCAAGAAAGCAGTATCCCACCCACTACCTCAACTAGCCTTGGCAAATGCTCAAAAAAGCAGTATCCCACCCACTACCTCACCTCGCCTTGGCAAATGCCCACGAATGCAGTATCCCACCCACTACCTCACCTAATGCCCACGAAACCAGTATCCCACCCACGACCTCACCTAACCATGGCAAATGCCCACAAAAGCAGTATCCCACCCACGACCTAACCTAGCCGTGGCAAATGCCCACAAAAGCAGTATCCCACCCACGACCTCACCTAGCCGTGGCAAATGCCCACAAAAGCAATATCCCACCCACGACCTCACCTAACCGTGGCAAATGCCCACAAAAGCAGTATCCCACCCACGACCTCACCTAGCTGTGGCAAATGACCACAAAAGCAGTATCCCACCCACTACCTCACCTCGCCTTGGCAAATGCCCACGAAAGCAGTATCCCACCCACTACCGCACCTAGCCATGGCAAATGCCCACGAAACCAGTATCCCACCCACAACCTCACCTAACCATGGCAAATGCCCACAAAAGCAGTATCCCACCCACGACCTCACCTAGCCGTAGCAAATGCCCACAAAAGCAGTATCCCACCCACAACCTCACCTAGCCGTGGCAAATGCCCACAAAAGCAATATCCCACCCACGACCTCACCTAACCGTGGCAAATGCCCACAAAAGCAGTATCCCACCCACGACCTCACCTAGCCGTGGCAAATGACCACAAAAGCAGTATCCCACCCACAACCTCACCTAGCTATTGCAAATGCCCAAGAAAGCAGTATCCCACCCACTACCTCAACTAGCCTTGGCAAATGCTCAAAAAAGCAGTATCCCACCCACTACCTCACCTCGCCTTGGCAAATGCCCACGAATGCAGTATCCCACCCACTACCTCACCTAATGCCCACGAAACCAGTATCCCACCCACGACCTCACCTAGCCTTGGCAAATGCCCACGAAAGCAGTATCCCACCCACTACCTCACCTAGCCATGGCAAATTCCCACAAAAGCAGTATCCCATCCACGACCTCACCTAGCCGTGTCAAATGCCCACAAAAGCAGTATCCCACCCACGACCTCACCTAGCCATAGCAAATGCCCACAAAAGCAGTATCCCACCCACTACCTCACCTAGACATGGTGAATGCCCATGAAAGCAGTATCCCCCCACTGCCTCACCTAGCCTTGGCAAATTCCCACAAAAGCAGTATCCCACCCACTACCTCACCTAGCCGTCGCAAATGCCCATGAAAGCAGTATCCAACCCACGACCTCACCTAACCATGGCATATGCCCAGGAAAGCAGTATCCCACCCACTACCTCACCTAGATGTGGCGAATGCTCACGAAAGCAGTATCTCACCCACGACCTCACCTAGCCATGGCAAATGCCTAGGAAAGCAGTATCCCACCCACTACCTCACCTAGCCATGGCAAATGCCCACAAACGCAGTATCCCACCCACTACCTCACCTAGCCTTGGCAAATGCCCACAAAAGCAGTATCCCACCCAGTACCTCACCTAGCTGTGGCAAATGCCCAGGAAAGCAGTATCCCACCCACAAACTCACCTAACCATGGCGAATTCCCACAAAAGGAGTATCCCACCCACGACCTCACCTAGCCATGGCAAATGCCCACAAAAGCAGTATCCCACCCACTACCTCACCTAGCTTCAGCAAATGCTCACGAAAGCAGTATCCCACCCACTACCTCACCTAGCCGTGGCAAATGCCCACAAATGCAGTATTCCACCCACTACCTCACCTAGCCGTGGCAAATGCCCACAAACGCAGTATCCTACCCACTGCCTCACCTAGCCATGGCAAATGCCCAGGAAAGCAGTATCCCACCCACTACCTCACCTAGCCATGGCAAATGCACATGAAAGTAGTATCCCACACACTACCTCACCTAGCCGTGGCAAATGTCCACAAATGCAGTATCCCACCCACTACCTCACCTAGCCATGGCATATGCCCATGTAAGCAGTATCCCACCCACGACCTCACCTAGCCGTGTCAAATGCCCACAAATGCAGTATCCCACCCACGACCTCACCTAGCCATAGCAAATGCCCACAAAAGCAGTATCCCACCCACTACTTCACCTAGACATGGCAAATGCCCACGAAAGCAGTATCCCACCCACAACCTCACCTAGCCTTGGCAAATTCCCACAAAAGCAGTATCCCACCCACTACCTCATCTAGCCGTTGCAAATGCCCACGAAAGCAGTATCCAACCCACAACCTCACCTAGCCATGGCATATGCCCAGGAAAGCAGTATCCCACCCACTGCCTCACCTAGTCATGGCAAATGCCCACAAAAGCAGTATCCCACCCACTACCTCACCTAGCTTCAGCAAATGCTCACGAAAGCAGTATCCCACCCACTACCTCACCTAGCCGTGGCAAATGCCCACAAAAGCAGTATCCCACCCACTACCTTGCATAGCCGTGACAAATGCCCACAAAAGCAGTATCTCACCCACTACCTCACCTAGCCGTGGCAAATACCCACAAAAGCAGTATCCCACCCACTACCTCATCTAGCTTCAGCAAATGCCCATGAAAGCAGTATCCCACCCACGACCTCACCTAACCATGGCAAATGCCCACGAAAGCAGTATCCCACCCACAACCTCATCTAGCCTTGGCAAATTCCCACAAAAGCAGTATCCCACCCACGACCTCACCTAGCCGTGGCAAATGCCCACAAAAGCAGTATCCCACCCACGACCTCATCTAACCATGGCAAATGCCCACAAAAGCAGTATCCCACCCACGACCTCACCGAGCCGTGTCAAATGCCCACAAAAGCAGTATCCCACCCACAACCTCACCTAGCCATAGCAAAGCCCACAAAAGCAGTATCCCACCCACTACCTCACCTAGACATGGTGAATGCCCATGAAAGCAGAATCTCACCCACTGCCTCACCTAGCCATGGCAAATGCCAACGAAAGCAGTATCCCACCCACGACCTCACATAGCCTTGGCAAATTTCCACAAAAGCAGTATCCCACCCACTACCTCACCTAGCTGTCGCAAATGCCCTTGAAAGCAGTATCCAACCCACAACCTCACCTAGCCATGGCATATGCCCAGGAAAGCAGTATCCAACCCACTACCTCACCTAGCCATGGCAAATGCCCAGGAAAGCAGTATCCCACCCACTACCTCACCTGGCCATGGCACATGCCCACGAAAGCAGTATCCCACCCACTACCTCACCTAGCCATGACAAATGCTCACGAAAGCAGTATCCCACCCACTACCTCACCTAGCCGTGGCAAATGCCCACAAACCCAGTATCCCACCCACTACCTCACCTAGCCATGACAAATGCTCACGAAAGCAGTATCCAACCCACTACCTCACCTAGCCATGACAAATGCTCACGAAAGCAGTATCCCACCCACTACCTCACCTAGCCATGACAAATGCTCACGAAAGCAGTATCCCACCCACTACCTCACCTAGCCATGACAAATGCTCACGAAAGCAGTATCCAACCCACTACCTCACCTAGCCATGGCAAATGCCCACAAATGCAGTATTCCACCCACTACCTCACATAGCCATGACAAATGCTCACAAAAGCAGTATCCCACCCACTACCTCACCTAGCCGTGGCAAATGCCCACAAACCCAGTATCCCACCCATTACCTCACCTAGCCTGGGCCAATGCCCACGAAAGCAGTATCCCACCCACTACCTCACCTAGCCTTGGCCAATGCCCACGAAAGCAGTATCCCACCCACTGACTACCTCACCTAGCTGTGGCAAAAGCCCATGAAATAAGTATCCCACCCACTACCTCACCTAGCCGTGGCAAATGCCCACAAACGCAGTATCCCACCCACTACCTCACCTAGCCGTGGCAAATGCCCATGAAAGCAGTATCCCACCCACTACCTCACCTAGCCATGGCAAAAGCCCACGAACGCAGTATCCCACCCACTACCTCACCTAGCCGTGCCAAATGCACATGAAAGTAGTATCCCACCCACTACCTCACCTAGCCGTGGCAAATGTCCACGAAAGCAGTATCCCACCCACTGCCTCACCTAGTCATGGCAAATGCCCACGAAAGCAGAATCCCACCCACTACCTCACCTAGCTTCAGCAAATGCCCACGAAAGCAGTATCCCACCCACTACCTCACCTAGCCGTGGCAAATGGCTACAAAATCAGTATCCCACCCACTACCTTGCAAAAGCCGTGACAAATGCCCACAAAAGCAGTATCTCACCCACTACCTCACCTAGCCGTGGCAAATACCCACAAAAGCAGTATCCCACCCACTACCTCATCTAGCTTCAGCAAATGCCCATGAAAGCAGTATCCCACCCACTGCCTCACCTAGCCGTGGCAAATGCCCACAAAAGCAGTATCCCACCCAATACCTCACATAGCCGTGGTGAATGCCCACAAAAGGATTATCCCACCCGCTACCTCACCTAGCTGTGGCAAATGCCCACGAAAACAGTATCCCACCCACTACCTCACCTAGCCATGGCAAATGCCCACAAAAGCAGTATCCCACCCACTACCTCACCTAGCCATGGCAAATGCCCACGAAAGAAGTATCCCACCCACTACCTCACCTAGCCATGGTAAATGCCCACGAAAGCAGTATCCCACCCAAAACCTCACCTAGTCATGGCAAATGCCCAGGAAAGCAGTGTCCCACCCAATACCTCACCCTGCCTTGGCAAATGCTGACGAAAGCAGTATCCCACCCAATACCTCACCTAACCGTGGCAAATGCCCACAAAAGCAGTATCCACCCACTACCTCACATAGACGTGGCGAATGCCCATGAAAACAGTATCCCACCCATTGCCTCACCTAGCCATGGCAAAGGCCCAGGAAAGCAGTATCCCACCCACTACCTCACCTAGCCATGGCACATGCCCACAAAAGCAGTATCCCACCCACTACCTCACCTAGCCATGGCAAATGCCCACGAAAGCAGTATCCCACCTACTACCTCACCTAGCCATGGCAAATGCCCACAAACCCAGTATCCCACCCATTACCTCACCTAGCCTTGGCCAATGCCCACGAAAGCAGCATCCCACCCATTACCTCACCTAGCCTTGGCCAATGCCCACGAAAGCAGTATCCCACCCACTACCTCACCTAGCCGTGGCAAATGCCCACAAATGCAGAATCCCACACACTATCTCACCTAGCCTTGGCCAATGCCCACGAAAGCAGTATCCCACCGGATACCTCACCTAGCCGTGGCAAATGCCCACAAACGCAGTATCCCACCCACTACCCCACCTAGCCATGGCAAATGCCCACAAAAGCAGTATCCCACCCACTACTTCACCTAGCCGTGGCAAATGCCCACGAAAGCAGTATCCCACCCACTACTTCACTTAGCCGTGGCAAATGCCCATGAAAGCAGTATCCCACCCACTACCTCACCTAGCTGTGGCAAATGCCCACAAACGCAGTATCCCACCCACTACCTCACCTAGCCATGGCAAATGCCCACAAAAGCAGTATCCCACCCACTACCTCACCTAGCCATGGCAAATGCCCACAAAAGCAGTATCCCACCCACTACCTCACCTAGCCGTGGCAAATGCCCACAAACGCAGTATCCCACCCACTGACTACCTCACCTAGCTGTGGCAAAAGCCCATGAAATAAGTATCCCACCCACTACCTCACCTAGCCGTGGCAAATGCCCATGAAAACAGTATCCCACCCACTGCCTCACCTAGCCATGGCAAATGCCCAGGAAAGCAGTATCCCACCCACGACCTCACCTAACCATGGCAAATGCCCACAAAAGCAGTATCCAACCCACGACCTCACCTAGCCGTGGCAAATGCCCACAAAAGCAGTATCCCACCCACAACCTCACCTAGCCATGGCAAATGCCTGCAAAAGCAGTATCCCACCCACTACCTCACCTAACCGTGGTAAATGCCCACGAAAGCAGTATCTCACCCAATACCTCACCTAGCCATGGCAAATGCCCACGAAAGCAGTATCCCACCCACTGACTACCTCACCTATCTGTGGCAAAAGACCATGAAACAAGTATCGCACCAACTACCTCAACCAAGCCGTGGCAAATGCCCAAAAACGCAGTATCCCACCCACTACCTCACCTAGCCATGGCCAATGCCCATGAAAGCAGTATCCCACCCACTGCCTCACCTAGCCATGGCAAATGCCCAGGAAAGCAGTATCCCACCCACTACCTCACCTAGCCATGGCAAATGCCCACGAACGCAGTATCCCACCCACTACCTCACCTTGCCGTGCCAAATGCACATTAAAGTAGTATCCCACTGTCATGCCTGCGCCATGGGCGCATACATTGGCGATCAATATGGACAAATTGTTATTCATTTATCTACAGAAAACTCTTGGATCAACCGCTATTCACTTTTTGGACTTTATTTCCCATTTGCGAGACTTTGGTGCTTTTTTATTTTTCCCAAAAAACTACACTTACCACAATGCACTTGGCTATAACCATCTATTCGGGGCTATTCCTATTTTCCTTCATCAGAACTACAATCCCCAGAAGCCCTATGGATTTGCTCTGCTTCCACCAGCTCAGGAACAGAGATGGAGGTGGCTGATTGTCTGCAGGTGTGCTGAGCCAGGTGCAACCAATTAGCCTGCCTCTGTGCTGGGCTGGGTGGTATAAAAGCTGCTTCCTGCAGGAGCTCAGTCTCTTGCATTGAGAGTCCTTCCTGCACCTTTTTGCTTCGAGCTACAAACTTTGTATGCTGTTTCCTGCTTACTCCTGCTTTTGTTCCAGTGCCCTGGCGGGCTCCAGCCTTGCAGCCGATCATCGCTCTGCTGCCTTCTACCTGCCGCCCTGGGCCTTTTGGACTCCCCGCCTCAGCCCTGCTCCTCTTGGCGTCCTGCCTTGCAGTCTGCTACACCCTGCTGCCTAAAGCCCTAGCCTTTTGGGCTCCCTGCCTCAGCCCTGCTCCTCTGGGCGTCCTGCCTTGCAGTCTGCTACACCCTGCTGCCTACAGCCCTAGCCTTTTGGGCTCCCTGCCTCAGCCCTGCTCCTCTGGGCGTCCTGCCTTGCAGTCAGCTACACCCTGCTGCCTACAGCCCTAGCCTTTTGGGCTCCCTGCCTCAGCCCTGCTCTTCCAGGCTCCTGTCTTGCAGCCGATCACGCTCCGCTGCTACCTTCCGCCATTGCCTCCCAGGCTTCTGCCTTACAGCAGATCACGCTCCACTGCCTTCAACCTATAGTCTTCGTCCGCTGGGTTTCCAGTCTAGCAGCCTTCTACAGTCCTCCTGCACCCTTCTACAGTCAGCAGCCTTACTCCTCTGGGCTCACTCCTTGCTGCCCGGCCCTTCTGGGCTCTTTGCCGTGTAGCCTACTTCACTCCGCTGCCCTAAACCCTATCCCTCGGGGCTTCCTTCCTTACAGCCCTGCTCCTTTTGGGCTTGCCCATTGCTTCCCTGCTTTTCTGAGCTTTCTACCTTGTACCCTACCGTCCTCTGCTATCCACATCAGTTTACCTTCATTATTTACTTTCAGTTATTACCGTTCCTCTGTTTCCTGACTGCTGCTCCCTTGCTTTCTTCCTTGTTTTCAACCCTCAGTTCTTTCTCCCTATCAAATCTTGTTATACGGCTTTCCCTTCATTTCCTTCTGCTAGTTTGCTATTCAACTTCCTTTTCCCTGGATTTATCTGTTAGTGTCTTCTTTTGTACTGTTTGTAAAACCCATGTACAGAGCTTGTCTGTTGGTTTCCGTCAGGCAACCTCTGCCCCTTCCCTTGTCTCGTTTCTGCGTTACAGACACCCTTAGCTGTTGTTCCAAGCTATGAGCAAACAGCGTGGGCCTCTGTTATAGCAAACTGTGCAGAAGGCTAGAGTTTTCCTAAGGTTCGTGGAATACTCTTTTCCTATATCTGCATACACCCCAAGAGGGAATTCATTCTGTACCCTTTTCCTTGCTACTCTTGCCTACTCTTTGTTCTCTTTCCTTTCAGCTCTGTGTGTACTTATCTGTCCACTTTACTTTGGCACCACCACCCAAACCCTTCCTGGGTGTCCTGTGCCACTCTTAATATACTGCCATCCTTGGCACCCACCCACTACCTCACCTATCCGTGGCAAATGTCCACAAATGCAGTATCCCACCCACTACCTCACCTAGTCATGGCAAATGCCCACGAAAGCAGTATCCCACCCACTGCCTCACCTAGTCATGGCAAATGCCCACGAAAGCAGTATCCCACCCACTACCTCACCTAGCTTCAGCAAATGCCCACGAAAGCAGTATCCCACCCACTACCTCACCTAGCTGTGGCAAATGCCCACGAAAGCAGTATCCCACCCAATACCTCACCTAACCGTGACAAATGCCCATGAAAGCAGTATCCCACCCATTGCCTCACCTAGCCATGGCACATGCCTACGAAAGCAGTATCCCAATCACTACCTCACCTATCCTTGGCAAATGCCCACAAAAGTAGTATCCCACCCACTATCTCATCTAGCCGTGCAAATGCCCACGAAAGCAGTATCCCACCCACAACCTTACCTAGCCATGGCAGATGCCCAGGAAAGCAGTATCCCACCCACTACCTCACCTAGATGTGGCAAATGCCCACGAAAGCAGTATCCCACCCACAACCTCACTTAGCTATTGCAAATGCCCAGGAAAGCAGTATCCCACCCACGACCTCACCTAACCATGGCAAATGCCCACAAAAGCAGTATCCCACCCACGACCTCACCTAGCCGTGTCAAATGCCCACAAAAGCAGTATCCCACCCACAACCTCACCTAGCCGTGGCAAATGGCCACAAAAGCAATATCCCACCCACAACCTCACCTAACTGTGGCAAATGCCCGCAAAAGCAGTATCCCACCCACAACCTCACCTAGCCGTGGCAAATGACCACAAAAGCAGTATCCCACCCACTACCTCACCTAGCCTTGGCAAATGCCACACAAAAGCACTATCCCACCCACTACCTCACCTAGCCTTGGCAAATGCCCACGAAAGCAGTATCCCACCCACTACCTCACCTAGATGTGGCAAATGCCCATGAAAGCAGTATCCCACACACAACCTCACCTAGCTATTGCAAATGCCCAGGAAAGCAGTATCCCACCCACTACCTCAACTAGCCTTGGCAAATGCTCAAAAAAGCAGTATCCCACCCACTACCTCACCTCGCCTTGGCAAATGCCCACGAAAGCAGTATCCCACCCACTACCGCACCTAGCCATGGCAAATGCCCACGAAACCAGTATCCCACCCACAACCTCACCTAACCATGGCAAATGCCCACAAAAGCAGTATCCCACCCACGACCTCACCTAGCCGTGGCAAATGCCCACAAAAGCAGTATCCCACCCACAACCTCACCTAGCCGTGGCAAATGCCCACAAAAGCAATATCCAACCCACGACCTCACCTAACCGTGGCAAATGCCCACAAAAGCAGTATCCCACCCACGACCTCACCTAGCCGTGGCAAATGACCACAAAAGCAGTATCCCACCCACAACCTCACCTAGCTATTGCAAATGCCCAAGAAAGCAGTATCCCACCCACTACCTCAACTAGCCTTGGCAAATGCTCAAAAAAGCAGTATCCCACCCACTACCTCACCTCGCCTTGGCAAATGCCCACGAATGCAGTATCCCACCCACTACCTCACCTAATGCCCACGAAACCAGTATCCCACCCACGACCTCACCTAACCATGGCAAATGCCCACAAAAGCAGTATCCCACCCACGACCTAACCTAGCCGTGGCAAATGCCCACAAAAGCAGTATCCCACCCACGACCTCACCTAGCCGTGGCAAATGCCCACAAAAGCAATATCCCACCCACGACCTCACCTAACCGTGGCAAATGCCCACAAAAGCAGTATCCCACCCACGACCTCACCTAGCTGTGGCAAATGACCACAAAAGCAGTATCCCACCCACTACCTCACCTCGCCTTGGCAAATGCCCACGAAAGCAGTATCCCACCCACTACCGCACCTAGCCATGGCAAATGCCCACGAAACCAGTATCCCACCCACAACCTCACCTAACCATGGCAAATGCCCACAAAAGCAGTATCCCACCCACGACCTCACCTAGCCGTAGCAAATGCCCACAAAAGCAGTATCCCACCCACAACCTCACCTAGCCGTGGCAAATGCCCACAAAAGCAATATCCCACCCACGACCTCACCTAACCGTGGCAAATGCCCACAAAAGCAGTATCCCACCCACGACCTCACCTAGCCGTGGCAAATGACCACAAAAGCAGTATCCCACCCACAACCTCACCTAGCTATTGCAAATGCCCAAGAAAGCAGTATCCCACCCACTACCTCAACTAGCCTTGGCAAATGCTCAAAAAAGCAGTATCCCACCCACTACCTCACCTCGCCTTGGCAAATGCCCACGAATGCAGTATCCCACCCACTACCTCACCTAATGCCCACGAAACCAGTATCCCACCCACGACCTCACCTAGCCTTGGCAAATGCCCACGAAAGCAGTATCCCACCCACTACCTCACCTAGCCATGGCAAATTCCCACAAAAGCAGTATCCCATCCACGACCTCACCTAGCCGTGTCAAATGCCCACAAAAGCAGTATCCCACCCACGACCTCACCTAGCCATAGCAAATGCCCACAAAAGCAGTATCCCACCCACTACCTCACCTAGACATGGTGAATGCCCATGAAAGCAGTATCCCCCCACTGCCTCACCTAGCCTTGGCAAATTCCCACAAAAGCAGTATCCCACCCACTACCTCACCTAGCCGTCGCAAATGCCCATGAAAGCAGTATCCAACCCACGACCTCACCTAACCATGGCATATGCCCAGGAAAGCAGTATCCCACCCACTACCTCACCTAGATGTGGCGAATGCTCACGAAAGCAGTATCTCACCCACGACCTCACCTAGCCATGGCAAATGCCTAGGAAAGCAGTATCCCACCCACTACCTCACCTAGCCATGGCAAATGCCCACAAACGCAGTATCCCACCCACTACCTCACCTAGCCTTGGCAAATGCCCACAAAAGCAGTATCCCACCCAGTACCTCACCTAGCTGTGGCAAATGCCCAGGAAAGCAGTATCCCACCCACAAACTCACCTAACCATGGCGAATTCCCACAAAAGGAGTATCCCACCCACGACCTCACCTAGCCATGGCAAATGCCCACAAAAGCAGTATCCCACCCACTACCTCACCTAGCTTCAGCAAATGCTCACGAAAGCAGTATCCCACCCACTACCTCACCTAGCCGTGGCAAATGCCCACAAATGCAGTATTCCACCCACTACCTCACCTAGCCGTGGCAAATGCCCACAAACGCAGTATCCTACCCACTGCCTCACCTAGCCATGGCAAATGCCCAGGAAAGCAGTATCCCACCCACTACCTCACCTAGCCATGGCAAATGCACATGAAAGTAGTATCCCACACACTACCTCACCTAGCCGTGGCAAATGTCCACAAATGCAGTATCCCACCCACTACCTCACCTAGCCATGGCATATGCCCATGTAAGCAGTATCCCACCCACGACCTCACCTAGCCGTGTCAAATGCCCACAAATGCAGTATCCCACCCACGACCTCACCTAGCCATAGCAAATGCCCACAAAAGCAGTATCCCACCCACTACTTCACCTAGACATGGCAAATGCCCACGAAAGCAGTATCCCACCCACAACCTCACCTAGCCTTGGCAAATTCCCACAAAAGCAGTATCCCACCCACTACCTCATCTAGCCGTTGCAAATGCCCACGAAAGCAGTATCCAACCCACAACCTCACCTAGCCATGGCATATGCCCAGGAAAGCAGTATCCCACCCACTACCTCACCTAGACGTGGCGAATGCTCACGAAAGCAGTATCTCACCCACGACCTCACCTAGCCATGGCAAATGCCCAGGAAAGCAGTATCCAACCCACTACCTCACCTGGCCATGGCAAATGCCCACACATGCAGTATCCCACCCACTACCTCACCTAGCTGTGGCGAATGCCCATGAAAGCAGTATCCCACCCACTGCCTCACCTAGCCATAGCAAATGCCCAGGAAAGCAGTATCCCACCCACTACCTCACCTAGCCATGGCATATGCCCACGAAAGCAGTATCCCACCCACTGCCTCACCTAGTCATGGCAAATGCCCACAAAAGCAGTATCCCACCCACTACCTCACCTAGCTTCAGCAAATGCTCACGAAAGCAGTATCCCACCCACTACCTCACCTAGCCGTGGCAAATGCCCACAAAAGCAGTATCCCACCCACTACCTTGCATAGCCGTGACAAATGCCCACAAAAGCAGTATCTCACCCACTACCTCACCTAGCCGTGGCAAATACCCACAAAAGCAGTATCCCACCCACTACCTCATCTAGCTTCAGCAAATGCCCATGAAAGCAGTATCCCACCCACGACCTCACCTAACCATGGCAAATGCCCACAAAAGCAGTATCCCATCCACGAACTCACCTAGCCATGGCAAATGCCCACAAATGCAGTATCCCACCCACTACCTCACCTAGCCATAGCAAATGCCCACAAAAGCAGTATCCCACCCACTACTTCACCTAGACATGGCAAATGCCCACGAAAGCAGTATCCCACCCACAACCTCACCTAGCCTTGGCAAATTCCCACAAAAGCAGTATCCCACCCACTACCTCATCTAGCCGTTGCAAATGCCCACGAAAGCAGTATCCAACCCACAACCTCACCTAGCCATGGCATATGCCCAGGAAAGCAGTATCCCACCCACTACCTCACCTAGACGTGGCGAATGCTCACGAAAGCAGTATCTCACCCACGACCTCACCTAGCCATGGCAAATGCCCAGGAAAGCAGTATCCCACCCACTACCTCACCTAGCCATGGCAAATGCCCACAAATGCAGTATCCCACCCACTACCTCACCTAGCTGTGGCGAATGCCCATGAAAGCAGTATCCCACCCAATGCCTCACCTAGCCATAGCAAATGCCCAGGAAAGCAGTATCCCACCCACTACCTCACCTAGCCATGGCATATGCCCACGAAAGCAGTATCCCACCCACTGCCTCACCTAGTCATGGCAAATGCCCACAAAAGCAGTATCCCACCCACTACCTCACCTAGCTTCAGCAAATGCTCACGAAAGCAGTATCCCACCCACTACCTCACCTAGCCGTGGCAAATGCCCACAAAAGCAGTATCCCACCCACTACCTTGCATAGCCGTGACAAATGCCCACAAAAGCAGTATCTCACCCACTACCTCACCTAGCCATGGCAAATACCCACAAAAGCAGTATCCCACCCACTACCTCATCTAGCTTCAGCAAATGCCCATGAAAGCAGTATCCCACCCAGTGCCTCACCTAGCTGTGGCAAATGCCCATGAAAGCAGTATCCCACACACTACCTCACCTAACCGTGGCAAATGTCCACAAATGCAGTATCCCACCCACTACCTCACCTAGCCATGGCATGTGCCCACGAAAGCAGTATCCCACCCACGACCTCACCTAACCATGGCAAATGCCCACAAAAGCAGTATCCCATCCACGACCTCACCTAGCCGTGTCAAATGCCCACAAATGCAGTATCCCACCCACGACCTCACCTAGCCATAGCAAATGCCCACAAAAGCAGTACCCCTCCCACTACCTCACCTAGACATGGCAAATACCCACGAAAGCAGTATCCCACCCACGACCTCACCTAGCCTTGGCAAATTCCCACAAAAGAAGTATCCCACCCACTACCTCATCTAGCCGTCGCAAATGCCCACGAAAGCAGTATCCAACCCACAACCTCACCTAGCCATGGCATATGCCCAGGAAAGCAGTATCCCACCCACTACCTCACCTAGCCGTGGCAAATGCCCACTAACGCAGTATCCCACCCAATACCTCACCCAGCCATGGCGAATGCCCACAAAAGCAGTATCCGACCCACTACCTTACCTAGCTGTGGCAAATGCCCAGGAACGCAGTATCCCACCCACTACCTCACCTAGCCTTGGCAAATGCCCAAAAAAGCAGAATTCCACCCACTACCTCACCTAGCTGTGGCAAATGCCCAGGAAAGCAGTATCCCACCCACGATCTCACCTAACCATGGCAAATGCCCACAAAAGCAGTATCCCACCCACGACCTCACCTAGCTGTGGCAAATGCCCACAAAAGCAGTATCCCACTGTGAGGATGTGAGGGTAGCGGCCGGAGAGCGGGACGCCGGCCAGAGGAGCCCCCTGTACCGCGGGCATGTGCGGCGCTGAGGGCGGGCGCCGGGGAGGTGTCCTGCCTTACGCTGAAATCAAAAAGGCAGTATTGGACCGGTTGGGACTTGACGAAGAAGCCTACAGAATGAGGCTGCGCGACACTAGACTCAAACTGGGGGAGAACCCCCGACAACTCTTCTACCGTGTTAAAGTCCTCACCGAGAAGTGGTTGCAAACACCGGGAACAGGCCTCCAAGATGTGTTAGATAAGGTCACCCTGGAGAAGTTCATCGAGGCCCTACCCCCTCCGATGCAAAGATGGGTCCGACAACATCACAGGCCCACCTTATCTGAGGCTGTGGACATAGCGTCAGCCTACCAAAAGGCCGGGGGGGCGGGTAAACCCTTTGGAGTCGGATCTCCCAATCGCAACCCGATGCCACCGTTGGAACCCCTCACAACCAAGAGCCTGCGAGTAGGGCCTCCCAAATGGAGAGCAATGGAAGGACGCCCTTCTGGATCCGAGGAGAAGAGGAGCGGTCCCGACCCGCGGTCCACCCCGTTGTCCACGGGATACCGGCAACCGCAATATTATGACTGTGGCGAGTGGGGCCATATAGCCCGATTTTGTCCCCAGAAGAGAGGCACCGAGCCGATGGAGATCGGATTCATGAGGACCGAGCAAGGACCACGATGCCAAGGGCTCTACGAGATGGACGTCCGGGTAGACGGGAACCCGGCCAGGGCCCTACTCGACAGTGGAAGTCGGCAGACGGCGGTACTACCAACCGTAAGTGATTCTCCTTACCTCACCAATGTTAGTATCCCAATTCGATGTATACATGGGGATTTGAGGACCTACCCCATGAAAACCATAACAGTAGAGGTGGGCCCTAACATTGCAGAGATGAGAGCTGCCGTCCTCCCCTCCTTACCCGCCCCAGAGGTGATTGGGACCGATCTGCCCCACTTCCACCAGACTATCAAAGCCCTAGACCAGGGATGGTGGGAAGAAGCACCCTTTGCCAGGGAACCCATCCCCCCGAACACCCAGGGACGGGAGGGACCCGCTAGGAAAAGAAGGGAAGCTCGCCTTGCTAAGTGCGCATCCATGTATGCCACCCAACGGATAGCCTGGAACCCGGAGGACCATGAGGATTCCATCCGGGGAGAAACCTTGACGGACCCTACCTTAACACTTGCCCGCGAAAGAGCCATCACAGATGGGGACCCAGACCTGACCAAGGGAGCCGGTTTTACATCTAGACAGGGCCTGCTCTATCGGGTCTACCAAGTGGAGGGAGGAGCACGAAGGGAACAACTACTCCTGCCCAAAACACACAGGGGCATTGTCCTCCAGTTGGCACATAATCACCCGTGTGGGGGCCACATGGCCTCCCTAAAGACACAGCAAAATATTCTAAAACGTTTCTACTGGCCAGGGGTCTATGGGGAGGTGGCGAAATTCTGTAAGGAATGCAAAACCTGCCAGTTGACGAGTGGGGAAAAGCCAGCCAAGGCACCTCTTCAGCGGATGCCCTTGATCACCATACCCTTTCAAAGGATAGGTATAGATCTGGTAGGCCCGCTCGAGCCAGTCAGTCGTGGATATCGATACCTGCTGGTCATTGTGGATTATGCCACCCGGTACCCCGAGGCCTTCCCCCTAAAGGGGACGTCGGCTAACCAGATATGTGACCAACTCATCCCCTACTTCGCACGGGTAGGCCTACCCACCGAAATCCTCACCGATCAGGGTACAAACTTCATGTCGGCTGTCATGCGACAAGTCTGTGAAAGACTACAGATCAGACGGCTGCGTACCTCGGTCTACCATCCCCAAACGGATGGGTTGGTGGAGAGGTACAACCAAACGATAAAGAAAATGATGAAGAGGGTAACAGGCCCGGAGGGGAAAGATTGGGATAGAGTCATACCCCTGATCCTAATGGTATTGAGGGACACCCCCCAATCCTCGACAGGATTCTCCCAGTTCGAGCTGCTGTTTGGAAGGCAGCCCAGAACAATCCTAGATCTGGTCAAGGAGGACTGGGAAAACACTAAGGAAACGTCCCTTACCGAGTACGCCGAGGACCTTAGGGAACATCTGTCTACTTTGAGGGGACTAGCAGAATCCCATCTAGGTATAGCCCAAGACTGGCAGGAGAGGACATACAACAAGGGCTGTCGCCTAAGAAAGCTAGAAACAGGGGATAAGGTACTGATGTTGCTACCCACCAGTACGAACAAAATGTTGGCTCGGTGGAGAGGTCCTTATGTGGTGAAGGACGTGGTGGGACCAGTGAATTACCGGATATACCAACCTGACCGAAGCCCATCACATAAGGTCTACCATATAAACCTACTGAAGAAATGGACCGAGCCTGCCCCGGTCGACATTCTGGCCACCCAGGGTACGGGGGTGATCTACGCAACCGGCCAATTGGATGCGGTGCAGTGGGGTGAAACACTCACGGAACACATGAAGAACGAGATCCAGGAGACGCTCAAACCCCACCGCAACACCTTCTCCCATTTACCTGGAAGGACCAACCTAATGGAGCATCGTATCGAAACCCTAAACGGACACATAGTCCGGCTGAGACCCTACAGGATCCCAGAGGCCCGAAGGTTGATCATTAAGAAAGAGATCGAAGAAATGATTAGGTTGGACATTATTGCACCATCAACCAGTGCGTGGTGTTCTCCAATCGTACTCGTACCCAAGCCAGACGGGGCTGTACGATTTTGTATGGACTTTAGGCAGCTCAACATGATATCCCACTACAAGGCCTATCCCATGGCCAGGATGGATGAACTGCTGGAAAGGCTGGGTGCTGCCCGTTACCTCAGTACCTTGGACCTCACCAAGGGATACTGGCAGATCCCACTACGGGAATCTGACAAAGAAAAAACGGCATTTGCTACGCCCCAGGGGCTCTTTCAGTATAAAGTACTACCATTCGGGTTGCATGGGGCTCCGGCCACCTTTCAGAGGCTGATGGACGTCCTTCTACAGCCCCACAACCAGTACGCTGCAGCCTACCTGGACGACATTGTGATATACAGCGCTTCATGGAGTGACCACCTAACCCATCTACGCGAGGTGGTCAGCACCCTGACCCAGGCCGGACTCCATATCAACCCAGAGAAATCGGTCCTAGGGACCCAGGAAACCAAGTACCTCGGACATATAGTCGGTGGCGGCGTGATTCAACCACAGGTGTCTAAAATCGAGGCTATTCAGGAGATCCCAGTACCAACCAACAGAAAACAAATTAGGGCCTTCTTGGGGTTTATAGGGTACTATAGACGCTTTATTCCCGGTTTTTCTTCCCTGGCTGCGCCGCTGACCGAGGCGTTAAAAATCGGGGGTTCCCCGGACCTGTCGACCAATCACGCAGCCATACTGGCCGTCGAGGGGCTGAAGCGCAGTATATCATCCCACCCGGTGTTGGTATGCCCTGACTTCCGTAAGCATTTCTTCCTGCAGACGGATGCCTCTGGCATGGGGTTGGGGGCGGTCCTGACGCAGGAGGTGGACGGGTTCCTACGACCGATCTGTTTTGTGAGCCGGAAGCTCCTTCCGCATGAGTTAGCGTATTCCACTATCGAAAAAGAATGTCTCACCATTAAGTGGGCGGTGGACTCCTTGCGATATTACCTACTGGGGAGGAAGTTTACGTTGTATACCGACCATGCACCGCTGCAGTGGTTGGCGAGACACAAGGACACCAACCAACGAGTTCTGCGATGGTTCCTGTCCCTCCAGCCCTTCGACTTCGTTACCTTACATATACCTGCCAGCTTCCAGCTGGTGGCGGATTACTTGTCCAGGAGTTCGGTCTGGCCCAACCGGCCTGGATCTGTGCTAGGGGTATGTGAGGATGTGAGGGTAGCCGCCGGAGAGCGGGACGCCCGGCCAGAGGAGCCCGCTGTACCGTGGGCGTGTGCGGCGCTGAGGGCGGGCGCAGAGGTGTCCCTGTCAAAGGGAGAGCCTTGTCGGCATCCCGCGACGGTGCCGGCGTTGCAGCCGCAGCGTTGCGTGTGCCCACGAGGACCCGGGCCACTAGCGCTGCAGCTGAGCGACCCGCGAACACGGCATACATCGGCGGCCTCCGCCGGCGAGCGGCGGCGGGGCTTGGGAAATAAAGAGCCCGGCTCGTGCCGACCGCTCGGCGTCGGAGGAGTGCCAGACACATGGTCAGGAACCAGACAGGGGGGACAAACCAGAACCCCCTCCTTACCTCGAGCAGGGCAGACCCCTAGCAGCAGCATGGGGCCTCGAGCAGGACGGGCCTCCGGGGAGCATACCTCAAGGGAGACACCATGTTGGGGGGGTGGGGCCTATGGAGAGGGTGTGTGTCAAACACGACCCAGGTGGGATAGCAACCAGGGAGTGGCTGACAACAGGGAGGGGGAGCCGGAACCAGGCAGCCAAGGGAAAGGAGGAGGAGGGGAGGGGGCAGCTCTACTCATAGAGGGTGGGTGCCTAGAGCCCCCACCAATCGGAAAGGGGGGGAGGGAAGTTGTCCCTGATTGGCCCTTTTTCCCTTCAAGCACCGGGTATAAAGGGGACTGTCCTAATGGCAGTTTTGTTGCTTTCTGCAGGGAGAAGGAGAGGAGAGTGAGAGCAACTGGTGGGCCTATCCGGGTCCGTGAGAATAGGAGACACTTCAAGGGAAGAGGAACTCCTGGTGCCTTTTACTCACAGTGAAGTAACTGTGGGGACAACCTGGAGTCCAACTACCGTGGTTAAGACATTACATTTAACCAGTGTGTAATAAAGGTCTACAAAAAACTCCACATCGGCTCCTGTCCTGATTTCCACACCCACCCACGACCTCACCTAGCCATGGCAAATGCCCACAAAAGCAGTATCCCACCCACTACCTCACCTAGCCGTGGTAAATGCCCACGAAAGCAGTACCCCACCCAATACCTCACGTAGCCATGGCAAATGCCCACGAAAGCAGTATCCCACCCACTGACTACCTCACCTAGCTGTGGCAAAAGCCCATGAAACAAGTATCCCACCCACTAGCTCACCTAGCCCTGGCAAATGCCCACAAACGCAGTATCCCACCCACTACCTCACCCAGCCATGGCGAATCCCCATGAAAGCAGTATCCCACCCACTGCCTCACCTAGCCATGGCAAATGCCCAGGAAAGCAGTATCCCACCCACTACCTCACCTAGCCCTGGCAAATGCCCACGAACGCAGTATCCCACCCACGTCCTCACCTAGCTGTGGCAAATGCCCACAAAATCAGTATCCCACCCAATACCTCACCTAGCCGTGGCGAATGCCCACAAAAGCAGTATCCCACCCACTACCTCACCTAGCTGTGGTAAATGCCCAGGAAAGCAGTATCCCACCCACTACCTCACCTAGCCTTGGCAAATGCCCACAAAAGCAGTATCCCACCCACTACCTCACCTAGCCGTGGTAAATGCAGGGACAAAAAGCGAGTCGACAGTGTTTACTTACACATCCAGTCTGAAACCATTAAATCTGCCTTAACCAAAGAATAAAACAAACTGAGAGCCCTAGGATACGACCTCACAGACTACATAAGCACCAAAGGACATAATCCCCACAAAGAAGAACCATCTAATCGCTCGGAGAGATGCTCTCGAGAAAGAAGGACGAGAGCCCACGGCACAAGTGATCCCACACAACGGAACGATCGGGCGTCGCCAGAGCCTAATAGACGCCATCCAAGACCTCTCATACGGAAACAGAACGAGAACCATCGCCAAAGCTCTTTAGAACTGGAAAGAGTGCCGCCGGGCCCCCAAAAAAACTGGAACATCACCATTGAACAAGATATCTCAGCAAAAGGAAAGGAGAAGCTAAATCCAGACAAGAAGCAACAAAATTCAATGGAAGAGGTCAACCGCTGGGATTGGTTGCCCAAAGCCTTATCAACAAAACACAATTTTAGCAATTAAACAAAAGCCAGATAAACAAGGAGCACTCTGGCCAGTCACCGACTACGGAACCGACCACCAATTTAACTCTGGGCTCTTTCTAACACCCGAGGTGTCTCCCACCTGACGAATTCCTCGGATGTCAACTTGGGATCTTCTGATATCTGGTGCTTCCAAGAAACTTGGATCCAAAACAAACCATCAATAGAGGGCTACGCAATCACCTTCTCATCAGCCTCGAGAGGAGCATTTGGCAGACCAAGAGCGGGACTACTGACAGCGTTGAGAATTGGATCCGACCTTCATTTCCTCAAAGTTATAAAGGCGGACCCACACATACTGGCAACCCTGATCCAACGGGATAACAATCAACAAGGCGTAAGCAAACAAAAGAAAACGACCTACTTGCTGGTAAATCTGTATTGGAACCCGATAGAATGTGCAACAGAGCACTTTCTATCGAAAATCGAAAACATCCTGAAGGATGCCCTATCAAATGAACTAGTGGACAGCATAGTCATTTGTGGTTACTTAAATGTTAGGATCAAGAGGAACGGACAAGAAAACTGCCAAACAAAACCAAACACGCTATATCTCCCAGAAAACTCTCGAGAAAGAGGAATGAAATTGGCTAACCTTATGGATAATTACGACCGGCGGAGTGTTTGGGAGTGTTCTATGTGGCTGGCCCTCTGCTGGATTGTGGTGCAGTAACTCTACTACTTCTACTCGTGAAAGGAGGAGCATTGTAATAAAAACCTCACTTCCACGCGGAGCGTCGTGGAGTGTTTGGGAGTGTTCTATGTGGCTGACGCTCTGCTGGATTGTGGTGCAGTTACTCTACTACCTCTACTCGTGAAAGGAGGAGCATTGTGATAAAAACCTCACTTCCACGCGGAGCGTCGCAGAGTGTTTGGGAGTGTTCGGGAGAGTTCGGTGAGAGTCCGGTGCATTTTCGTATTTTGCAGCAATGGACCTGGCAAAGCAGAAAACACCCTGCATTAGCCTACGGACCCCTGTTTCTAGAGCAAGGTTACGGAGGCTCCACTCTGCTCCCGCTCAATCAGACTGCCACACACTCAGTCATACAATACTATCAACATCAGCAGCAGCGGATCAGTGCGCCGATGTAATGGATTCCAGAGACTCCTTTGACGAAACGGTACGTGAACGTGCTGAGGGAGGGGAGGGGACAGCTTCTATTTTTTATGTTGAAAACTTGACTAATATTCACACTGCGCGTGACTGTGATAGCGACAGTGCTCACGTCCCGGTATCCCAACGGCATGCTGGCTCTACGAAGAGTTAGGCTGACTCTCAGACCGGGTACGGCACAGGACGTCACTTGTCCGTTTCGGACTCTCCAAATACAGATAATAATGCACCAGTACCTACCCCCCCTGTCTCACCGTATCAGTGTCCCCTGTGGGTGACGCCGTTCACGGCTCGGCTGGTCCTCCGCTTGCTCCGCCTGCTGTTACGGCTTCAGTGTCGTCGGGGAGCTGTTGTGGGTGGATCTGGGGAAGCTCGGGCGATCCCTGCAGGTGTCGGTGCGCGTGCGCACCTGGAGCGCTCAGAGACGTCTGCAGCTCGGCATTGCCGTCTGTCGGGAAGGCTGAGGGTGCGGAGAGACAAATGCCAGACTCTGGTGGGGCCCTGAACTTCCTGCCCGACAACTTTGATGATACCCCTCTTGAGCATATATGGAAGATAAATACTGCAATCACTAGGCAAACGACATTGTGCACACATCTCGCCCCATCTGTCAAAATCGACCGGCCGATTGCCAGTAATGACATTAATGATTTAAATAAGCTGTTGTCCAAGCCACTCACAGCCCCCACTCCCTCACTTAGAGTTTTAGCCTGGAGAGTCATCCAGAAAGGCAACAAAGATAAGAACAAAACTAATTCAGAAAAAAATAAAAAGGTTAATCAATCTTTGCGGGAAAATTGTCTAAGTTTAGAGAATTCAAATCTAGTTCCTGGAGTCACTGATTCTTGTCCAAGAAATGATGACTCAATTGACTCACTGAGGACTTCTCAAACTGAAAACCTAACATACGATAGCTGGAATCCTGAGCCTGAACTTTTTATAGTGGAAATAGATCTCCCGTCTCAGGAGCTTGTGCTTCCAGATCATAATCCCCAAAGTGAAATACGGCAAGAAAGGTGAAATTCGCTATTCCTGGCAGATAAGTTACTTGAAGACCTTAAAACTCTCAATGCAAGGATGACTCCTTCGCCATCCACGAAGATTGAAAAACAAATAAATTGTCACGTTGAAAATATAAAACCCTCCTCATGTCATAAAGAAAGTGACAGTGTAAATTGTGATAATCTAGAGGACATAAGAGCAGAGCCTCGAAGCTCGCAACAAAATATTTATCGCCCTAACTAAAGGCGAAGAGTAACGTCAAGCGCAGCACCTATTCCCACTTCACAGAAGCGATCAAAATTTGGCGATTGCATTCAAAGGAAACAATGCTCCACACATAGTAGAGTCATTGAACAGAAAATACAAGGAAACTTGAAATCGATTTCTATACCATCTGACTCAATTGATTCAAGTGATGATTCCTCTTCTGACTCGGAGTATAAAAGATCGACAAAAGGCCCTTACAAACGGAGACATCCAACTCATAGGAAAAACAGACTAAGCAGCGCAAACGAAAGAAGCGGCCTACAAACTGAATGTTATGATTTGGTCGAACAAGTGATAAATCAGTTGAGACCTAATATCATCTCTGCACTAACAATTACAGTTGCTCCACTAAAACTTTATGAGCATCTGAGCGAAAGTCTGAAAGATCAAAACTCGCTCCTGGGATCTGTAAACATAAAATTAATAAAAATGGATTTGGAGCAGAAATTAATGAAAAATAAAATGGTAAATAATACCAGAAACAATGATGCCTTTGTTGAGCAAATAAAAGAGCAACTAAAAAATAGTGCTGATGATAAACGCCTCTTAGCTGAACTAGCAAGGAAGGCCATACTGATTTTAAAAAATCAACAAACGACAAATGAAGAAAATTGTGTGCTACGTGCCATGGATGGAGTCACTATGGGTAACGTGGAAAGAAGAAATATTATCCATCGACCACAAAACCATAAAACACAAATGAGTCCAAGAGTGGAAATAACAGCCCACGAAATTGATCCAATTCTTGCAGCTTCAGTTAACACTGAGCTGTCATGTGTCGAGGCTGTAAATAGCAAGGCAAATAATCTTGAAAAACCCATAGTGACGCTACCAGAGGTGAATGTTATTGATCTGAAGTGATTGAGGACACGACTGACCCGATTGTGTCTGGTGCTTTCATAAGTGTCGAGCTCCAAATGGGAACGGCAGAACCTGATGATACAGCGATCAGCAACAAACGTACGAACACACTGAGATAAACGAAACATTTGCCATTTTTGATAAAACTAGAAGAGAAAGTTCAATCAAAGAAGGAGCAACCAAAACAATTACCACAAAACAGACCAAGAAATCAAAACACATGCCAAATAAAAGGAAAGCAAACAATAAAAACGTGAATAATTTTCTAAGAAACATTAAATCCTTGAATGTGACGATCAAAACCGATTCAAATAAATCACCATCTACGGATAAGATCCCTGAGCAGGGAATTCAGACAACAAAATTAAGAGGAGTGGAGATGAATGAAGAAACCCAAGTTTCGGTACATGAATGTGACGATGAGGACGACAATCGAATGATAGAAGAACTTGCCAATTTATCAACTTACGAATCAACTGACGATAACTTGGTTCTGAATCAAGAAAGTGAAAGTGAACAAAATCTGTTGACAGGGTCGCCTACCAGTAACGAAGATCAAAGCAATTCACTTGATAAAATAAAATCATCAATAATCTGTACAATCGAAGAGACACCAGAAAAAGAAAAAAACGTTCAATTCAGTTTCAGACTCCTGATGACATAACACATACAATAAAAAGGTGTATGACCCTAGATGAAAGATGGGCGCCAAAAAATCTACATTTTAATGAGAAATCTGCCTGTGCCCAGATTAAACAACAAAGTGTAAAAACAAATGCGCAAGATTTATGTCCTGAAAAAGAAGTGAGTATAAAATCGATACTATCAACGAAAGAACGGGATCAAACACGTTATGAAGAGGCACAAGACTTCTGGAGAAACGATAAAAGAGTATCGTTCAATAAACAAAAAAAGTTGATGAAAAAAAAGCAGGATATAACATCTAATTTCTGCATTCTTTTGGAAAGAAAGTTCTCATCGAACGATGGCCTGATCCTAAACAGATATAACGTGCTCCAACTCCTGAATCATCTTCCTCGACTTCGCTCTGTAACAACTAATGACATCAAAACGGTCGAATTAATTCATGAAGACATTACCGACCGTGTGTTATTGCACATTTATTCTCGTGCAATTAGAGATGTAATCGTTGAGCACTCATTGGACCTTGATGACCTGGGTTTTGCGATATCAGAGCCGTGGGGGGAGTTTCCCCATTCTAAAGCTAAAATCATTAAATCCGAAATATCTAAAAGATCTGCAGAACCTAGGGATCAAAGATTTACTAAATCTCCTCAAACCTTGAAAAATAAATTAAACGCTAAGGAACTAGAAGAAAAATCAGATGTGTCCCGGGAAGACGGGGACACTAGTCAATTTAAAAAACAAATTAAAATCACATTTGATTGTACCGAGAATGAAAATTACTCAGAAAGTTCGACTGAGAACAAGTCTGAGAGTAAAGCGGATGAAACCTGCTGGAATTGGGTAGCAAAGTCCCTAAATTCTAAAGTGTATCAATAATGCCAGCAAGAAATTGCATCTACGTCCTTACAGGTTGGTGTATGGAACACAAGAGGTTTTGTGCACCTGTTTAACAACAGTTTGGGAGGCCTCGAACCTCTACATATTATCTGCCTGCAAGAAACATGGCTTCTGAACGAACCAGTTGTGGGAGGTTATGAAATCACCTGGAATCCAGCGATTAGACAGCCAAAAGGAAGACCAATGGCAGGGCTTTTAACACTCGTAAAACAGAATCTAGGTCTTCGAATATTGAAGAGCTCAAATGTGACCCCTTATATCCAATATGTGTACGTTGTCACAAATTGGAACTTTGCGACTAAGGAATCATTCCATATAATAAACCTATATTGGCAACATGAAGCCTCTGACGAATGGGAGTACCTTGATGCAATAGCGGACCTGTTAGATTCTATTCTGTCAAAGGAAGAGAATGCTAGAATTATACTGTGCGGTGAACTCAACATGGAATTCCTCAAAAGTCCTAAACCGCAAAGACAAACAGCTCCACTATGGTCGAGGCCTCAACAAAAAACGTCTGTTTAATCCAAGCATGGGAAGAGGAGATGGAAGTAAGAGGCATGATAATGCTAAACGGCTGTACAAATGGTGACATACCCCTGAAGGCGACATGGAGAAATACCAATTCGGAATCAATCCTCGACTACTTCTATGTCTCAGAAAATTTAATCGCTGACACCGAATCACTGAAGGTAATTAATATGCAAAACAGTGATCACGACTTGGTAAGAATTACGCTCCGATGCATAAAAAAGAATTCACAAGAAACTTGGAGTCATGAAGTCACTGGTACTCCAGGCAGAAATCGGCTAAGAGTAAAATAACATCAGATTACCTCAATGACAAAAGCATTAACAAGAGATCCAACAACAAACCTGGATTAAATCGAATATCCAACCTTACTTCAGGTCTTTACTGAAACCTCTGGTAACAACAGATTAAATAACTTTAAGAGGTTACATGTCCACGACCAAGAGGTAGTGGCCAAAAAACATGAATTGAAGCAAAAAATTAGAAGGCTGCAAATACATTGTCATGCAAACTATCTCCATGATAAAAAAGAGCTGCAGAAAATATATAAAAACTGGTTACGAACACATAAGAATATGATGTTACAGAATGATGCTGAAAAAATGCTCCAAATACTTGGTAGCAATAATGGACGGATGTTCTGGGATGCGATAAACAACTTGGCTACACCTCAACAAGCTATTCAGATTAATATGGTGAACGAAGTGACATGGTTTGAACACTTTACAAACCTATTCACCAAAAATACGGATAGCCGCTACGTTGATCCAAAGCCATCAGAAGCATGGGAGATTACTATTGAGAAGGAGGACATTCTCGATAACATTAAACGGCTAAGTTCATCCAGAGCCCCCAGCCCTGATGGCCTCACAAATTATTCTTTGAAGTTACATCCTGATGCATGGGCTGAGTTCTGTTTTATCTTATTTAAAAATATCATTGAAGAAAAAAGAATCCCTACATCGTGGAAAAGTGCCATTATCATTCCCATTTTCAAGAAAGGTTTGAGAACAGATCCTAAAAATTATAGACCCATCGCCCTTATGGACGTTGTCGGAAAGATCTTTGCAACCCAACTATTAGCAAAATTGACACAGTGGATAAAGGTTGCAGGTCTAGCCGACTATCGCCAAACTGGCTTCTCAAAAGGAGTTGGTTGCGGGCTGAATATCATGATCATCAACCTAATGAAAATGGAGGCGATTCGAACAAAATCAAAAGTTTATATGGCCTTTGTGGATCTGGCGCATGCCTTTGATGGAATTGATCGAGAGCTATTATGGTCCAAACTTAGCAAATGGGGTTGCCCCTGGAGCTTGCTTGTTGCAATTAAACAACTATATACCGATACCACCATCACAGTTAGACTAGACGCACAAGGATCGCTAACTGATCAAATTAAAACATCACGAGGAGTTAAGCAGGGCTGTCCCCTTGGTGCAACCTTATTCAATGCCTTTCTCTCAGATATCGGAAGGGCGTTCGAAACAGTCAGATCCTTTGCACCAAAATTGAATGGTACAAAAATCGATTACATATTATATGCTGATGACATTGTTCTCATGGACCTTACTCCGATTGGGTTACAGAGGAAATTACTAGCCCTTAAAGAGTATACTGATGCAATTGGTCTTGAGATAAATCCAACTAAATCTGAGGTATTGATATTGCAAAATCTAGTTGGAGCAAATAACAAAGGAAAATTCAACTGGAAATTGGAGAATCAATCTATATTCCTTGTAAAGGAAATCCAATATCTCGGAGTAACCATAAATTCCAGTATACAAGATGCAAATATGATCATGAAAATGCGGCAGAAATGTAACTCATTAACAGCACAAGGAGTTGTACTAAATAAAAAGTACGGGAAGTTCACTTTGAAACCGGTCATCGCATTTTACAACTTAAAGGTCATCCCGGCCTTGATTTTTGGTGTAGAAGCTATGTTTGGATGTCCAGCAGAGACTTGGTCTTGGTGTGAGAACTCTTTCTGGGGAAAAGTACTATCATTGCCGAGGGGGACACCAATAGCTTGTATTTGTTATGAACTTGGATTAACCTCAATCAATGCGAAGGTAATGTGGAACATGCTGTCAATCTACAGGAAGGTTTTGGGAGCAGATGACTTGCCACAATATAGAATCCTCCGAAGTGATGATGGATCATCTAAAGCATCTGTTCTGCAAATGTGGAAACAATCTTGCAGGAACATCCTTACCCAGCTCCAAACTGATCAAGTTACACTTCTACAGAACCCGGACGCTGTTAAAAAAAAACTGTGAGAGCAAGATTGGTGTGAAAATCAAGACCAAAGAGCAACACACAGATGCATGAACGAAAATGCGATGAAGAAAGGGCTTTTAACACCTTGCCAAAACACCTTCAATCATTTCCATGCTTCAAAAGAAGATTCTATTATCTTAAATTTCGGATGAACCTGTACAAAACTAAAACAATTCTAAAGATACAAAGTAAAGTTAAAGATGCTGCAGAGGATTGTAGATTTTGTAAAAAAAAAGAAATAAACGCTGAAACATCTAGTCCTCTTCTGTGAAAATCTAAGAGGTCTAAGAACGGCTTTCTTGGGTCTTGAAATTCACAAGAGGCGGACCCTAGACGGTGAAGATTGGTGGAATGTGTTCTCTGTAGGCTCAGACCGCAAACTTGTTACTGCTTTAACATTCTTTCTAGAGAAATTAGAACTGTTAATGTTACAGTCACCTGTCACGGAGCATATTTAGGTATCAGAACAACTGGAAGGAATACAGCCTATCCTTGTAGAGTTATTCGTACAATTGAGTCACTAACTTAATGACAGTATGGGTCGTACAGAATATAATCTGGTGTCAAATGATTTACCCCACATGCCTGCTGTTCTTAATATGTTGTTTCCGCTTATCTTGTATCACGGTTCTAATGTTGTTTTGCTTCTCCCTTGTTTTGTTTTTTTCTTTTTTCCCGCTTCTTTTCTTTTCCTTTTGATTGATGTTTAAGGTCTGAGTTTGAAATGTATTCCTAAATTAGTTTATTTTTAAAAAGTTCGTAATGAACTAAATAAAAAAAATAATAATAATAATTACGACCTACATAATGCCCACTTCTTGGGCAAAGCTTCTCAGCCGGTTCTCCCGACTTATGAACTAGCAGGAAGGTGTGCCACCTTAGATCACGTCTACCTGTCTAGAAACCTCCTGCCGTTGGTCACAGGCTTCGACATCATCAGAACACGCAACAGCGACCATAACCTTTTGAAAATGACATGGTCAACTCCATGCCTCAAAGCCCACGAAAGTGCAAGAGCCTTGAGAACGACCAACATGGAGACCTACGCTAACTCCACCCGCCTAAGGTTGAAAACCTCAACTGTTACGACACTAATCTCTAATTACTGTCAAGCAAAAGCATTGGACAACTCAAAAGACGCCGGCCACCTCACGGATTACTGCCCACTACTTCAACTATACCAGATTAGAAAAACTGGCAACGGAAAAAAAGTAAAGACCCACCACCACAACAACGTAATCCTCCGAGAAAAAAGGCTGGTGATGAGACGAGCGTCAAAAATGGCCAGAAGGTTCCCCACACCCACCAACATTGAAACAGCCGGGACAGTTACCAAGGCCTATAAGAACTGGCTAAAAGGTTTTAAAGTCCAGTTATATCAAGATGATTCCAAACAAATGCTGCGAGTGTTGGCCGGCAAGCAAACAAAGTCATTCTGGTCACTAGTCAATTCTAAAAGCTCGTCAAGTGAGGACGCTTTAACATCCAGTGTCCCAGAAGAAGCCTGGATCACGCACTTTTCTGCCCTCTTTGGTTCATTGGGCAATGAGTCGAAACATGGGAAACATCGAAGCACCCGGTGGGCCATAGAGCCCGACCCAATCGGCATCGAAGCCAAAATTAAGAAACTCAAATCATCGTGAGCACCCGGCCCAGATGGCCTGTCAAACATGGACTTAAAATCTAACTCAAAAAGCTGGTCAATTCTGATAGCTGAAATCTTCGAATCATGTACGGCAACCAGATCCGTCTTGGAAAACAGCAAATGTTGTGCCTATTTACAAGTCAGGAGACAGAAGCGATCCGAACAACTATCGCCCGATAGCACTCCTTGACTGTATGGGTAAACTTTTCGGATCCTACCTACTGGACAACTTTAAAACCTGGGTGGCCTCTTCAAAAGGGTGGGACAACTTTCAAACAGGTTTCCGAAAAAACCTGAACACCATGGCAAACATATTTACCATCCACATTCTGAAGGCCAGAGTCCAGGAAGGGGCGCCTCCCCTATGCATGGCCTTCATTGATTTATCCAAAGCATTCGACAAAGTAAACAGAGAGAAACTTTGGATAAAACTTGCAAACTGGAATTGTGCCCCATCTCTGCTAGATCCAATACAAGAACTTTACTCTGAAACATCGATGAGAGTGAGACTTAACGGCACAGGGTTACTCTCGTCTGCAATTGGAACATCTAGCGGAGTAAAGCAGGGATGCCCTCTGGCACCGGCACTTTACAACGCCTATATCGGCGACTACCAACAGGCCGAAATGAACGTAAAAGCCTTCCCGCCCTCCTTAGGATCCGAAAAAGTCAGTAGATTGCTCTATGCTGACGATATCATCCTAATCGACCAAACAAAGATAGGGCTACAACGAAAACTAGACAACCTGAACGAATACCTCCACACCAACGATCTGGAAAGCAATGCAATGTAAACCAAAGTGATGCGACTGACAAAAGCAGCCAAACGAAAAACCTCAGAGGCATGGTTTTTCAACAACACCCGCCTTGAAGAGGTAGATGCTTTTAGATACCTGGGCACCATGTTCAGTAACAAACAGAATGAGCAATCCATGCTAGACCTCCTGACCAGCAAAAACAAAACCCTGTCAAACCAACTGATCATCATGGACAAAAAATGTGGCCGCTTTTCAATAAAAGCGGCGACAAACTTTTACAGGATGAAAGTAGTCCCAGCGCTCACTTATGGTATAGCGGCCATGTTCGGCATCCCAGACTCAACTTGGCCTAAATTGGAGGGCTCACTCTGGAAAAAAGTGCTCCGACTGGCCACTTCGATCCCAATTGCCTTGGTAAGAAGAGAACTTGGTCTCATCTCGCTCCAAGGAACAGTATCCATCAACAGTCTGATGTTCTACAGAGAAGTTAGATCATCCGTCGAGAAAATGTATACATTGAAGAGGAAATTGAGAAAGGATCAAACAAAACGCTCAAACTCTGGCTGGAAAAAAATCAAACTCTCCTGAAATCAATAGGTAGCTCAGAGGAGGAGCTCTTGACAAACCCGAAAAGAATGGCAAAAAAACTGAAAGACTCAGATTGGTGTGAGACTCAACAGATAGCAGCAAATTACAAATCTGTGGGCCACCTTCCGGCATTTGCCCAAAAACTAAACGAGCCCATTAACTACCTATTGCAATTTCCGAGCAAGACACACCGCTCGACTTTTCTGAGAGCAAGATTGAATATTTTAAAGACCAATGAGGTCCTGAAAATCCGTGGTAAATCTGCATCGGACGTCTGTCGATTCTGTCTGAACCCAGACTCAAAGGAAAGCCTGAAACACTTGATTATTCATTGCCCAGGAACCATTGGTAACAGAGAAACCCACTTGGGCCACCTTTATTCAAACTTTTCAAGAATGGACGAGGACTAATGGGCTAAGTCGAAGTCCGGTAATCGCAGTGGTAAACTTTCTTCATAGTTTGAAGCTGGACGCCATCTGCGAGGGATTTGAAAGCCCCCCCACCCTAAACGGACTTAGCCCCTTTGACAAGCATCTGGAACAAATGCACTCGGAAAAAGGACTTCTTTTCTTCTTTTGTAAAAACTGTTAACAACAGTTAAACACAATAAAAAAAATGTAACAAAATAAAAATAAAAAAATGTCCACGAAAGCAGTATCCCACCCAATACCTCACCTAGCCATGGCAAATGCCCACGAAAGCAGTATCCCACCCACTACCTCACCTTGCTGTGGCAAATGCCCACCAAAGCAGTATCCCACCCACTACCTCACCTAGACGTGGCCAATGCCCACGAAAGCAGTATCCCACCCACAACCTCACCTAGCTGTGGCAAATGCCCACGAAAGCAGTATCCCACCCACTGCCTCACCTAGCCATGGCAAATGCCCACGAAAGCAGTATCCCACCCACTACCTCACCTTGCTGTGGCAAATGCCCACCAAAGCAGTATCCCACCCACTACCTCACCTAGACGTGGCCAATGCCCACGAAAGCAGTACCCCACCCACTACCTCACTTAGCCGTGGCAAATGCCCACAAAAGCAGTATCCCACCCACGACCTCACCTAACCATGGCAAATGCCCACACAAGCAGTATCCCACCCACTACCTCACCTAGCAGTGGCTGTGCTGCTACTTTCAACAGGTGGAATTGTTGGACTTCGAGAAGGGGGTTGATGGTTGTTCGAAGGAGGACAATACACAGACATATATTTATTTAGGAATCATTGGACATACAGTAGCAGTGAACACCTATTCTTCCACCATTCACCCTTCGCACAGGCACATTATTCCTGCTGTCATTACTTCACCCCATTCACCCCATGCGGGGATGGGGGGGGCGGGTGTGAAGAAAGATGTGTGGGAGTCCGGGGTGGGGGTTTCCTCGAATAGCCATGTCATTGGATAGTCTAAGCACAGACTTTGGATTTAATTTCCCAAACAAGTGCATTCTGGGGCTTGTAGTGCTGGGCCATGGCATTTGAATAGCATGAACGAAAGGTGAACTGAATTACCAGTAAAGCCTGGGAGTGGAATGGAGTCTTCTGGATACGGAGACATGGAGGGAGGCGGAGAGGGGGGGGTATGTCGCATACTACCAGCAGGGGCAGGATCACGTGCCAATCTTGGGAACCCAGCACGCCAGGACATTATGCAGGGGCTGGCCTTAGAGGTCAGCTGCGCATTGATGCAATGCTTCTGTTTATGCTTGCTGGCCGGAGGACCCACTTGTGCCAGGGAAGGTGGGCAATGGTACAGTGCCAGAGTGTATAGGGGAAGACAGCAACGACATATAAATTGTACTTGACTGATGTCCAACTGTGTTGTGGCGAAGGAGATGTGGTGATGAATGTTGGGCAGCAAAGCACCCAAAGCCTGGCTAAACACCACACAGAGGGCTGGCTCGGGCATACCATGGAGCAGTCTCGTGGTGGAATGCCCTGGTGGCGCAGAAATGCAGAACTCCTGTTGAGAGAGTATGGCAGCCCGTATGTGGATGCAGCTTTGCTCGTCATCCCGAATGACCCAGACGGTTGTGGTGATGGTCTGCTTGTGCAACCTGGGCCACCATGTGCTCACTGTTAAGCTGCCAGGCATATGGTCGTGGCCTCCTCCTATGGGCCAGTTGCTTCCCCTCATCCTCCGTGTTGTCTGCCAGGGCTCCCTCGCCTTCTGCACCTGCATGTTGACTAGACCAGCTCCTTGCATGTTGCCCTCTGGTGTGTCACTGGGCATGTTGAAATTGGTGGGTCACTGTTGCCATGGCCGTGCATGTTGCTCTCTGGTGTGTCACTGGGGCCATGGGCTTGCATGTTGCCCTTTGGTGTGTCACTGGGGCCATGGCCTTGCACAGTTTTCTTTTGGTGTATCACTGGGACCATGGCCTTGCATGTTGCAATTGGTGGGTCACTGTTGCCAATGCCGTGCATGTTGCTCTCTGGTGTGTCACTGGGGTCATGGCCTTGCATGTTGCCCTTTGGTGTGTCACTGGGGCCATGGCCTTGCATGTTGCAATTGGTGGGTCACTGTTGCCATGGCCATGCATGTTGCTCTCTGGTGTGTCACTGGGGCCATGGTCTTGCATGTTGCCCTTTGGTGGGTCACTGTTGCCATGGCCTTGCATGTTGCCCTTTGATGTGTGACTGGGGCCAAGGCCTTGCACGTTGCCCTCTGGTGTGTCACTGGGGCCATGGCCATGCATGTTACGATTGGTGGGTCACTGTTGCCATGGCCGTGCATGTTGCCCTCTGGTGTGTCACTGGGGCCATGGTCTTGCATGTTGCCCTTTGGTGTGTCACTGGGGCCATGGCCTTGCATGTTGCCCTTTGATGTGTGACTGGGGCCAAGGCCTTGCACGTTGCCCTCTGGTGTGTCACTGGGGCCATGGCCTTGCATGTTGCAATTGGTGAGTCACTGTTGCCATGGCCGTGCATGTTGCTCTCTGGTGTGTCACTGGGACCATGGCCTTGCATGTTGCAATTGGTGGGTCACTGTTGCCATGGCCGTGCATGTTGCCCTTTGGTGTGTCACTGGGGCCATGGCCGTGCATGTTGCTCTCTGGTGTGTCACTGGGGCCATGGTCTTGCATGTTGCCCTTTGGTGTGTCACTGTGACCATGGCCTTGCACACCCTTTTCCCTATGATTGCGGGCCCATGGGCCTTATTTGGGTCACATGCAAGTCCTCAGCTTTAGATGTTGATGTGTCTGCCTTGCGTTGCTGTCTTGTAGCTGTGTCATATGTGGGTGTATCAAGGTGTCCCCAATTTGTGAGAGGCCATTGTGGGTGTCTTGTGTGGATGGGTGCTACTGGTTTCCGAGTTGCATTTTAATGCATCATCTGTATATGCGCTCGTGTTAGCCATGGGAGAAGGCTGCATCATGCCAAGCAATTACCAGCACCCCTTACTTGAATACATTTGGAGGTATTTTTTTGAGGCAGTTTTGCAATATATAATTAGGTGCTAAACACTGCAGATGGATTTCTATGAATATCTGAAGTCTGTTGTTTTGTCCATCTAAATACTGCATGCAAGTTGTACTAACCTTGTTTTTGGTAGGCGGTAATAACATGTGGCATTACAAACACTGCACGTTTTTTACAATACCTCCTAACTCGGTTGTTAGTCCATTTTGTGCATTTAAGACATGCTGATCATATTGAGTCGTCTGTACATTTACGGCATAAAGCGCAGTCAGAGCAATAAAGCATTGCGCCGCCACCAATGTATTCACCGCATTTAGCAGAGTTGGTGCTTCTAGCATATTTACGGCATATAGTGCATCGACTGCATCAACACAGAGCATTAACTAACGTATATTAGAACATTTAGCGCATTGTGAGTATATAAAAGGTATTTTGTATAGCGCACAGCTGCCATTGGTATAAGTTTGAAGAGCTGTACCCTTTTCCAGAAGGGCATTGAATCATTTATAACATTTTGCAAATCCAGCACATATCGATCATTTGCTAAGTAGGTCTTGCATTCAGAATATTTGTTCCGTTCAGCACGTGTATAGATTTTAGCTCATCGTGAGAATTCAGCACATTTCGATCATTTGGTGAGTAGGTCTTGCATTCAGAATATTTGGTCCGTTCAGCACGTGTATAGATTTGAGCTCATCGTGAGAATTCAGCACATTGAGTAGGTCTTCCATTCAGATTATTTGGTCTATTCAGCGCATGTATTTAGCACATTGAGTAGGTCTTCTATTCAGATTATTTGGTCCATTCACTGCATGTATAGATTTTAGCTCATCGTGAGAATTCAGCACATTTCAATCATTTGGTGAGTAGGTCTTGTATTCAGAATATTTGGTCCATTCAGCACGAGTATAGATTTGAGCTCATCGTGAGAATTCAGCACATTGAGTAGGTCTTCTATTCAGATTATTTGGTCTATTCAGAGCATGCATAGATTTGAGCTTATCGTGAGAATTCAGCATTTTTCGATCATTTGGTGAGAATGTCTTGTATTCAGAATATTTGGTCCATTCAGCGCATGTATGGATTTAAGATCATCATGAGAATTCAGCACATTTCGATAATTTGCTGAGTAGGTCTTCTATTCAGAATATTTGGCCCATTCAGCACGTGTATAGATTTTAGCTCATTGTGAGAATTCAGCACATTTCGATCATTTGCTGAGTAGGTCTTGTAATCAGAATATTTGGTCCATTCAGCACGTGTATAGATTTTAGCTCATCGTGAGAAATCAGCACATTTTGATCATTTGGTGAGAATGTCTTGTATTGAGAATATTTGGTCCATTCAGCACGTGTATAGATTTTAGCTCATCATGAGAAATCAGCACATTTTGATCATTTGGTGAGAATGTCTTGTATTGAGAATATTTGGTCCATTCAGCGCATGTATGGATTTTAGCTCATTTTGAGAATTCAGCACATTCCGTGCATGAAGTGTATTCTGGGCATATCAAGCCTTTTGTGTATTAAGCATTATAAGGATTTTTATTTTAAAATGGTTTGCAGTTTGTTAGCGGTGCAGATGGCTATCTCTCAGTGCTTTCAACAAAATTGTTCTTAGAAGCTTGTGGCTTAAATTCCGCACGTCCAAGGTGGGAGCTTTAGACATCAAGTTCCAGCATGCAGCACTTCATAAAGTACTCTTTTTTTCACTGTCTCTAGTGACCTCACACATCAAGTGCAAGAATAAAGCACTTCCTATTATACTCAGTTTTTCATTAGCTCAGGGAACCTTGGACATCAAGTTCCAGCGTGCAGAACTTTCTTCTCGCGGAACCGCTTAATTCAGGTTTATCCGCAGGTTTGGGTATTGCCCCTTCCCTCTGCTTCAGGCAGCTATGCCAGCTCTGTGTTAGATTCGGTGTACACAGGCATCTACCATTCTGTGAGGGTTTGCACATATTGATCTTGCCGACTCACCAGTAGTTTTTTTTACCGCTCTCAGGCAGATAAACTAATGATCATCAAACATAGCTGCAAAAGCCCAAACTTTGCCCCTGTGACCCCAGCTCCACAGGAGCTCCCAACCCACCTCTGCCTTTGTGCATTATCTTGCAATCAATAACAGCACAATTTTTTGTGGGTAGGTAAGGCGCAGCTGCTTTATTAGGCAGGAGATAACTTACAAGTGATTCATTTCTACCATGCATACTCAAGAGTTCTACACTGAGCATGGGGTCCTTACAATTACTGTACCCCCAGCCTAGGTTCCCTGCACTTCTGCATGGCTTGTACCCTTCCTCAGTTTCCAGGTCACACAACCTCTTACGCCCTTGCTAGTTTCCCAGATCTCCAACCCTAACAATCTTACTCAGTTTTCCCCTGTCTTAGACCCATTACGCCATCGTTCAGTACTCCCAGGGCTCCTGACCTGTTACACCATTCCCAGTTTCCTAAGCCTCTGACACCATTCTAGGTTTCCGAGGTCACTGGCCCTCTTATCTAAGTCCTTGCTTGCTGATATCCTGCACCCTTATCTATGATTTACTTAGTTTCCCAGGTCTTCTGACCTCTCACACCCTCGCTTGGTTTTCCAAATCTCATTGGTGGTCTAGTTGTTTCCCCCAACCGCTTTAAGTTGACCAATTTCGATTTTCCAAGCCCATTTGACCTTCTCCATCCACAACTTCTCTCCCCATACCCTTTTCGTTTGCTAGATTTCCTGCCCTGTTCTGCAATTTGTTTTACCTGGTGTCCACCTCAGGCCCAACTCCCCATAATCCTTGTTTCTCCCGTCTTTACTTGCCCCCACCCCGCTAGTGCTACTATCTTTCCCACCCCCTCCTTTTCTCCTTTCTGTATGCCCCATGGCTTCCCAGAGGTGGCGTCCCCCTGAGCCTTTGCCTCAACGTCATGACTGCTCAGTGACGTGTGGCCCCTGGCAGCACTTTCAGCCTGGACACACCATGTACCTCCACTGCAATGGCTCTGTAATACAAATGACAAAACACATCAGCATTATTGCAAAACATTATTACATCACATCAACTTCGTTCCTGGTGTGGGCGGGTTTACTTCCCCTCAGCCTCACCCCCAAGAAAGAGGATCAGTTGCTCCAGTGAACCCTACATAAACCCTACCTAGCCCTGCCCTTTCCGTGTTACCCACGCAACCCTCCAAACATCCCCTCCTCCCCCACCCTTTTTCTTTCATCTGATTCCTCTCTCCCCTCGCCTACTCCTCTCTCTCTCCCTTCCATTTTCCCTCGCCCTATCCATTTCCTACTCCCCCCCACCTTTTCCCACTCCCCTTTCCACCCCCCCTCAGTTAATTGCTCTTTGCACTGTTTTGTTGAATGATTCAAGATGTAAATTTTGCTCTCATTATTAATTGTTGTTGTTATTCTGTATTTTGTTGTTCCATTGTACAGTGCCTTGGTGTAAAGCGCTCTATAAATAAATAAATCAATCAATGGAACATTTCAATCTTGTTGTTATGCTGGCTCTGCGTCTTGTCTTCACCACTGCACTGGGCTTCTGTGCCAGACATGCGGGGTTAGCTCAGATCTTAGGGCAAGATACAGAGGCTGGGATTTTGCATTAAACTTCTTTACTGGTGTGCCAGAAACAAAGAACACAAATGAATTTACTTGGAAGAAAAAGAGAGAAAAGCACTCTGTAAGATGGCTCAGGTGAACATGCCCACAATAAGTAGTCCATAAATATGGACTGCTAGGAAGGAATGTCCTCTCTCTGCTGCTTCCAGCCAAACTAAGTACAACTATTTCTATGTAGTAATGTTCATTTCTCATTGAGACTATGCAATAATTATGTAGTGATGCATTGCTAGAACATTGTTGGTTTTATATACTAGAGGCAGTTACAACCTGCTTCCATTACCTGTTGCGGCAGCTCTAAGACTGTGCCTTAGCGGTTGCCTTTCAGTGGTGCAGCTTCCAACGATTCAGCAAAGAGAATCTGCCCGCTGTGTGACAGCAGGCAGGTGCGCTTGTCTGTTAGGTCCCCTTCTGTCTGTTATACCAAATCTTTATTACAGCTCTGTGCCTTGCAGGTGGTATTCCATGCCGGCTCGCGCTCAGTTGCAGTGCTGGCGCTCTAGGCTCCTCATGTCTATGTCTGTCCTCTTTCTATTTCTACATTGCGGACAAGCTGATTCTAGGTCCCCAGCGTAGGTTGCCTTCTGATAGGAGTTTCTTGGGCTTCATTGTTTGCTTTTTTTTGTTCAGAAGGATACTATGTTACATCGTTTACTTAAAAGAATGGCAGATTCCTGGGAGAACTCCAGTCCAGCTGAGGGACCCTCGGCCATTTCAAAAGCCCAAATTGAAGATTTTACTTAATTGCATTCCTCTCTTCTGGGGGCTGTCCAGTCACTGTCTTCAACTATGCCTTCTAATTTGTCAAAAATATCTCATGTGGATAAAAGGAAGAAAAGGGCCCGAGTTCACCCTGCAATACTCTTGATGACGAGGAACAATGTTGGTCTCTGGAATCCTCTGGACCCGAGGCATCACATGAAAGAGAGGGCATTTCATACACACAAGTCCTCTGTTGGTGCTAAATATAAAAAGCTGGTGTGTGTGCCTAGACATAAGAAACGTGGTCCAGAGGAAGGGCAAAGCCCCTATGCCAAAACAGGAGCAGTATGATAGAATAAAAAAAGGAAGCACAATGTTGCTTTTCCCTCCTCTGGGAGTGGAGCAGATGGTGAATCAGGTTGCTCTGACCAGATTTTGATTTTGGAGGGTCAAAATCGGTATTCATACAGTTCTCCACCACTTATAGGTGAAGAATACACATCCCCTTCTAATGAAGAATCCGAGGCCACACAGGGTACATTCTTTTGATGTCTCAGTCCAAAATAACAGCCCATCACCTACAGATCATAATATGCCAGCTTCAGGGCTTGAGGTTTGTTATCAATTGAGAAAAATCTCAAACTCAGCCGTGCCATGTAATAGATTTCTCAGGCTTCCTAATCGACACATTGCAAGCATCACTTCAGTTACCCACTCTAAGATCAGTGCCATCAAGGAGATCGTCGGTAATCTCAGAACAGACAGTATCCTTGAGGACATTGGCTTGGATTGTGGAACTATGTTCTGCATCGATACAAGCACTGTTTCCAGGCCCTCTCCATTATTGAGCCTTTGAGGTTGAAGCCCTTCATTTCAGACAGGGTTCGGGGTATGCAGACCTGATTGCAGTCTTCCAGGAAGCAAGAGTGGAGTTGCAATGGTGGCTGAATCACATGCAATCTTGCAATGGCAAAGCCATCTACGCAATGACTGCAGAGAGTCATCGAATCCGATGCCAGTCTACTAGGCTGGGGGCCACGATGCGGTTTGTTAACCATCTGAGGGAAATGGACACCCCATATCAATTATCTGTAGTTAATGGCGGGTTCTTTCGTGCTAAAATGTCCAGAAAAAGACACAGTAAATTGTTGCATCCTGCTGATAACGGACATTTAGGCAATCCAGTATGTCAACAAGATGCAATGTCCCAGATCCCGCATGTTGACGGAAATAGCAAACGATCTTTGGCATTTTTACCTAGACTGGGAGATTGTGATGCAAGCAGAATATCTTCCAGGACGACACAACACTGTAGCAGATTTTCCAGCTCTGGGGTCTGTTGGGGGAAGACTCCGTCCTGAACTTTCTTCGACATTGGGGTCATTTCTTTTTTTCTCTATATGCAAGTGGATTTGTGGAATTTACTTTGTATTATTATGCTAAATGTGTGTTTTAGCTTGCCTGGAAATGTTCCTTTTTATTTTTTATGTGCTGTGAAAGGTTAATTTACCATATGCGCTTAAATAAAAAATTAATTAAAAAATGGTCTGTTAGCAATATTTTTCAGTTGAAGACCGGACCCAGAGGCAACCGCACTGGATGCCGTTCCACCAGGATTTGTAAAAGAATCAAAGGGTAAGCCTTGCCTCCATTCATAATGATTCTGAGACGGAGTCGGCAGGTGAGGGTTCAGAGGTCCTTGTAAGCCCACTTTGGTGGGCTCATGCACGGTGTCCAGCCTTTCTAGAGCTAGCTGTATACTTTGGTGGGCTCATGCACGGTGTCCAGCCTTTCTAGAGCTAGCTGTATACTTTGGTGGGCTCATGCACGGTGTCCAGCCTTTCTAGAGCTAGCTGTATACTTTGGTGGGCTCATGCACGGTGTCCAGCCTTTCTAGAGCTAGCTGTATACTTTCCTCATCTTCTAACCATGTTTCCAGAGATTCTTTTGATTCGGAGGGGAAGCCCCATGATCTGGTGCTCCAGGGGTACCTTCAGCTGGTTTTGTGGAAGATTTCCGGGGTCCTGGGATGTCCAGGGCCTTTCGTTGATGTCTTCTTCCATCGTCAGGGAGTCTTGGGCTCCTAGAAGCTAGAAGGGTTATCTAACAGCTTGGCGAACTTGGGTTTGCTGGTGTAAGTGGAGAAACCTGGCTCCCTTTGCGGCTCCTCCAATAAATGCAGTACATTTCCTTTTCATGTTATTTGAGCAAGGCAAAGCTTCCCGGAACATCAGCTTATGGAGATCGCCCATTACAGCTGGCCATTTGTTGATTGACGGTTGCTGATAAGTAATCATTCTCTTATATGTCAAGGTGTGAAGTTATTAAAACCTGCAGGACCCAAATACAGAACATTATGGGATATTAACTTAATATGTTATTATTCTGATCAGATAATGAACAGCGGTAGCTACAATTGTCTGCAAAATTGATTACAGTACTACTTCCGGTTCGCCATTTCCGGGATCTGCTGCGACTGCCCCGCTCGTGGAATGAAAGCAAGACTCAGCAGGGCAGGCCCTGGTGCTAAGACCCACCCTGGATACACCAGCGGTTGGAGACCCGCCTCCCCCCGGCAACTCCCACAGCTCTAGTACACCGACCCCCCTTCAAGTACCGGTTCCAGGTGAGCACTTGCTTGTGCGTGGACACACTGGACAAATAAACCTACCCTCCTTCTTTCAGGACGAACACAGAGCTACCAGGTTTGGGGAGTAATAAACCCCCCGCCAGTCTGCGTATTCACAAAAGGAAACAAAGGTCTATAAGCACACCCGAGTTATTCAGCTGGAGTGACTCATAGGTGACGAGCCAAAGCCACAGGAGGGAGGAAGAACAGAGGGCATCCGTATCAGGTGGGTGTGAGGGGACTGGCATTGAGTGTCCTCATCTATGGGAAGGAAAGTGGGATGAGGCATGGAGAGTGACCACATAAAGGTGAGAGGGAGGCAGCATTGAATGCGACCACATAAAGGTGAGTGGCCAGGGAGAAGGCATTGATTGTGGTGACATAAAGGGGAATGAGAGCAGGCATTGAGTATATCCACATAAAGGTGAATGTGATTGGAAGGAGGCATTGGGCCTCACAAGTTTGGTGTTTTTTGGTGGTAAATATGCCAAAATGCCACCAAATGGATTTACTGTTACCGCCACTTGGTCTGGCGGGATTACCGCCAGATTACAAGTGGTGGTAAGTGGCGTTGTTCCCCCTTTATTTGAGTTCATTGGATTTCGACAGAATTTCCACCAGCAGTAATTCCCACTGTTTCTAGGCACCAAGGCGGAGGAATTACCTCCAGCATCCTGCTGGAGGTTTTTTCTCCACCTTACTACAAACCCATAGTGGCAGTAATGCAATTTTAATTCCATACCAGTGCATTACCACCGTTTTTGTGCACACTGCCAAACTTATAACGAGGTTGAGTGAGACCACCTAAAGATGGGTGGGAGTGGGAGAAGGCATTGAGTGTGAACGTGTGAAGGTAGGCAAGAGTGGGAGGAGGTATTCGGTGTGGCTAGCTGAAGGTAGGAGGAGACATTGGGTGTGAACATGTGAAGGTAGGTTAGAGTGAGAGGAGGCATTTGGTGTGGCTAGCTGAAGGTGGGACGAGACATTGGGTGTGAACGTGTGAAGGTAGGTGAGTGAGTGGAGGCATTTGGTGTGGCTATCTGAAGGTGGGAGGAGACATTGGGTGTGAACGTGTGAAGGTAGGTGAGTGGGTGTAGGCATTTGGTGTGGCTAGCTGAAGGTGGGAGGAGACATTGGGTGTGAACATGTGAAGGTAGGTGAGTGGGGGGAGGCATTTGATGTGGCTAGCAAAAGGTGGGAAGAGACATTGGGTGTGAACATGTGAAGGTAGGTGAGAGTGGGTGGAGGCATTTGATGTGGCTAGCTGAAGGTGGGAGGAGACATTGGGTGTGAACATGTGAAGGTAGGTGAGTGGGTGGAGGCATTTGATGTGGCTAGCTGAAGGTGGGAGGAGACATTGGGTGTGAACATGTGAAGGTAGGTGAGAGTCGGGTGGAGGCATTTGATGTGGCTAGCTGAAGGTGGGAGGAGACATTGGGGGTGAACATGTGAAGGTAGGTGAGAGTGGGTGGAGGCATTTGGTGTGGCTAGCTGAAGGTGGGAGGAGACATTGGGTGTGAACATGTGAAGGTAGGTGAGTGGGGGGAGGCATTTGATGTGGCTAGCTGAAGGTGGGAGGAGACATTGAGTGTGAACATGTGAAGGTAGGTGAGAGTGGGTGGAGGCATTTGATGTGGCTAGCTGAAGGTGGGAGGAGACATTGGGTGTGAACATGTGAAGATAGGTGAGAGTGGGTGGAGGCATTTGATGTGGCTAGCTGAAGGTGGGAGGAGACATTGTGTGTGAACATGTGAAGGTAGGTGAGAGTGGGTGGAGGCATTTGGTGTGGCTAACTGAAGGTGGGAGGAGACATTGGGTGCAACCGTCTAAAGGTGGTTGAGTATGGGACGAGATGTTGGCTATGACTGTCTCGAGGTGGGTGTCAGTGGGATGAGACAGTGGGTGCGAGAGGGACAAGGCAGTGGGTGCGACTCTCCCAAGGTCAGTGGGACGAGACGGTGGGTGTGAGTGGGACAAGAGCAGAGGTGTAGCCAGGATTGTCTAACAAGTGGGGCCTGAAGCTAATGTATTTGGGCCCACAGCAGTGACATTAACATCTGTTAACACCCACACAGCGCTGCTGAGTGGGTATTTACAGATTTTGGGTGGGCCTTGCCTGCTCAGGCCCTACCCTGTCTACACCTTTACGAGAAGATGGGTGTGACTTTCTCAAAGTGAGTGCGACAAGGCATTGGGCATGACCACTTCAAGGTGCGGGCAATGAGACAAGGTACACCTAGATTGGTGTGAGTATTTCTACAAAGAGGCATTTAGTGTGCCTCTGTGAGAGCAGGAATGGTTGTCCGCTAGCATACCATGCATATAATAAGCAGATATACTGCAGCATATGTTCTCCTGACTGTGATTTTCACAGACATACATGTATCAGCAAGCTGTGTGACTTGTGCGCCAGGCTCACACAAAGCTGCTACACAGTGTTTTTCTAGTTTGAATGGTGGAAGTCAGGGTGATTCAACTTCTGACATTTTCTGAGTCAACCACATTGTTTAGGGACTCTGTAAACCGACCTTCTCCTATCCACTTCAAGCTTATTAGGTCAGTTAATGCCTCCTACGTGGGTCCAGTAGCTCCAAGAAGTAGGCTTCAATTCGCCATATAGTTCCATGCTGCTAAAACATGTACCATAATATGAAACGTGCTCCGTGACACCTGCACAAAACATTAAGCGCTATGCATTAACATATGGCCCCTGTTGTCGCAGGTCAACCAACACTACCTACTACCAAGAGTTCAAATAAGTGCTCTCTAATATCCACGAAAATATAAGGTTTATAAATGAATATTACAGAGGTACATGAGACTTCTACCACGTTATTTCTGAGCCCACCTAACTGTACCAGGCACGTCATACGCCAACTCAAGAGCCCAAGTCAAAAAGGAAGCTCTTCCTTGAATCATTCTGGAGTCATCCAGTCACCCACCCTAGAGTCATCAACGGCTCGTTCAGGGAGGCCACCCGAAACCATCCTGAAGTACATGTATAGGGCAAAATATTTAAATATTTTCACACTCTGAAACACTTGTGTACGAGCGCAATAGAAATAAAATATCAATATCAAAATATCAATAAATAACAGAAACTACTCCAGGAGGAGTTCTGATTACTTTCAGTGATGATCTGGTCTTACTCCGGATGACCCCATGACAACTTCAGGATCAGTGGGGATTACTCCAGGAGGACCAGATGACAACTTCAGGATCGGTGGGGATTACTCCAGGATGACCCTATGAAGGCTTCAGGATGGTGGGGAAGGGGGCATTTCTCCAGGATGACTTCAGGATTAGTGGGGATTACTCCAGGATGACCCCATGACAACTTCAGGATGAGTGGGGATTACTCCAGGGGGTCCCCATGACAACGTCAGGCTGGGTTGGGGGGATTACTCCAGGAGGACCCCATTGCAACTTCTGGAAGGGTGGAGACTACTTCAGGATGACTTCATGACAACTTCAGAAAGAGTGGGGGGATTATTCTAGGATGACCCCATGACATCTTCAGGATGGTTGGGGATTACTCTAGGATGACCCCATGACAACTTCGGGATGGGTGGGGAATACTCCAGGTTGACCCTATGCCAACTTCAGGAGGGGTTTGTAATTGTTAACGATTATTGCAGACAACTTCAGGAGGAGTTATTTCATGTTGCTTCCAAACGATTTAGGAAAAGGGTTTTGATTCCTTGTGTGTGAGATGGGTGGTATTACTATAGGGTGAGTCTAGTTAGACCTATGGCAATGCACTGGAAATCCTCAAGGGAATTTGCAGCTGTAACTTTCCATCGTTGCCTTCTTTGCTAGAACACTCAAATGTCATTAACTAAGTTTGCTGATTTAGTACAAAACTGCAAAGCCACCGCACACTGTCACAAACCAACCTGTAAACTCGATCCTTTCAGTTCTAACCTCTAGCTAACGTGGCATCCCATCCAATACACTCCCACAATTACTAATCACTGCACTAAATACACAATTTCAGTGACCTAAACAGAATCGGATAAAGGTCTGCCTGCATGAAAGACTGCTGATCACTTCACCCACTATCACTATGAGCAGCTAGCAATTAGTTCGACCATTCTCCACACCCAGGAAAACGCTAGCTGACCCGCAACAGAAAGCAATAGCACAAAAACATGTACCATTTACAAGTTGGCACCAACCTACAAAATCACCAGATACACTATATAGTTCTACACACAAGAGCACTTGCATCGTCAGTTTCACAGAGCAGCATGTGAGCTACAATTACTTTGTCAATTAGTAGCAGGGGTTGACATAGCAACCAAGCTTGGTTATGGGGATGTTACAATTCCATTGTTTTTAAAGAATGCAATCTCACTTCTCTGTGCAAACAGATATGACTGTTATACTGCAACAAGGACACACAGTTGAGAAGACATGGCAATAGAGTTGAGCTTGTCAAATTTGATCTGTCCAACAAAACATTTGTTGCAAACAATTGACTGTTAGTTTATAGTCCAATATTTTGTAGATGTTGCGCAGCTACATGTTTGGGAACTGCAACATTCACTGAGTCATCTGCTGATTTACCACTGTGTCTTTCAATTGTTCAGGCAAAGTAACAGAGGCGGGTTCTGAGGAAAGAATGTAGAACACTAGCCATCCCCTGCCAAAAGACTTTTTCCAGCTTTTGTGAACAGTCATTAATACGTTTAGCAATAGTTTCCACCCATCAGCTTTTACTATAGAATTTTCTTGTTTTTTTCACTTCAACTTCTTCTTGTAGTTCACGCAACAGGTTTTCCAGCACTTCCAGATTCCACCAGTAGCTGCTTTTTCTCCTCTGCCTTTCTCAATTAGTCCCTCTGCTTCACAATAGGTTTTCATTATTTCGTCAAATGTTTTCTGTGTCTTAATACACTGCTTCTTGGTTGCGTGTATGAAAAAGGCAAGTTCAAACCTCATAATGTCACTATCAATACAACAAACATTTTGCTTGAGCTATAACTGGGGTAAGTGACTCCCCTAACCACGATGCTACCAGTCCCATTGGATTTTTGCTTATTCTTGCACTCCTTGGCGCTTTCCCTCCCTCCCCGTGCAGCTTCCCACAACTCAGTCTAGCTACACACATACTCTGACCTTGACTACTGTCCCCGAGGGCTTTCAACCCATAGCGCTTTGCCAATAACATAAGAGAAATCATGTAGACCATCTAAACTTCAGAGAGTTACTCTAGAGGAAAGAGATGCTGTAAGAGTGGTGGGCATTGTGGAGCACTCATCTGTATACGTGGAAAAAGGGAATGCCTCTGCGTAGGGACGTCAGATGTACCCTCCTCCTCCCCCAAACATCAAATAGATGAACAAAAAAAATAAAAATACATTGCTTACCTGCTGACTAGAAAAGCACTATTGCCTTGAAATCCTTTTCTTCACCTATTCTCTTCTACTTTCATCAAGACCCTTTATCAGCCATTTACAATTAACTTCACCAGGAATTGTCAAAGGCTCAAATTCCCCATCCTTTCAAATACACAGACAATTGTCGGAATCAAAGAAAAGCCCATTAAAGAGTGCCACGATTTGAGCTATTGCCTAAAAGAAGAAACAAACAAAAAAAAATTACATTTAGTACGTTCCAGTATTTATGAACCGTGTCTGTACCCAAACCCATTAATTTATAGTGTGCTTGCTATGGGTGTTCCTGCCTGTATCCCGATTTGCGAGTGAAGTGTCTCTTGGTGCTTGGTAACTTCCTCCAAGGGTTTCATCCACTGTGGCTTCAACTAGTTCCATCTGCTCACTAATAATATTAGAGGTGGGTGTTCTGGAGAGGCAAAACGTTCTTAACTGCAGAGCTCTTGTACCTAAAATGCTGCAGAGTCATTTTGTGTTTGACCTTTAAAAGACAAGCACCCGTTTCCGTTTCTTAAATATCAACCATAAAGAGTCCCAGCTTGCAGACAGCAACATGTACAGGAAATAATAGGGACCGGAAATAGGAGGGTATGCAGGGACAGAACCCATGACCAAAGTGATCTTTACTGGGGGGAACAAAAAGTAAATATTACACATTAGCAGGCAGGCCTTTGCTAATATGAGCCAGGCACTATCCTCCAGAAGGGTAAAAAGTCTCCCTGCCGCCCTGATAAGCATTGCTACTGTGCTATGAATTATGCACTACAGCTGAACTAGTGCATCGCTCATGAGCGTGGAAAAATTATGAAAAAAAGTAAAAGCCATGAGTAAATGTTGCAAAGACATGGTTTCTCAAACATGCGCCACTGCCTGATACATGTGGGTGCACCTATCTGAGGTAGGCATGGACCTATATGTGTGGAACATTGTGGGGGCATTGGAGCAGCAAAAGCGTTAAAGCCAGAGAGGGGCAGCTATTAGGAGCATTTATCCCCCTACTTGAGGATGGGTGTAAAGCGATCAGCCTGATCAGTAGAACAGTCATTGTGTGGAACTAGAAAGGGGAGGGGAGGAAGGAATCACCACACCCAAGAAAAGGGGGCCTCTGTATGCTGAACAGGTAGGGTACCTTAAGGGTGTGGCCTTCAAACTGGGGGGCCCAAACCATGCCCAGCGGTGGGTGTGGCCTTCAAACTGGGGGGGCCCAAACCATGCCCAGCGGTGGGGGGCTTGAAGGATTAGGGTGACTGTTTTAATAGAAAATATAAACATTTCATAGAATATATAAACATTTAATAGGGCCCAAAACGATATTTGGACTCAAAGGGGGATGGGGGGGGACAAATAAAAAGGCTTGAAGACCACTGCCTTAAGGGAATAAGGTGACCTCCCACTTTCAAATAGCAAAGCAATTAACGGCCAGGTCAGAAAACTCCTGATCCGTGCCAGTGCTCCGATACACAAGGCTGCTGAAAAACCCGGAAAAGCAAGAAAATAGATCCAAGCTCCACAACATCTAAAGAGAATGAACTGGTCCCATCATTAGACACCAAAAAAAACACTTTCACCCCAGATCATCATCATGATAAAAAAAAGAAATAAATCTAAATTACTAACAGTGATCACTAGCCGTAGCAAGCATTCCGTTTACATGCAAACTATCTTCAATGAACTGTGGAGGTGAAATGATTGGGGAAAAAAAAAGAAGGGGCAATAAAAACCCTCCGGGACCCTCATCAACCTATATAGAGAATGTGACGTAAGTATAACTAGAATATGCAGTAATCCTGAAACTTACATTTGTATATATTAAATCATGTAGCGATTTCCCCAAACTTGAACATGAACTAATCGCAGATGGAGATGAGCACAAGCTCTGGAGGGAATTAGAATACTGTCCCACCGTGCCCAAAGGCTGGCACAACTAGCCCTACTGTGAACTGAAAAAGCAATGGAAAACAGGGGTAAACAAGCCCTCTGTATGTTCATCAAAATAAATGCCATAAAAGTAATGCAACAGCTCTGTCTCACAGGTATAGAATCCGTAACTTCCAGCAGTGAAAGAATAATATTCAAAAGCATTACAATACAAAATGACAGTGTTTGAATGCCAGACAGTTCGCTTTTATGGGGGGCAGCTTTTCTTTAGGGGTGCTTCGACCTTGAACGAGAATAGAGTACCTGTCATGTACACTTTTCTCATTACATGAATCTCAAACTGATGCACATACTGTAAACAATCCTCCCTAGCTTGAATGAGGTGGAATGGGGGGAGGGGGAGAACAAGACTCTCGCAAGTTCAGTTGCTGGACAATGAATGGATGCCACTTTTTTTTATTGGCTGGTGTTCAATGGCTTAAGCGAAAGCAATGATCAGGTCGCGAGCATTGTTAAGAGTAATAGATAGATGGGGGGCATCAGTCCACTGTAGGTTAGAGAAGCGTTCTTCTCTCCCTTCTTAATGATAGCTTGGATGGCCAACATCTGCAACCATTCTCTGTGCGCAGAATCACAAAGGCAAATCTAATTTGGAGCATTTGAAAAAGTAAAACGCAAAGCGCCCTGTGCCACCAGGAGCAGAAAGGCAGGAATCAAAGAGTGCATTCATCACGGCATTTCAACCATCTGTTAGGGAGAATTCTCATTCCATGGCTAATTTCCCTTACCTATAGAGTCCCTCAGCAGCTTTGCTGGATTTGAAGGGTTTGTTTTCTTCTCCTGCTGAGAGTGTGACTCTTTTCCCCACTCTTAGGCATATCTGCTATGTGTGTTCTAGGCTATTTTTTGTGTTTAATGTCTATGGGGTTTTTCTCACCCCCATAGGAACCATCTTTATCCACATGTGTTACACAGCACCCTCCGTGCAGTGACACAGGGGTGTCGTAGCGACCCCCAAACATAGACTCCATACCCTTGGACTGACTACTGTCTCCCAGGGCATGTAAAGTCCCCATTGACTTTACTAGTCAATCTTTATGAACAAAACCAGTACAACCCATCTTACTATGGAGGTACTGGCAAGGGTTAATAGTTTTTCCCTTATGTTCATTTTCGAGAGGGTACCGTACAGTCCCTCTCTCAAATGTTTCTGGCTGGTGGCAGTGGTTACTACCAAAAATATTTGACCGCAAATATTTCTCTATGGGATTTTCCCATTATTCGAGGCTACCACATTTGCTGACAGCCTCTAACATACCGCTGGTTTATTTTTATATTAACTTTACTCGGGTAGGTTTTATTTTCCAGAACTTTTATATAAATTCTTTCTCGTGTCTTTCTCTAAGATCCTAACCCAGGTCGGGGATCCTTTGTTCGTCCTTTTGGTGGGCTTCTGCCAAGAAGCCCTCCTTTCGGCGCCACCGAGTCTGGGGTGAACCCATTGTGTGGGAGGGGGAGTAGGACCCCTGGACAGGGTTGCCTCAGCAACCCATGTCACATTCTACCCTGATAGGCTGGAGGGTCTCCCGCCAGGATGACCACTCCACTGTGTGAGTGACAGCCAGGCTGTATGAATGGGGATCATTTTGCATAAAAGCAGGGTCCTGAGGACTGGAAGAGCAAGACGTTGCCACTGGAACTAAGAAGCCGAAGAGGAGAGAAGCCAAAGACATCTGCAACGACTGAACCACCGGTGGAGCCCTGCTGCAGCGTCTCACCACTTTTCTCCACACGACGAGAGAAGATCTTCATCTGCAATAGCCTTCTTCCCTTGGGCTGGTGGGGCCAACTAGTTTGCCAATCGCCTTCCAGGACCTACCTTGGTCGAATCGCCAGTGCCCTGCACTCGGAGGCCGGATAGCCAGGCACCCGTCGACCCGGACCGCAAATTAAAGGAGCATACCTTTTATTTCGTTTGGCAGCACTGCGGCTGGTTTCATCCCTGGTTAGTGCAGTAACTTGAACCTTCCTCCACGACGAGGGCCTCTCTTCTTCTGCTGGATCTCCCGAACTGCAGGAACTACCAGGAACAACCGCCACCGCAGGAGCCACTTCTTCATTTTAAGGTACTTTGTTCTGCCAGGCCGCCCTTTTCGTTTGGTAGCGCTAAAGGTGTTTTAAATCCTTTACCTATCTGTTGGGTCGGCCGCCCCTATCTTCTAACATTGTCTTTCACCTTCTGCAACCAACCTTTCGAATCGTTTAACAAAGAATTGACTGCAGCTACAAGAACATTTTGCTCCTTGGTGGTTTGCCCTGTACCACTGACTCTGGCACAGGCACAGGCCTCTTGACTCTGGGTGAATCTGTTATAACTGCCCTCTCTAGATTGCTTCTCAGCTAGAAATGTGTTGGTGCACCTAACTCTTATAACCACCTCTTCCTTCCCACTTTTAAAACTTGTGAAGTGCCATTTTGCTCGGTTTTCACCTAAGTATAATACATGCTAAAGTACTGCCTTGCCTAAACTTGTTCACAAAATTATTGGGAAGTGTTGCTAGAGTGCCTAAGAGTATATTCCTGTATAACTTGCCCTTTCCCTCCCTTGTGAGAAATTGCTAGAGTGCCATTTGTGTTTGGTTTTCACTGTGCCGTTTTGCTCAGTTTTCACTCTTGCTCAAACTTGTCTACAATTTAACTAGGGAGTTGTGTATACTTTTCTTGACTGATTTTAACTTGCTTTAAGAACTGTGATTGATGTGTCTAACTAGAAGTGTGTAAAATAAATATATATATTCTTTTTAATACAAAGCTTTGGTCAGTGTTTCCTTGTACCATAGTACTATGGCCCTATTGTGTAAACCCTGAAACCTGCTCATCTTCCACTTGAGATAGGTTTGACTGCTTAGCCACAGCTACCAACTAAATCTTTGTGGTACAGACTGATACCAAAGGGGATTTATTTCTCATACCTGTAGTCTTAATCTTCTGTAGTGCTCCCTAAGGGAACTGCACAGGATTCTGCTTTACATTCCCCAACCTGAGACTAAACCTGGCGGTGGGTGCAGCAAACCCTGTACCACACAGCAACTCAAATAGTCTTCCACACACTTCAAAACGTAGCCAGCCTTCAAACCCACCCATACCCACATAGAGTCCAAAACTCACCTCTGCCTCCTGCGACGGCTCCGCTGGGGCTCACAGCACCTGTCAGCCCCTGCGCGCACTCGTGCACAGCAGGGGTTTCATAAGTAAGATAGTTCGATTGAGAAAGACTGCTCTGTGCGGTCACGTAGCAAGTCTTTTTAATCCCCTCCACCACCATCGGTACAGTGAAAGATCTTTTCACTTAGTGCCAACTAACCATCTAAAAAACGAGCCTTTATCTGTGAAAACATTTAGTGTATGTCACGCTATTTTTTTAAAACCATTTCAAGTTTTCAAAAATTAAAAATGCCTCGAAAGATTTAAAATGGCAAACACCACATGCAAAGACTCAAAAGAAACCATGTGAACAGCTTGAGGGAAAAAACTCTGCAAAAATGGGTCCAAAATACTGGTTGGATTTAAAAAAATACCACATTGATACAAGTCTCAGAAGACTCCCTGTTCAGATTGTGAAGTTTTAGCTCAAATTTGTTTTTGAAGTGTGATCCTGGACTAGGCCACAGATTGGTGGCGAAAACCACACCTGGATGCACATTGCACAGGGCAGATATAAACCTTCAGCACTTCTACTCAACCAAATGGTACATGGGGGAAATAAATCTTTACCTACCTGGATGACTGGGTCAAGTGCTTCACTGGATTTTTCTTGCTGGGACACAAGTGGTTCGGTTGACACACCAACTCTTGGAGCGATGCTGCTGCAATGAAAACAGTCAAGGACACATAGGTCTATGTCAGACTTCAAAATTAAGATTAGATGAGCAGGGGCTAAAACCAGCTCTTGGGTGTTATCAGCTAGTAAGCAGGACCCAGCACTGGGAAACTAGGAGAAAGTACACAGTGCACTGTAAATTCAACTCCCATTTGAGACGTGAACTTTCTGTACCACCCCAAACTGGACACGAGAAAGGAACAGCCTCGAAAATAGGTTGGAAATCCCCGATTGTAACTCCTAACTATAGCTTCAAAATTGCCCCACCATCATCCACAGCAAAATACAGTTTTAAAAAAAGGCATTCTTACCGTCAGCAAGTCCTACTACAGAGTCAGGATTTTTTATGATGCCACTGCTGCTGGGGACTTTGCTGTCCTATGTGGGAGGGGTATAGCCAATTTGTGTTCCTGCAATAGAAGTACAATAAAAAAATATCATAAACATACCAGATTGACCGTAGCAATATTTGCGCACTACACTCTGCCAGTCAGCGCACATCCTCTGCCGCACACAAAAGGGACCTAGGGTACAGGGTCCTACCGGGAAATCTGCAAACTTCCCTATAGGCCAGTCCACCCGAGCTGACAGAGAGAACAGAGGGCAATCAGAGCACATACCTGAAAATGTGACTCGTACTCAGTCACAGAGACAAAAAAATGAAAGGGCGAGAGAAATAGCATCAGCCTGTTATGTTATACCCTTTATATTTCCTGCATAGAATAGTTGAGAAGTCCAGCCGTCTGGCATGCCAATCATTCATCTACATATCTTACATAGATTATGACACAGTAGTCCTTAACCCTCCGAGCTAACTTTTCGTAAACATTGAGTAATGGCCTTTTAGCTTTTACTGCAGTTTAGTGACAGCACTGAAGTAGCAGCAGACTCTGCTGCAGCTGCCATGCCTGGCACGAGGGCCCTTGGCTTCTATGCAAATATGGTGCCCCATGCAGGTGAAGGCCTGGCACCCACAGCAGGAAGAGATACATGAATTCCACTTTAAGTCAACTCTATAGCAGTGATGCACCCAAAGTAGTGTTGGTAATGGAGTGATTTTAATACATCAAGGGATGCATAGACTCGATCTATAGTAGATGGCTACCGTGGTAGCTCAGCAGGTTGACAGACCGTTGCTGAGATGTTATATATGCAAAAAATAATTATGTGTATTGATATATTGTTGTTTCTTTTAATTTTTTAAGGTTGAATTTAACCAAAACAATAAAAACTAAATAAATATGCAAAACTTAATCAAATTACTTTTTGCAATTACTTATCTCAACATCTCAAAGAAAACTAGTGAACACAAGTTTCAGCAGTGTTTCTGAGTTTGGAAATGAATTTATTTTTCTATGAACGTGTAAAATGCACATTTGAACAACAATAATGTGTCCAGCATGTAGAATGCTTGGTAAAGCCTGGTCATGGCTGAGGCAGGCCGGGTCCCGAGATCCAGCCAGACAACTGATACCGGATCTCGGACCCGGCCAGAGCCATCCCATGGTCCAGAGGGGTGACGAGGTATAGAGGGGCAACCAAAGCAGGGGGGCCGGGTTGTACGATATCCGGCTCCCCCATGCCAAATTGATGGAGCCTAGTAATCTGCCGTGGGGGAGCTGCATATCATACAACACCGGCAATGCATGCTTCATTCCCTGCTCGCCTCCTCTCCCTGTGACCCCCAAGGTGGGAGCACAGAGGGAGAGGGGGCAGGGGTACCAGCATTGAAGTAATCCTGCCCCCCCTGCTCGCCTTCTCTCCCCACGCATTCACTTTCGTGGGTGCACAGGGGTGGGGGGGAGCATAGGGACTGGGAAAGGCCTGAAAAGCTTGCTTCCCGGCAAGCAACTGTGCTGGCGGGGGCTGAGCCAAGAAGCGGCATTCCTTAGCAGGCAAGAAGACGCAGGTGGCACCAGCAGGAAGTAACAAGGCAGCCTGGACACGTGACCCAAATGCAAGCAAGCACACGTCCAGACAGCATTAATTTCCTGTTTCGTGGCCACGCCCCCATCACACTGCACTGACTGAGCATGGGCGTGCCAGTGGCTCGCCATGCACAGTTAAGTGGGACCAAAAAAGTATTTTCTCTTTTCTCGCCGTTCTGGATCATGCACATCACAGACTGAAGATCTCTGCCTACAGTATGGCCATGTTTAAGGCGAAATACTCAATTGTTGTTATCTTGCTGGCAAGACTGCATAGGAGTCTGCATTTACACTGCATACTAGCATAGTATACATGAACATGCAGGCACCTAATCAGTGAGACAAGAAATGAAGGAATTCTGTCCTATACAGACAGCGGAGTAAAGGGGGCTGGGGGAAATCAAGAAAGACATCTTGTGGTGATACCTGCCCAACCTCTGGAAAGACCCTGGAATCTAAGAAATTTTGGTGGGGGCAGCTTTCACTGATTGCTTTTTTTTTTGTTATGCTTGCAGGACTCGCCACTGCGGACTCCCTGCCTCAGTGTGGCTTTGTATCTGCAGCAATGACTGTAACGCTTCCAGCACATTGGCAAAAAGAATGCAGGTGAAGCAAAATAGCACGTGTTTATTTTGCTTCACCTTCCATTCTTTTTTGGCGACTTTCCATGCAAACGCGCGTTTCTTTTGCTTTCATTCTTTTTGCCCAGGTTAGGGTGGACTCAGCCCTACTGAACCAGAGCCATCAGGTTTGCAGGCTGGACAACTCACCACTGCACTACATAACCTGATGAAAAACAACTAAGGTGAAATGTCCAATTTCGGAACTGCAAAATTCAGGGAAAACCTTTGTATTGGTTCTTAGAGTTTACATGCGCACATTTTAACGTGTTGATTTTATTGAAGGCAAATGTAATTTGGTTCGCTGTGAAAAGGCAATTTAGTGAAATATGCATATTTCAATTTGAACTGCAAATGTCTGACGTCACATCACATTACAACAGTTAACCTTTTTGACATGTGGGCGGAGTCATGTGAAAATGGGTGGGGTTTGTGTGACTGTGGGCGGTGCATAAATCTCAGGAATTTTGATTTTCAAATGTAGGCAGGTATGCTTGTGGTACAAACAGACTCTGGCCAGTACAGCTCAATGCACTGCCCCGAGAGCACTGAACGGTAAAGTTAGCCACATCTCCCTGCAATGTTCAAATCAGAACCCCTCACCTCGTAAAGGAAGTAAAGTTAAAGAAATCATGGCAAAGGAGCTTCATGCTACCCCTCTTACCCCCGCTCTACATCCAGAGGCCCGGGCTGCCGCTGCACACATCCCCTGCTCCGGTGGCGGCGCATTTATCACCCTCAGCGCAGGAGGGCTCGGCAGCCCCAGAGGCATCCAAGCCCACGTGGGCCTGTGCAGCAGTGCAGCAAGAGTGCAGCTAGGGTGGCCAACTGTCCCAGATTTCGCGGTATTGTCGCGACTTTCATGGGGACAACCTGCCTCCAGCACAGCCACTCTGCAAACTGAAGTGGGCATGTACACAGCACGGCGCTGCCGTCTGCCGCTTTCTTTCCCCGGGCGGCTCTGCAGCCCTCGCTCCTTTTGAGCCTGCAGGTCGAGCTGTAACGCTCTGGCACTGGCTTAATTGAAATGCTAATGCTTTGTTCTTGGGGTCGTGATGGTCATGTTTGCAGTTAAAAAACGTGACCATCGCCTCCCAAGTACAAACCATTTGCATTTCAATTAAGCCAGGAATTAAGAGCCATTAAAAAAATGTACATTAAAAAAGGGGCGGGCCAAATGTGAATGATGTGACATCATCACCGCCTTGTGGGCAAGTGTCCCGTGAAAGACTATCAAAGAGTTGGCCACCCTACGTGCAGCTGGGGTAAAAATGGGACCGACATGGGGCTTGATTTCCAACTGGGTGAGCTCATTGCTGTTTTAACAGTGAATGCCGCGCTGCGCAGTAAGGGTGAAGGATGATGGTATACATGCCAACCCTCCCGATTTAGGTGGGAGACTCCCGATTTAGGTGGGAGACTCCCGACTTTTCAGTGAGAAATATTGCCTTTTCTCACGTTCTCCCCATACCTGCCTAACCTCCGGAATTTTTCCGGAGACTCCGGAATTTCAAGCATTTCTCTGGGTCTCCGGAAAAGTTCCTTGAATCTCGAGATTCTTTCCGGGTCCCGTCATTTTCTCCACCTGATTGGCTACTTGCGGCAGCCAATCATGTGGAGAATATGACAGGACCTGGAAACGGCCCAAAATGTTCGTGCCCACTGCCTGCACAACTGTAATAATAGTGTTTTCAATCCATATCGTTGGATTGAAAGCAGCATTATTACGGCTGCGGCGCCGCCTTCATTTTGCTCACTACAGCATTGAATGAATGATTTTCAGTGCTATTTTAAGCAAAATGAAGGCGGCGGTGGCACTGCCGAAATAATGCTGCTTTCAATGCAATGACATGGATTGAAAGCACTATTATTTCGGCGGCGACGCCTTCATTTTGCTTACTATAGCATTGAATGAATTATTTTCAATGCTATAGTAAGCAAACTGAAGGCTACAACAACCGAGTTTACCTTTTTGACAGGTGGGCGGGGCGTGTGGGCGGAGCCGTGTGCAAATGGGCGGAGTCTTGTGTGGCTGTGGGCGGGACATACATCTCAGGAATTTTGATTTTCAAATGTAGGCAGGTATGGTTCTGCCACCTAAGATAATTCCAGCGCCAATACATTCCTATGGGAAAAATAACGTCTCCCGATTCTCTCTCTCAAAACTCCCTCGTAGGTGCGTCTGAATGTTGGCATGTATGTGATGGCGCATAATCTGACTTGCTGCTGGCAGCCGAATTTGGGAAAAACATCTGCCATGAAATGCCCACTTCTCTTTGGAGGTTGGGCGTGGATGGATAACACTTACCAGCCAAGAAGACTCACAAAGATGCGCTGTTGCTGCAAGCAAAATCAAAATAAGAAAAACCAAGCCACCGGCACCTAAATGTACCTGGCGCCTCGAAGCTCCCACGAGAGGTAGAAGCGCCTCATAAACAAACACCTGCACGTGCACGGCGTGCAGCCCTCCTTCCGCCACGCTTCCCGTCCTGAGCACGTAGACGTCCCACGTGACAACGTCACCACGACTTGACAGAAATACGTGGATACGTCATGACGCCCGAAAGGCATTTTAGAAAATGTCGGCAAACTTTCAAACAAACACACAATGCTATCGGGTCTGTAAGAGACTTTACGCGTGTGCGCTTGATAAGGAAAGCAGCAGAAGGCTGCCTCTATGAGCAGGCGCTCATGCCCTGATCCCAGGCAGCAGCAGGAGCAGCAGGAGGTGCAGGTGAGTGAGTGCGTGCGTGCGAGCGATCCGCTCATGCGGTCCTTTTTGTTATACCGGGAAGAGGAGCTCTTTAGCAACCCCTGGGAATGCACTTTCAAGCTTTAATTCGTTGTATTGTACTATTGGAAATACATGGCTTTCTGAGCATCTGGTTTTGATACACAGGACCATACCTGCCTACATTTGAAAATCAAAATTCCTGAGATGTGTGCCCCGCCCACAGTCACACCACACTCCGCCCACTTGCACATGGCTCCGCCCACATGTCAAAAAGGTAAACTCTGTTGCAATGTGATGTGACATCAGAAATTTGCAGTTCAATGTGAAATGTGCATATTTCATTAAATTGGCTTTTCACAACCACCCACATTGCATAGGACAAATTGCATTCGCCTTCCATAAAATCAACACGTTAGAATGGGCGCATGTAAACTCCAAGAACCAATACAAAGGTTTTCCATGAACTTTGCAGTATGGAAATTGGACATTTCACCTTAGTTGTTTTTCATCAGGTTATGTAGTGCAGTGGCGAGTTGTCCAGCCTGCAAACCTGATGGCTGTGGTTCAATGGGGCTGAGTCCACCCTAACCTGGGCAAAAAGAACGAAAGCAAAATAAACGCGCGCTCGCATTGAAAGTCGGCAAAAAAGAATGAAAGGTGAAGCAAAATAAACGCGCTTCACCTGCGCGTTTTATTTTGGAAGCGTTCCAGTCATTGCTGCTGAGATAAAGCCACACTCGGGCAGGGAGTCCGCGGTGTCAAAGTCCTGCAAGCATTAAACATTTTTTTTAAAAAAAGCATCGGTGAAAGCTTTCGTCCATAAAAATTCCTGAGATTCCAGGGTCTTACCCGGAGAAATGACTAAAATTCTCCGGGAAAAATCTAGAAGTTAGGCAGGTATGCACAGGGCAGCCAGTTGCTGTTGGTATTGTAGACACAGCAGCAGCTGCTGCACAGACCCTGCTCTAGCGCAAGTGACTACATGTATAATAACTGCAGGCAACCCCAATAAATATTGGCAGACACTACCTTCGCTAGGGCTAATGGTAAAGACCCATCATGTCCTCCGGCTGGAGCGAATGAGTGCAGACACAATACCTGCTCTGGAGCTAATGACTTCCGATATAGTACATCTCACCTGCTCATCAGCTACATCAATAACTGCCCTGGGGTAAATCATTACAGACAAAGTTCAGGATCTTGGATACCGATTCCAGACACTGTACCTGCTAATCTGTTACATATAACAGAATACCTACATTGACATGATATATGATATTATATTTTATTTATATCGCGCCCATACACAAGTGTTTCAGGGCGCGAACAAGGCACGGGAGGGGTACAAAAGAAAACAAAACAACAAACTTACTAGGCCCAGTGACATTGAGACTACACAAGTGCACAGGGGAGGGTAGGGGCAGGGGAGGAGTTGAACGTGCAAAACACATTATAACACAACAAAAGGTAGTGCAGCCATCGGGTGGCAGGTGCATGACTTAAGCGCAGACAACGGGTCTCAAATAAGCGCAGGTGAGGGGACTGTTAGGGTTGCAGATACAGATCCAAGTACAAGGATAGCCTAAGGCAGTGCAGGTAAGTTGCAGGGTGGGCAAGGGATCTGGGCCCGAAGTCGGAGGGTAGCCAGATGCCCAATGCAGGAACAGACGGAGATCACCAGGGTAGAGGAAGAGAGAAGGCAGAAGCCAAGAGGAACGTTTTAAGGTGCTTCCGGGACCACAGATGGTTCTCCTCAAGTTTCAGAGAGGTGGGGAGGCCCCAGCCCAAGAAAGAGATCTACTGCCAACTTGTTGCTTAGAGAAGCGCCTGATCCTGAGGGATTTGGAGGTGGAGCCCTGGGGCTTACACTACAGACACAGTACCTGCTATACACAGTACTTACTCTGGGGCTAACGATTCCAGTCACAGTATCTGCTCTGGAGCTAATGGTATTTAACATAATACCTGCTCATCAGCAAATATGGGGTTAATGACTGCAGAAACAGTAAAAAGCCCAAGCACCCTTTACTTCTCGTGTGTCCTTTCCCATTCCTAATTCACCTCTGACACCTCAAACCACACTTTCTGGAGTGAACGAATAGCGTGAAGAAGTGATCAGTTCGGTATAAACCATCTTGCCACAATTTTCAAAACCTGGTGGGATGCTCATTCACTTCACGTGCGCAAAAAAAAGTGGTGAACCATGCACCAAGGACATTTAAATGTGTGCATCATAGTAGTGCACATTGAGGTGCTCTTTTACCATCAAATGCACAACTGCTCAAGGCACAGGGGGGAAGTTTTTTTTTTTTTTTGGGACATTTTCAAGTAAATCCCGATTTTCAAAAGCAGAGCACTTTTCAAAGCACAGGGGAAAATGGTACATATTTGCAGGTCTATCGCCCTTGGGTCGCCACAACACCGCGGCAAGCCCACCACCGATTTGTCCATTCAACACCAGACCTTCCAGCAACACCAGACCTTCCAGCAATTGCCACTGAACCAATCCCGGCTCACTCTGATTTGAGCTGCAAGGAAATGGAGGCGGAAGTTTGGCGCTCACAGTCCTCCCTTGCTTCTGGGAGACATTAGCATCTGCATAGGTACCCTGGTTCTCTTGTGGTTCCAAATAAATGACCCCACATGTTTTTGAATGGCCCTGAAGAAACCTTGGGGAACCCCACTGGCAGGGCTGTGAAATAGTACAGGATTCTTGGCACAATCGCCATTTAAAGGGCATTTATCCTCCCCATCCAGGATATTGTTAAGGGCTCCCATTCTGCCAGCAGTTTGTGCAGCTTCTCCGATAAAGGCGGGTAGTTGGCACGGTTATGAGCACCCAGAGAACCAGTTATCTGGGCCCCCAAATTTCTAATGCCTGGTTCTGTCCATCTATACCCCGCAACTCCTGTACCTTTTCTGAGGGGGAGGTCACGTTTAATAACTCTGATTTGTGGGCATTTTTTTAGTCAACCCTGCCACCTCCCCAAAGAGAAGAAATTCCAGAAATTAGGTTTCTGGTTCTGTGATCAAGAGGAGCATGTCATCAGAAAATGCTGCAACTCTATGCTCCTCACCCCTAATATCCACAAAGGCCCTAATGCTGGCCAAGAGCGGCTCCAATTGTGTGGCGCATAAGAGCGGGAGAGCGAGTAACCCTGCTTAGTGCCTCGTGAGACCTTGATGCTCTGGGAAAGTTGCCTGTTGATTGCCAGGCGCAAGGAGGGAGTTCGGTAGTTGGCTCTTACCATTGAAAGGAATTTAGAACCAAATCCCATAACCTCCATGGTATGGAAGAGGAATGGCCATTCGACCGAGTGCATGCCTTCTCAGCATCCAACGCTAGTATAAGTGCAGGGGTTCTAGATTTATTTACTTTTTCACTCAGATGACGGACCCGCCGAATGTTATCCGAGGTCTGCCTCAGTTTGGGGAGGAGCTTATCCAGGCGTGATGCCAGAACATTGGTGTAGATCTTTGTGTCTAGATTAATAAGGGCAATTAGCCAGTACAAACCGCATAGTGACATCCTTACCCAGCTTTGGGAGCAGCACAACTTTGGCTTCTTCCATTGTTGAGGTGATGCCCCCCCTTGCCTCCCAAAAAGAGTTGAAGAGCTGGACTAAGCGCAGTATCAGTGCCTCTCTAAAGGTTTTGTAGAAGCACGCTGGAAAACCGCCCAGGCCCAGAGCCTTTGCTGATGGTACGGCAGCTATAGCCACCCTTACTTCTTCGGGAGTAATGTCTCCCTCCAGTTCTTGAGGAGTAATCTTAAGGAGAGGCACAGGGACAGGTATTCCCTTTGGGCTCCCTCCTCGGGGGAATCTGATGTGTACAGGGATGAATAATGAAAACCGAAATTATGTCAGGTAGAGCAGTGCTTTCTTGCCCCCCCACCTTTTATTTTAAGTATTGTCCTTGACACTTCTTTTTTCCTAATCAACCTCGCTGACAGGCGATCTGCCTTATTGGCTTTGACATAATCCCTCTTTTGGAGGTAGAACAATGAACGCTCTGCAGCTCTAGTCTGCAAAACATCTAATTGGCCCTTAATCAGCCGATATTCCCTTTGCAGCGTTATTTGCCATTTGAGCCATTATTTGTTTATGTTTTTAGCTTCCAATTCCTTCTGTAAGAGACCTAGTTGTTTGTCCCTCTGGCACTTCATCACGATGAGCTCCCCCCCTCAATGTAGCCTTAAACGTGTCCCACACCACCCAGTCCCGTACAACCTCTGTTGCGTTAAGCGCAAAGTAATCCAAGATTGTATTCTTTGTCCTCACGTAGGACTCCATCCTTAAGGATGTCGCTAGGGAACTTCCACCACCATAGGCCTGGTTCGTTCTGTCTCATATTTAAGGTATTCGTTATGGGCACATGGTCCGACAGGGCGATCACTCCAAGCTCTATCACTGTGACTCTGCCCAATAGTGACCTTGAAATCTAGGAGTAATCTATCCTTGAGCAGGATGTATGAATGTGTGAATAAAATGTGTAGACTCCCCCCCCCCCCCCCCCCCCCCCCACCGCCCCAGGTCCATGCAGCCATCTACCAATGCCAATTGGCCCATGTGTTCGTACAAGCAGGTAGATGGCGCCACCTGGTTGTGAAACACTGTTGCGCTCCTGTTGTCTCTTGGATCCCAGGCCAGATTAAAGTAGTCTACCAATATTATCTGCCCTTCGACAAGTCTCCAATTTGGTCAGTGTTGCCCTTAAGAACCCATCTTGCCCCGTATTGGGGCGTAGATTGCTGCCACTGTAGATGGGCCCCCCCCCCCCCCATTGGAAAGAGGCCGCCAGATACCTACCCTCTGTGTCCCCCTCTGTGACTATGACCAGGAAGCCTGGGATGTCCAGACTAGCGATTTAAGCCCCCCCCCCCATCTCCCCAGGGGCATTGGATTGGAACAGATGGTGATACCCATTGATTTTGCCTGTCTCGCCATCCGAACGTGTGTCTCTTGGAGGGTTACAATTCCTGCGACTTCCCCCGCCCCAAGAACTGTTCCACCTTCCTTCTCTTAACCAGGGAATTCAGCCCCCTGACGTTTAGGGCGGTCACCTGAAGCACTTCACTCTTTCCTGTGGTCTTCTTAACCCTTCACCCTCCCACCCCCTCTCGATGGGCTCAACCAGCCTCTAGCTTCCCCCGACCCATCACTGGAATTGAGCCCTTGTAACAACCTAGAGTAAACCTGTGCAAGTCCCCCTAGACCAGCAGTATTAAAACTGTGGAGGGTGCCCCTCTGGTGGGCTACATCCTCATGCCCAGGGGGCTGCGCACCCACAGCCAGAACGAAAAAAAAAAAGCAGAATACATTACAAAAGGATCGGGCTGTTGCTTACATCAACAAGCAGCAGCCCGATCCACTGCCCCTGACACACATGCTTAGTGCGACAGGGGCCAGGACTTTGTGGGCCCTCAGGTACCATTAAGAGCCTATTTATGAAGACAAAAGAAGGTGTGTGCTTTTTCTTTTGTCTCCATGAATAGGCTCTTAATGAAGCCTGAGACCCCACAAAGGCCCGTCCCCGTCGCACTAAGTACAGATGCCAGACCTTTTTGGGGCCTCAGGCTCCGTTAGGAGCCTATTCATGAAGAATATGCACGAATGGCACACATCACTCCCAAACTACACCTCTGTCGTGTGACAAACCCCCCTCAATATGAATAAAGAATTGCTATGTAAATTAAGCTGGTTTCATAACATTGTAATTCCAGTAATTTACAGAAGAATTCTAATGTGAAAACACAGCTGTTGCTGCCCAAGTAAATGGTTTTTCTGTCACCTGCTCTTAGGGCAGGCCTTGCCTGAGTGCAGTTTCAAACTGTCCGTACTGGCACGCTGCGGTGTGACCAGCCTCCCGGGGCCTGAGGGCCCACTGACCTGGCCCTGTGTTGCAGGTGTTCTGTTTGTACCACCTCACTTGTATTTCACAAGGTGCAATTCCAGACTAACCATATGAATTATTTTCTGATAGGTTATCATTCCAAGATGGACAGTGTGGTACACTCTTATTGTACTCTTTCTAAATACCTCTCTGAGAGTGGGAAAGGGGACAAATAGCACCAACAAGGATTCCTGTATGCTTTGCATTAAATCAGAGTATTTCAGGACTATACCCGATCAGAGATCACTACATTTGATAAACAAGTCTGTGATAAAAGGATTGCATGTGTGAATCTCTAAATTCATAACTGATGCATGGCTTGGTGCTCGCACCACGGTTCACAATACTCACCCTAACATTAAATTAAAATGATAGTAATGCGCATTATACTAACACGGACGATAGAGATGCAGTGGCATCTTACGTGGCGTCGCGAGGAGTAGTAGCGATCGAATTTTCTGAGAATACGGGGCTGGATCGCCCGTGGGTAACGTCTACACTTTGGTCTCTTTGAGAGGCACACGTGTTATGCGATGACTCCAGCCCTAATTTGAACTTGTGATTTTCCAACATCGCTTCCGAGATATGTCATACTATTGACTGTCCAGTTCTGTCATGGCGACCACATCACTTCTTATGTGGCATTGTTAACTTTTGCCCTATTTGGCCAACATATTTCAAGGTTTCGGAGTACGTGTGAAGCCGTCACCTCGCTTTTCAGCCTTTAGTGTATCTGTTTTTTCTGATGGAAGACATTACCAAGAGATGCTTTTTACATCGAAACCGGTTGAGAAATTGGGGATGTGATCGTGTTGTACATCTAATTGATCCACTCCAGTAGTTGACCACACTTGTTACAATTATTAGTGGTCTTGTACATTGAATGCACTTTATAACTGTGACCATTAGCAGGTTTGACCACGTATGTACTGTACTTGGGTAGAATGTGTATGAATTGTTGAATGCATGTCGTCTGAATGTGGATGAATGGGCAAATGATGTATTGTCAATTGTATGAATTGGTATGTTCTTAATGGTCTTCTTGTGATGTAAAATAATACTTTAAGTGCTGATTAGGTCACGATTGATTCGTTTTTTAAAAATTAAATGTATCAGGTTTAATACAATTCCTTTAATTCCTTTTGATGCTTTGTTCATAAATGAAGCTTCTCTGGACCATTCTTTCTGTGTTTATCTGTTATACTAATACCATAGTCCAGAGTTTGGGGTCTCCTGCGTCTTTCACTGATATAGGAACTATGAACCATACATGCTCATTTGGACAGCTTACGTTTTTGGAAGCAAGTATAAAATGGCTGGAAGGGCTGGGTCTCGTGTGGGCATGCCCAACCCCAATACAGAAACCTCTTTAGGGAATTATATCTACAGATAGGGCAGGATACTGCACAAGAGAGACCCAATAAACAATGCACAGAAAGGCTACACAGAAAGGATTGTACCACTTTCAAACTTTAGCCTGACCAGTAATAAGCGTTTTAAAGAAAACTGTCTTCTAATGCACGGTCGAGGGTCCACAGATCCTCAGCCACTACCTCCGCAGGCCTCCAGGCTTATTTCGACAAAAAAGAGCAGGCCCATGCTTTATCTAACAGAGCTGGTATTAGCATCTCTTATTAGTGCTAGCCTGCAGCTTGTGAAAATCCTGGTGTGGCTGTGTAGAAAGGGGGTTTGGCCTCGTGTATTAACAATGTGAGGCAACTTCTTTGATTGCTTTTTCTTTAAGTGTGGGCACGGTATGGCATGCTCCTCAGTCACGTATACAAAACATTCCAGTGTGCTCTTGTATGGACACCATGCATTCCGCAGCCATCTCTATTAAAAGAAATAACACCAACACGGCGGGCGGGGCAGGGGGGTCCGGAACCATTTATTTTTTGCTCAGGGGGCCTTGGCATAAAAAGTTTGAAGACCACTGCCCTAGACCCATGTAGATAAACCAAGAGATCCTGTACCACCCACCTCCCCCTGGTACCTTTCCCCTAACTACCCCCCTTTTTTTCCTCACCGTGGCGCTCTAGTGTCGATGGGTGGGAGGGCACCTTCCAAACCGGGCCCCTTATACCCTGTTTATTTTAGCCCCTTGTCGAAAAACTTTGTCCACTCTCACATTTACCTCTTGAGCAGTTCTCTCGCCGGTCTTTGTTCTTGCCTTGGTGACGCTTCGTCCTCAATCTTCAGTACCCTTGTACCTTCCTTGCAGGTGCTGTTTCCCTTCCCATTCGAACAGTAGTCCAAAGGGAAAGGTCCAATTCTAGCCTATGTCCGCTTGCATTAAGGCACACACCACCGGGCACATCATCCTACGCTTCACCAGGGTGGTCTGGGCTAGGTCCTGGAATAGCTGAAGTTCAGAGCCATTGTAGCTTATTGATCTGGCAGCCGCCAGCACCTTCTCCTTCTGCCCATACTCCTGTAAGGCCACCACTATATCTCTCGGTCTGGCCCCTGGCCCCCCCCCTCTCCTTGGACCCCACTGTGTATGCAGTCCAGCTCTATCCCCGCCCAGTCTTTCACCTTCCACCTCTTGCAGGTCCGCGAACCTTCCTGCGCCATTGTGCATAGATCCTTGTCTGCCACCGCCTCAGCAAGGCACTTTATTTTGAAGTTAGATCTTCTCGAGCGGTTTTCAAGGTCTTCGCTCTGGGTCTTGAGGTTCTGCGTGACCCTTGCTAATTGCTCTACCATCATGCTCAACTGCGATTAAATGGTGTTCGCCATCTTGTCCCCAAAATCCTAAAAGCATTGGCGAAGGACATCCTGGGGGACCACTTAATCTTTTGTAGTGCTACCAGCGCCCCCCAAATCCTCTCCTGCCCCGGGCCCATGATCTCCCCAAGCCGGTACCTCGCTGTCTCTGCACCAGAGTCTCTGCAGATTGCCCTCCTGTGGTTTCTTGAGACTTTGGGGCAGATTGCATGTCCTTCCCCTTGTTTTTGGACATAGTGCGTAGGCAGGTATGATGGGGGAGCCCTGCCCCCTCCTCTTCTCCCTGATACTGTGCAGAGGGTTGGAACTCCCCTCTAACTGTGCACAGGTGAACTACTGTTTGTTCTTCTCCTTGGGTTTCAAATGACCCTCCTCCTGCCCTTGGTGCCAGGATCACTCTGCCCTGAGCCTGACCAAATGGCCTCTCCCTTATTCTTCCTTGCCCACTGAGGATGTAGATGCTCCCCACCGGTCACTGTCTCCTATGCGTGGTGCTTCTGGATGGATGTGCGCTGGCAAAGGCACTATATGCAGCTCCAAAATCGAAAATGTACCTCAAATGGGCCTCCAGCTGCCCTGGCTATAACACCAGAGGGCCTGTCCTGGTCTTCTCTGCAAAGTGCTGGCTTCAAAGCAGGGGCCTTCCCGCCGTGCTCCCTCACGCCTCACCGTCACTCTGTTCAAAGTTGCTGATCACTGCCTGCACTGGCCAACCTCTGCCTGCTTGCACTCTTTCCTTGGGCCAGGGCACTCACTGACCTGTGATGGTTCTCCCCCGAGGGGGGAGAGGGGAAGTTGAGCCCCTCAGGGTTGCCACCTTCCTCCCTCTTGACTTTTTCTGTGTGGCTGCTCCTGGGCTTCTTGGCCGCTCTGGATGCTCTTCTCCGATGCACAGCTCTCAGTAGTGGGCTACGGGTATGGCCCCTGCAGATCCTCCTATCTCTCTGATGAGACGCTGCTTCTCCGGTGCGGTGGCGGCTTGGTCCCGCCTCGATCTTCCCGCTGGTGCTCGTCAGCAGGGGAGCCCTAGCTCCACAAATCCAGCCCCGCTGGGCTTCCAATATCGCAGGCAGCTCCTCCACCAGCCGGCAGCAGCTGCTTTCCGCCACCCCGCCTCGCAGCCACACTGGATCCTCTCCCCGAGTGGTTCTTCTTGTTCAGCTTGGCCTGCTTGCACCGGCCGTGGGCGTAGTTCCCCTACACCTCAGACGCGGAAAGACAAAGGCCACACACACTCCTCTGCCAAAGTCCCCCAGCGATCCGGGCTGTTTCACTTCACCACCGCAGCCTACATTGATAAATCCCTACCTGCAGAAGGCTCTTTTAATCTATCTTTGTCTTTGGCCCCAGTGGGTGAGAGCTTCACGCTCACACTGCTCTCCCTTCGGCAGCCATCTTGGAATCCCAATCACAACGCACTTTTTAATGGGTATCCATCATAGATGCCAGATGCTGATTAAAAAAAAAAAAATAGAATTTTAAGAAAGGTGTTTATGTGGCTGCACTGGCATTTTGGGGTAACCCGCCTAGCCATTCTTTGCTGTGGCATAACATTTTTTTTTTATTTTTTTTTACTGGAATTCTATGACAAAGCAAGCATGATGATGTTCTATTTCTAGACTGGCATTTAGGGCAGCCAGTCAAGCCATTTCTTATAGTGGTGTGGCTTTTATCACTGGGTATTACACATCTAGACTTGGCTGCATTGTGCTGCCAGTTTGGACATGTTTTCTTGTTGTGACAAGACATTTTTACAGGCAAAGCCAACAGGAGTGTGTGGCCGAGCCATGGTTCATGTTCTCTTAAATTATCATTACTGGTATTATGTTATGTTAAATTGATTTGTACCACACCGCTACCACCCATAGGTAGTCACCAGGCGCTTGCGTGGCTCTGCAAAAAAGTGGGGTGGGAGTTAGGCGGGGGAAAGGGTGAGTGGATAGGTTCAGAACCAGGAGGAACTGGCATCTGAGTGTTTTGCATGTGGTCACTTATGAGCGGCCTTGCGCATTATAACCACATGGGTAAGATTCCATGCCTCGGGTGTGTGGTAGTATTTTGTGTTGGTGTTAGTGTTGTGTGGTTATGATGGGTTGATTGTGTGCACTGTTTAGATAGTGTCCATAAGGGATTCAGAGTGACAGGTGGACACGACTATGATATGAGATGATATGGCATTTATAACGCGCCTATACACAAGTGTTTCAAGGCGCGACATGGCAAGGGAGGGGGAACAGAGGGAAGACAGACCGCGATCCTACTAGGCCAGGTGTCATTCAGATCGCGCCCGTGCGTGGGGAGGGGACCGTGCAGTACATGGGGGGGGGGGGGGGGTGGGGGAGGGGGAGCGGAGGGGGAAGAATAATAAATAACAATAAGTAACAGTAAGGCCAGCAGGTGGCAAGTGCAGGGGTATGTGCAGGCATCAGGTGTCAAGTGCTGGTAGTGGGACTGTAGGGATACAGAAAAAAATCCCCAAGTGCAGGTGTGCGACTGGCGGGGTAGGGGACCTGGGCACCGAGTTCAGAGGGTGGCCAGGTAACCAGTGCAGTTTCAGCCAGGAAGTCAGCAGGGGAGAGGAGGAGAAAATGCAGAAGCAAAGAGAAAGGTTTTGAGGTGCTTCCGAAACTGTAGGTGATTCTCCTCAAGTTTCAGGGAGGTTGTTCCAGAGGGAGGCCACAGCTGAGGAAAGATCTCCCACCAACTCGTTGCTTAGAGAAGCGACTGACCCTGAGGGAGTTGGAGGCGGATGAGCGAAGAGCTCGAGAAGGGAGATATTTCGGAAGAGAGAGTTGAAGGTATTGAGGCCACAAACCGCAGAAGGCTTTGTGGACAATGCAGAGGGTTTTGTATTTGATCCTCGCAGCCACTGGGAGCCAGTGCAGAGATTTCAGTCCTGGAGAGATACGATCCCTGGGCTTGAGGCCAAGGACAAGTCTTGCAGTCTTGTTTTGGATGAGTTGCAGAGGGGGGAGAATAGAAGCAGGCAGATTTAGAAAGAGGCTGTTGCAATAGTTCAGCCTAGAGAGAACCAGAGCTCTGGAGACAGTGAGCTTATGTGGCAAGGAGAGGAAATGAAGAATACCTCTAAGGAGGTGCAGCTGGTAGTGTGACTTCTTAGAGATGTTGGAGATGTGAGGAGAGAAGGAGAGTGTGGAGTTGAAGATGAGCCCCCCTCTCCCCCCAAGGTTTTTTGCCTCACAGGTGGGAGCAGGAAGAGTGCCAAGAGAGGCCGACCAGAGAGTGACAGTAACAGAGAGAGCGGGTGTGCCAATAAGAAGAATGTCGGTCTTACTGGCATTAAGGCAGAGATCATTGGCGGCACACCACTCCTGGTTGGTGGACAGACGGTCAGAGATGAGAGAGGGAGAAGAGGTGGCTGAGGGTAGCCTGAAAATGAGCTGAGTGTCAGCCGCATAGCACTGGAAGTTGGGGCAGAGTGCGGCAATGCAGTGGGCAAGAAGTGCCAGGTATTGGTTGAACAGCGAGGGCGAGAGGTTAGACCCCCAGGGAACACCACAGGTAGAGATAGAGGAGAGGAAGGACCCGAGTTGAACTGGAGAGGGTTTATCAGAGAGGAAAGAAGTCTGCCATGCTAGGGCCTGACCGGTGATCCCCAGGTTATCACAGAGATGTTTGAGCAGGGTGGCATGGTTGACTGTGTCAAAGGCAGAAGAGAGATCAAGTAAGATGAGGACACAGGGGGTGTTGGAATCAAGGTTGGAGAGCAGGTCTTCACGGAGGTTCAGGAGAGCAGTTTCCGTGCTTCTGGCAGCTCTGAAGCCAGACTGATGATCATGGAGAGCTGTAAGGTAGTCCGGCATCTTGCTGTGTTGTTGCATTTTAGATGGTATTGGGCTATGTGGGTGGTTTACTTTGGATGTCGGAATAGTAATGGTTCTCTGTATGTTTGAGTGTGGCTAGTCCAAGATCTGGTGTAGAGGCTTCAGTTATGTAGGAAGAGCAGGAAGGCAAGAGAGTTAGTAAAGTCGGTCAGTTTGTTGTGATCTCTCTGGGACGGCCCTTTGGATGCCGCTTGACGGGATCTAGCCAGGTTCTTGTTTTGCTGTTCTTTGGCCCCTCGCGTCACCTCTCTTGTTGTTTGTCTGCTGTGTTGTTGTTGCGGGTGTCCCTTCTAGGTTGTCATTGTCTGCTGAATAGCCAGGTTTTTAGCAGTTTCTTGAAGGTGGTGTGGTCGTCTTTGGTTTCTTATTACTTTGGGTGTGTTGTTCCGGGTGTTAGCAATTAGACATGAGAGCGCTGTTCAGTTGAATTTCCTTTTTTTGTGGTGTTTTGACTCTATTTGTAGTTTGTTGCTGGATCTTAGTTTCCTTCCTGCGCGATAACGGATAATCTGTCTTGGGGGTATTCCGTACCTTGTCTGTCCAAGGCTTTGTGGGCGATGCAGAGTGCTTTGAATTTGATGCGCTTTTTACTGGTAACCAGTGTAGAGTTTTCAGTGCTGGAGTGATGTGGTCTCTTCTGTTTAGTCTTAATAGGATCGTGGCTGCTGTATTTTACACAGTTTGGGGTTTCTTGGTGAGTATTTCTTGCATTTCTAGTTAGAGGCTGTTTGCGTAGGTAATTCTTATCAGGGATATGATTGTGAGGGTTCTGTGGGAGAAGGAGCGGTAGGGGAGTAATCCTCCGAGCAGTTGTAGGAGGAAGAAGAATTTTTTGGCGATTGCGTTCACTTGTGGTTCCTGTGCTAGTCCATTGTCTGTGAGTATTCCTAGGTTGTTTACTACATTGGTAGTCTCTGATTTCGTTCCCATGCTGATTGGCCAGTCCAATTATGGGTTCCCTCCATCGAACCCTGCGGGTGAGAGCATTATTTGTTTTTGCCGGGTTCAGTTTGAAGTTGTTTGTTGTCATCCAGTTGTATGTCTGTGAGGCAGTTGTTGGGGGATATTATTTTGTTCCTGTTTTCTGTTTGTTTTCACAATAAGTTGTGTCATCTACGTAGTGTACGCGGAAAATCCGTGGGATTGAATGATTTTCATCAGTGGGCACATGTAGAGGGGGGAGGCTAGAACCCTGTGGGACTCGGCAAGATATATTTTTTTGTGTTTGAGGTGAACGGTGGTAGGTAGATTCTTTTGGTTTGTTAGGAATAAGGTAAGTCACTTTAGGGTGGATTCCTGTATGCCACATTCCATCAATCTTTTTATTAGTGTTGCTTGGCTGATTTTTCAAAAGCCGCTGAAATGTCCAACAGAAGGAGGGCTGTCTGTGTTTATTTTCAGGTCGTCCCATTGGTCGAGTATTACGTTTGTTTCGACTTGTTTAAGATGGATTTTGTAGACTTGGTTCTCCAGGATCTTCGCTGGGTAGGGCAGGTTGGATATCGGCCTGTAGTTACTTGGGTTTAGTGCGTTTTTTCACCTTTTTTGTATCGGTGGTTTGATATATGTTGATTTGAAGGAGGTCGGTACTATTCCTCTTTTGAGTGATAGATTCATTAGGTTTCCGGAAGCGTGTTGCTGGGGTTCTGTGGTTAAGGATTCCTTTGAAGACGTCCAGAATGCATGGGTCCCTTGGAGATCCTGCAAGGTTGGTGTCCTTGATCAGTGTGGCGAAAGTTTCCTCTGTGATTGTTTCTAGGCAGATGAGTTTTGCTGTAATATGTGTTTCATCTGGTGTCATGGTCCAGTGCTGTATTTGCCCCGGCTGGGTTGATGGTCTCCTGTATTGTCTCTTTTTGCTCTCAAGTGGTTGGCGATTTTGTCACAAAGTGTTTGTGTAGGGGTGTTGGAATTCTTGCAGGAAGAATTTTTTTTTTTTTTTCTCTTAATGATTTTGAAGAGTTCTTTCTGTGGATTGTTGGCTGATTGTATTCTTGTGGCGTAGTAAGAGTTTTTGGGTTTTTTTGTTGCTTTGAGGACTGTTGCTTTGTACAGTTTGAGTATTTTGTCTTGTCAGGTGGATCTCCATTTTGTTTTCTATTTTGCATTTTTTTGTGTGGACTTTTGTCAGTTCTTCTGTGAACCATTTTGCTGCCAGTTTTTTGGGTGTTGCTTTGAATGTTTTAGCTGGTGCTAATTGGTCGAGGGCCTTGGTGATCCAATTGTTGAGTGTGTCTTCTGTTGTATCTATGTTTATATCAGTGGGATCTCTATTGCTTGCGACGGTTGCGTCTAAAAGGTTTATTAGGCCCTCTACGTCCAAGTTCTTACAGTTTCTTTTCTTGCTGGTATGGAGTATTTCCTTCCAGGGCAGGAGGCAGGTTTGGGGTGTGATGTAGAATGGTATCCAGTGGTGATCGCTCTGCACCATTGGTGTAGGTGGCGCCGATGTGCATAGTTCTTCCCTGAGTAAATTACATCCAGCGTGTGTCGGTGTCGTTGGTGGATCGACTTACTATTTGTTTGAACTGCAAGGTTTTCAGCAGTACGCAGGGTGAGTTTGCTGTGAACACATTTTCTTTTTCGAACCATATGTTGAAATATCCCAGTATGACTAGGTTGTTGTGGTGGGTTGATAGCATGGCGGCCTTGGGGTTGTAGGAAGGTGGTCTGACAATGTTGGATTGGTCATTGAGTTCTATCTTAATTAGGAGGGATTCATAGTCTTCCACGTTGGTTATGATGTTTCGAGATGCTCAAGCGTGTTTTTTGTGTATAATTGCGATTCCGCCTCCTCTTTGGTTTTCTCTGTCGGCGTGTATTAATTTATAATTGTGGGTATTGCTTCATTTGCGATGGCTTTATAGTTGTCAGATAGCCAGGTTTCTGTAAGGGAGTGCATGTCTGTGCCTCCTTCGCTTAGGAGGTCATTGATTTCATTTAGTGTTTTGCCATGGATCTAACGTTGAGGAGGCTGCAGTGTAGTTTGCTTGATTTCCCTTTCGTGTTATTATTAGTATTGTGTGTTCTGACCGGTGTGATGTTGGTTGGGTTTCCGTTCCAGGTGGGTCTTCCCCGGTTGAGTCTTTTGGGTGGGATGGTTCTTTGTTGGTCAGTCTCTTTGTTGAGTAGACGATAAGGTTTATGGTGGAGTTGGTTTGTTCTGGTTCGTTCGGGTGGTAAATGGCTAGCTACCCCTCTGTTGTTCCAGTCTTGGTGATATAGGGTGTGTAGAGTGTGATGGATTCCAATTTGTCCCTTGTTCTGGTTGGGATATTGTCCATGGTGGAGACCGGGTTGGGATGGTTTATTATTTGTCGCGTTCCGTTTGTGGTTGGGTCTGTATTCGTGACGCTTGTTGGCTGTCGGTTGGTTGTTGCTGTGCCGTTTCTGTTAACCACATTGTCGTATGTGGACAGGTAGCGAACAATGTAATCTGTCTTTGGTTGTGGGATCATGCTGGTCGGTGCCTTCCCAAGTGGTTTGGGTTTTCTTATTATTTCTGTTGTTGATTCTGGCTTCTTTGTCTTTCTTGTGGTGAGGCATGATGTGTGGGTTGTATTCCTTTTGAGTGGGCGTCTTGTTTCGATTGGTGTTTTTCCTTGTCTTTTCAGTTTAGTCTTTGCTGTTGGTGGTTTGTTGTTGCTTGTATTTGGCAGGTTGTGGGTAGTTGAGACCTCTGTTGATATTGCTTCTTTCTTTTCTGGATCCTATGCGTTTTTCTTTGTTTTTTTAAATCCTGGAGGTCCTTTTTGTTATGGTTGTTGATTATTGGGTTATGCGCAAAGTACACATGACTACTGTGTGAAGGAGTACATGTGAATGCTGGCATATGTTGGTGCAGTCACATGGAAATGTATTGATTGTGAGGCTGCTGGGTTCCTGCTTTTGACTGGGATGGCGAAGGATTCTCACCCAGGGGGCGCCTGCTATGTTTAGCCCTCTGGTTTCCACTTTGGCCCAACATAGTCCAAACTTTACCCTTGCCACAGTAGGGGGTCATTCAGCAGAAGGGCAACTATGCGAAAGCGGAATGACAATCTGTATTGGGCCGCTTATCAGCCTACAAACTCTGATGTTCTGAAGTAATCAGTAAGTTATCTCCAAATTGTCAAGAACAAACATGTTTCATGTCTCAGGAGGATAGCTCAGCGGAAACGTGCTCGCCTTGGAAGCAAGACGACACGGAGCAACACAGGTTTGATCCTCGGGTCCGCGCTTAGAAACCTCTGGGTATTACCTATCAATCAATCATGGCAATGCTGTTGAAGTAATCAGCAGGTCATCCCAGAATCCTCCTCAAATCATTTCTTAAGTGATCAGCAAGCCATCCTAAAAGCATCAGGAACAAAGCGTTTTCTAAAATAGGGATGATGTTAGCATATTCATTAACTCGTCCCCAAATCATCATCCACCATTCTGAGACATTTGCTGATGACTTTAACAGCGTGATGACGTCTGATGATGTGGGAATGACTTCTAGTGTAATTCAATGATCGTCCGATGACTCCATGATGGTCTCTAAAGTCATCCTTTTAGACCAGGGAGGCTCTCTATGATCAAGAGTTGTTTTCTGCATGCGTTTGCTATAATTTCCCCAGCCATTGCTGGCCCTGCAACCAGAGAGGAAATACAGATTTCTTAATGAGCGCAGGCCTGTGCTTTTTTAATGGTCAAAGTAAAATCCGAGCAGGAGTCACGGAGGCTTCAAAATTTCTCTTACCGTTAACCTTTGGTAGGTGATAATACCCTCCCAAGGGGTTAGAAATGGAGGGCTGTGTGCATATGGGGAAATGGCATTCATGCCATGGGGCGAGTGTCTTGTATGCCAGTCTATTAGCTTGCCATTTGAAATGTTTCCCCCGGTTTGGAGACTAGCATGGTCATTGTGTGTGTCTGCAGGAATGTTTTCATCAAATTGAGAACACTTTATTCATACAAGGGGGTTTGAGGGAGGCACAGAAAGGCTTTGCGTAGGGTGCAGGTCTCCTGCCACACCTTTTAAGAGATGAGAGGACCGGGATACATGCTCTACAACTGTTGCATATTTTCTAGTTTGTGTTTGTGCATACTGTAACAAAAGTACAGGTTAAACACCACTACCAGCCACTCGGTGGCCAACATTCAAACGTAAGCATTGCCTTTGTGTACACAGAAGAAACAGATGATTGGTTTTAATCTGAAGGTGACATTTCCAAGAAGCAATTTTCTGAGAAACAGTATCGACTTCTCCACAAAAGAAATTATTAAAAGGAGGACATTATTGAATTCTTCTAACATTGTACACATGCTCCTTTTTTATGCAACGTTCGTTTGTAATGGTCACTTTGAGTATTTATTGGATTCATCATAAAGTCTATAACAACATACATTATTTTCTGATCGTTTATCATTCCAAAATCGACAGTCTCGTACACTCCTACAGGGAAGAGGACAGATAGCACCAATAAGGGTTCTTGGCTGCTCTGCATAAAATCTCATAGCGATTTGACATAAAAATAACGACATATGTCTCTATTTGACAAATCAGTCTGTGATAAAATCACTAAGTGCATCATGCACACTGGACTTAATCATAATTTTTCTCAACACTCGTCCTGTGTGGTGAAGCTTGGTCGCAAGGTGAGGATGGCTGTGCTCATGCTCCGTCTCCAATAATCAAACGTCTTTAGAAAATGATATGTAGGATTTTATGTGCACTTATCACTCTGCTTTGCAACCTAAATTCTTTGGCCTGCATAAAGTTTGTCACTTCCAGTGACGTATCATCCACATGCCAATGGAGACAACTGGGAATCATACCAGTGTCGTGCTTTTACTGTCTTTGTTACTATGAATAGATGGTAATTTGGGGACTTTTCAACAGAAAAGATGGTTGCCAAAGACATATATTTTAATCCAGGCATATGTGCTTTACTTATTTTAAATTTGAACTGTAATAATAAGTGGTCTTGTGTAGTGTCCTGCTATTCTCGTTGGTCTTGCTTTGTTTGGTCTATAAGCAAAGGAGGAAGAGTTTTGCTGGGATAGCAGTAGCTGCATCTGCGCAACCTTTAGTGTTGATGGGTGCAGGTTGGAAGTACCCAGTTTCTGTGTGTCATTAGGTTTTATGGGATTGGAATAGTCATTGGTGAGTATGTTATTCCAAGCGGAAGCCAAAGGACTGAAAAGAGTTGATGTCCAGGGCAGTGTTGTCTGCCACTGTGGGAGCGTGTGAACGGGCAGAGGAGAATTGCTTTATACATCGCTTGGTAGTGTTCCTTTGGCGGTAGCTAGACCTGTGATGGCTGTCGGGGTGGGCGTGGGAGTGTTGTGAAAGGTGGACAAATGGGTTTTTTAAGGGTGATTGATTAGTTGTGGGGGTAGACCTATGGGAGGAGCGTAGTAGCTGGTGAGGGGTAACGTAGAGGTCCTTCCTCAACGTGATGATAGCTGCTTGCTGGCTGAGGGCTTTTGGGGAGTTTTGTCTGATGGTTAAGTTCCTTTTGGTTGTGCAGCGTCCAGTATTCGTTATTAATATGATGGGCTAGATGGTGGAGTGCAAGTGGCTTACTGGTGGCTTATGTAGTTTGGAAGATTCTTTCAGTGGGCGGCAGATGAGGCAGCAGGTCCATGGATTGCAGGGGTCTGAGCATTGATCTTGTGGGGGTTACCTGAAGAGCCATGCTTTTAGCTGTTTTCTGAGAGTTCGGTACTGTATAGGGTTTCTGCCAAAAATTTGCAATCCTCCTACCTACCTCTGAACAGTTTTTCAAGAAGAGTTGGAAACGCATCTAGCAAAAGGTGTCATAAAGAAGGTTCCTTCAAATACGGTAAACCTGGGAATTTACTCTACTTTCTGCCCCCCCCAAAGGAAACCGAACAAAGAGACCTCCCCTAGACTTAAGACAGTCAAACAAATGTCAAACCACAAGACTTAAGAATGACCACACTACAGGGGGTCATTCCCCTCCTTAAAAGGGAGATTACATAGCAGGTTGCCTCATGAAGGAGCATGGGTAACTGTACACATAGGTCTGAGGTAGTGTTACAGGAATACCACTTTCAACGCCCTTTTTGAGCTGGGGAACAAAAGATGTAATACTCTGCACAAATCACTGAATGTCTAGCATGTGATTCTAAACTGCTACAAGCCACAGAAAGACGATTACTGTGAAGTAATTTGTTTTATTAGAAAATGCAGTAGGTTGTGTGCTCCTGGTCCTAATGGGCTTTATTAATATGGTTTATAAGTCTGATCCAATTTTGTGGACTTCTGTGATACATGACTTAATTAAGTCGGTTATACTGAGCAAAAAATGCCCGACAGCTTGTCATCAGCCCACATAGTACCAATTTTTGAAAAGGTAATACATGTGACCTGTTGTGTTACTGGACGCAGACTCTAATGTATTTGCCTCATTACTTTTAAAAGTATTAAAACAATGCGTGGGAACTCAAGCGATTATTAAGCCCAACCAGACAGGCTTTGTGGGAATGGGTGGGAACTTCTATGGCAGGTATGGTGATGGATTATGTTCAACACTTAACTTGATGGTTTGACAAACCTTAAGTAATGGCACTGGTAGGTGGTTCTTGACCATTGGTTGTAGCCGTGAGTTACTTGGTTCTTAGATATTGAAATAATGGAGCCAACTCCTGACTTGTTTTCATCAGTGAAGGTTTTAATGTTGTTACACACTTAGACCAAAGGCCTAGCAGAACATGCTAGGTACAGGTGAGCAAACACGTGTTTCCATCGTAGTCTTTATCAATGCAGGGCAATGGTGATGATCCTGTTCGAAACACTGAACCACGGAGTGCAATTCGTCCTTATACAGATTGGCTATTCAGCCCACCCCCCAGAAGAATTGGGAAGTACACACAAGGCGCTACAATCCTATACAGGATCACCACCATTGTCCTGCCTTGATAAAGACTACAGTCGAGTGTTGGCTCCCCTCTGACCTGTACCTAGCATGTTCTGCTAGGCCTTTGGTCTAAGTGTGTAACAACATTGAAACCTTAACTGATAACAAGTCAGGAGTTTGCTCCATTATTTCAATATCTAAGAACTAAGTAATTCACAGCTACAACAAATGGTCAAGAACCACCCACCAGCGCCATTACTTAACAAGGTTTGTCAAAGCATCCAGAAACTCATTCATTGGGAACTTTGGAGTTTTGATTCCCAGACAAACCATGTGCCAGGACGCAGGTCGCATTACAGCAACTAATTATTACCAGTTAGCGCAGGGATCCGCTATCCTTTCGACTCCAAGTTAACTTGGCCAAAAGTGGTAGCAGTTATGTATGCAGTAAATATTGACCCATCCCTCGCATTTGATAAGGTGAATTGGAATCTTTTATGGATGAAGTTAAGGAAGTGGGGAATTCCGCATCCTCTTTTAAACATACTTCTACATTTGCACTCTAATACAGTTTAAGAGTAAGGCTGAGCCTTTTTGGAAACGTTACACAGGACATTGATACACAAAAGGAATTGCATTGGGGGTGCATTTTAGTGCCCTTTGTTTTTAACTTCACTTCTATTTAGCTGATTTGTACTAGGCATTGTTGAAAGCCGAAGTTGTACCTGCAGTAATATATGGTCAAAAGGCATCCTGGAATACGTATGCAAACTACATTTTGTTGTTCGATTACACACAGGTGGGCCTGAAACACTTAACTACTTTAGACCATTACTCTAAGGCGAATGACCTTACTGTAAGATCTACTAAAACTAAGCTATTCATATTTAAAATGGGTAGGAGGCTTGGGAATCAAGCATGGTGGTTATCGGGACAGCAAATTCAGATTGTGAATGATTTCAAATATTTGGGCTTTCATATATATTATATTGATATGGAAGCAACACTTCTGTCTCCACACAGGGGACGGCACACACGCTCAAAACTCCAGAAAAATGCCTCATGTAAGGATACCAAGCAATACAAGTCCTTTAGCGTTATGATGTGCTTATTGCCAGTGCATGCCTGCAGGAATGTTGATGTGTCCTATCTTGGAATGCTAAGTGAGCCTGCGGAATGTTTGGCAATGAATCATGCCCCAGGGCTCCAGCCTGGTCAGTTGAGCCTGGGTGATGGGACCCGGTGGTCTCTCCTAGATAACAGCTTATGTAACTTATAATAAAGTACATACAAATAAACTTAAAAAAGACTACAGAAGCTGCTTTATAATATTGGCGACAAGGATTTTCAAGAACTCATGCAGAGAGGAAGAAAAATGAGCTGTGGTGGGGGAGCAGCAGAAGAAGCAGAGAGACAACTGCCCCCAGTCATTCAGAAGTAAGTCCCATCACCCAGGGGTGCAGTGTGCAGGGGATTGAGAAAGTGAGAAGGCCCCAACGCAGGTCCAGGGCACAAGTAAAGAAGAGAGGTCAGCCGGGTGCAGTGCCAAAGGGGTTGAAAAGTAAAGCAAGCCCAGCACTGTTACGGTGAAGAGAAGAGAAGTCCCATAGGGAAGCTGGGAAGCCCATAAAAGTGAAGGAGGCCAGGAGTGAAGAAGGCCCCAAAAAGGTGAAGAAGTAGCGTCAAAGTGCAGTGGATTTAAAGGCCCAAAAAGTGAAGCAGACCCCAAAAAGGAGAGGTTTTCTAGCAGGGGCAAAGCACAGCGGAAAGGAAACCCCAGCACTGCCAAAGGAAAAAGGTGGAAGAAGCGAAGGAAACCCCAGAACTGCCAAAGGAAGAAGGTGAAAGAAGCACCCACAGGGTGGTAAGCAAAGATCCCAGCGCAGCGCCCAGGGCAGTGAGGAAGAAGCCCATTAGTCGAAATGGGAAAAGAGATCCAATACGGTTCCCAGAGAGATTACTGCTGTCCCGAGGGAGATTACTGCCTGTGTTGTTGACATTTGTGTGGGATCAGGAACCCAGCGCTGCTGGGGCAGCTAGAAGCCGTTACACAGGAGTAACTCCACAGCTTACCACAGCGGCTGTGTGACTGGTGACGTCACAACAGGTGCAAAGGGTGATGGCGAGTAGTAGAACGCCATCCACGATGCGTGTTTAACGGAAGTGCTGTTGGCGATGTGAGCAGGGCGCTGTGGGATCCGTATTTCAACAGTATAGAGGAAAGGACCTCTGAGCGTGGAGGTGACGTGATGACGTCCGTAACTTCAAAGAAAGGAAAGTAGTGTCTTTGTGTCTCCAGCAGTGTCAGTTTACCTCTCTGCTTATCAAACTAGCACAGCAGGGCGCCTGGTTTTGGCGAGGAAAACAAACAATGGCTTCATGAGCGACAGTGGAGCTTCGTTCTGCGCAATGTCGGAACGTTTTTTTTTTATTTACCTCAAAGAGTGCCTCGCGTGGTGAAGCGGTCCCGCAAGGTGATGTTGAGTTGAGCCTGCAACCACTAGGTGAACATATGCGGCGCTGATACAGGGAGAAGCCGCACCAAGCATGAGCGCGTGGGGCCACAAGGTGGAGCAGAGAATTATTACTGGATGTCGAAGAGTGTGGAAGTGGAGGATCGGCACAAGGCCCTCCATGGGAGGAAGTTTACATACTGAACAAAGGTTTCGTGTTGTATGGAAGTTAAGTGCAGCTTTATGATGCACACTGTTATACTGGAATCTGCATTCTTTGAAGTTGAAAGTTAGATGACTCTTACGTTGGGCGTTCAGGAGCAGCTCTGTGTATCCTTTTACTGTTTCATCATAGTGTTTGAAATGTCAAGGGAGGAATGTAACAAATTAAGGATTAGTATGCATGTGAGGTGCATGAGAAGTTTTTGTGTGGATAGAAGTGTGCAGCAAGTGAATTTAAGGAGTTAAAATGTATTCGATCTAACACATTTGAGGCTTTTTAGGCTAAAAAGGACTAATTTTGACTTTCTATATATAAACTCAGTGTGCGTAAGTGTGCCAGTCAGTGGCAAGGTGTGAGTGTGGTTAGAGTAATATTTTGAGGCATTTCAGGTTACGTTGCAAATAACAACATGGACTCTTAGAATGATAAAATGCTGTTTTCTGTTTAATTGTTTAAAGGTTGCATTGTACTTAAGCAATGGACTTTTATGGACTCTTAGAGATGTATAGGTTTACATATTGTGTTTATTTGTAACAAGATATACTAATGTCAAAAGTAAGGTGCATGTGTGGAAGAATGGTATGTCAGTGTATCCCGTATGAAGTTTAGAGGTTTTAAAGTTTGAAGTGACATTCCCTCCAGAGTTGTCAAATCTGAAGTCTGAAGCAAATATAAGGAGTACATCCCGGAGCATTTGAGCATGAAGTCTGAACTTTGAGGGATTACGTCCCCTAGGGGTAGGTAAGAAGTCTGAAGTATGTGTAGGGTTTTCCTCCCTTATTATTTTTAAAGTTGCGAAGATGAAGATGTTGTGGGGATTACGTCCCATATTAGTAAAGTATTGGGTCTGGAGTATGGGTAGGGATTACGCCCGAGGTAGCTTTCCATGAGAGCTAGAGCTAGAGCTATAGCAATACTGGTGAAGCTGTAAGCGTCTTGTATGAGAAGAAGTAGGGGTTTAGAGCATTTACAAAGTGTGATCGTTGCAGAGGCAGTACCAGGAAGAATTTGCACTAAAGGTGGAGGAAAAACGTACAGGACTAAAAATGCCTAAGGTCTGTATTTAAGTGATGCTTTTCAGTAAAAGAGACCGTGTATGTGTAGTGAAGGTGGTCCCGACATCAAGAATGCAGATGTCCATAATGTGTATGCGCTAAAGGTAGTGGCGTTATCGGTGGCAAGAAGCATTGAGGAAGAATGATGGTTGGCGATCAGGAGATGCAACATGTTCCCAAGTAAGATAGAAAATGATGATGTCACTGTGTTGAGCTGCGTGTTAGTGACAGAACAGAACGTTGTGAAAGCTTTCATGCCGGCCGTTACGTTAGTCCGGTGCAGGCAAGATGACGCTGAGCAGGGTCAGAGCGAAGTATTACTCTGAGGACAGTGAGAGCAAAGTACCCTACATCATAGATATTATGTGGGCAAGAAGTAGTGAGTACACCAGTGTATAAGCGAAGAAAAGGGAAGCTACGCCGATTTATAGATGTCGAGCAGAAAAAAAATAGTTCTGTAAAAGCAGTAGGGAGCCTAAAGAAAATATAGCGTTGAAAAAATTATAATAATGGTCATCCAGTGCTGCAGTGCGAAGTACGTTCTGTAGGAGCAAATAAGATCGTAATGAGAAAAATAATATACTGATTGAGCGGGAAGAGCACCGCTCATTTGGGACTGATACTTGCGGGTACAAGGGAAATTGTCAGTTGACAGAGGAAGTAACGTAATTTTGCCTCCGTTGATGTAAGAAGTAAAAATGCCCAGATGTAAAAATCTCGTTGGCAGGGGGTACAGGTTTCTTTTGTCCAAGCCATGGAAAATGAACGTAGCCTTTTTCAGATGTACTGCTTTCCGTGTAGAAGGGGAAAGCACTGTTGGTATTAATTAAAGCCAATGTAGAGGAACCCAGAAATATGCAAGTGTTATGATGCTACAAGAGATGTGTGAGGTTAACATAACATGTAGTGTGTGTATTGAGTATGAATGCACCAAGTGACATTTGAGCATGAAAGCCAGTTATGGATGGTGTATATATATTGAAGTTCAAAGATGTAATCTATTGAGGATGTTCAGGAAAATATGGACTTATATGGACGTTTTAAGTTTTTGATGATTTTAAGAATGGTGTTTGCGTCCATGAGAGTGTGAGTTAGGACTAATGATCTTGAAGAATGTCAGGAGTACGTTGCCCAGTGGCAACAAGGACTTTTAGGAAGCTGAAAGGAATGAGCAAGGTGTAAAATTAGGCTGCCAGAGGGCAGCATGGACTTTTAGGGCTCCATATGTTGGCAGTTTTACAGTTATAAGAATATGTAAATGCAAAATGTCCTATGGATGTGGTAAGAAGTTGTTGAAGTTCTAAAGGGGAGATGGCGTCTTCCCAGTGTCCTCGGTGTGCTCAAAGAGTTGAGTTGAGTAGAGCTAGCCACCTAATGAGGTAGTCGGAGGGCGAGGCAAGTAGTGGAGGGTAGCGCCTTCCCATAGTTCGCTTAATATGAACTTGTGCAGGTATATCTTCCAGTGTATGGGGGGGATGGCGTTGAGATTCCATCCCAGTATACCATCCCAGTATAGTGGGAGGGTAGCGCCTTCTCATATCCAATAAGTGTGAAGAAAGTGTAGGGATTCCGTCCCGGCATAGTGGGAGTGTAGCGCCTTCCTATATCTATATATCGAATAATTGGCATGATGTAGGAGTGGATCTCCATTGTTGAGTGGTGCGGACAGGTATGGATAGCGTCCCATTGAATTAGGGATAGCGTCCCGCTGGAGAAGGGATAGCGTCCCGCTGGAGAAGGGATAGCGTCCCACTGTAACAATAGGGATAGCGTCCCAGTGCGTGTAGGGATAGCGTCCCGTTGGAGAAGGGATAGCGTCCCGTTGGAGAAGGGATAGTGTCCCACTGTAACAATAGGGATAGCGTCCCGTTGGAGAAGGGATAGCGTCCCGTTGGAGAAGGGATAGCGTCCCACTGTGAATAGGGATAGCGTCCCACTGTGAATAGGGATAGCGTCCCTTTGTAAGTAGGGATAGCGTCCCTTTGTAAGTAGGGATAGCGTCCCATTATGAGTAGGGATAGCGTCCCACTGTCTGAAGGGATATCGCCCCGTTGGAGAAGGGATAGCGTCCCATTGTAACCAGCAGCATGGTTTGACTTCGTCCCAAATTAATAAAGAGTGAAGTTTGAAGATAGAGTAGTGGTGAAGGGATTGGGATTACATCCCACCTTAGTGAGCATGAAGTCTGAAGCTGTCAAATGGTAGCGAAGCATCTCAAGTTTCTGATGTTGTGAAAACTGAAGTTTAATGTAGATGCAGTGACACCCGTTCTTTTGTGTAACATCTCTCCAAAAGGTGTTTGGGATTATAATTTAAAGCGTGTGTATGTGGCTTCCCTTTGTTTGGATTGTTATTCGAAAGAGAGGCGATGTGTTATGATGTGCTTATTGCCAGTGCATGCCTGCAGGAATGTTGCCGTGTCCTATCTTGGAATGCTAAGTGAGCCTGCGGAATGTTTGGCAATGAATCATGCCCCAGGGCTCCAGCCTGGTCAGTTGAGCCTGGGTGATGGGACCCGGTGGTCTCTCCTAGATAACAGCTTATGTAACTTATAATAAAGTACATACAAATAAACTTAAAAAAGACTACAGAAGCTGCTTTATAATATTTAGTTATTCCAGTTTTATTTCTGACACGCAGTCATTAAAAAGAAAAACACGGTACACCGCTTTTCATAGCACACCAGCTACTTGTTCACGTAAAAAAAATAGAGTCAGTGCGTGCTTGTGCTTTATAGAACTTTCCCATAGACTCTATGATCTCCCCTTCCCATGTCCTTTCACTATTTTGTTTGTTTACCATTGTGTAGAATGTACACATTCCATTGTGAAATGTGACGCCCATTTTTGAGTAGGTATCTATTGCAAGGTATAAGTACAGTATATTCCAATAATGAATTTGTCTACACAATCTTTTCATTTACTAAAGTGCTCGAATAATTGGCAAACCAACACAATGGGATGTGCAATGCCTAATTCTTGCAATGATTTAGATCGCTTTTACCAAATGTGTAATACTGTTAGCAACGTTTAATCGAGGAAAGTGCATATCAAAATATTGCCATCTAGAAGTATCGTGAACAATATGTACTACACTTTTTAAATGTTTTTAAATAAAAGGTACATGATGCTTTGAGCACCATCATAAAGCGCGTAGTGCTTTTCACGATATTCTTATCCATCCAGATGAATTCATGTCTCATGGGGTAAAGTAGATATTACAGCCCTGTCATAATGCTTGAGTGTTTTAGCAGCAGTATTTCAAAATACAATACCATAAAGTGCTTTAAGCAGCATTATTTCGATAGTGCATAGTCCTTAATACCTTATTCTTATCAAATTGAAAATTGCGCACTGATTAAATTAAGTGCAAAATGCTTCAATGTTTAGCAGCAACATTTCAAAAATGCAATACCATAAATCCATTCTGCTATTTAGCAACGTTATTTCAATTAAGTGCATTGTGCTTTAAGCAGTATTATTTCAATAAGGTGCATAGTGCTTGATGTCTATCTGAGGTATACAATTTTATTAGATTATTCAATACTTTACAATGTAATTGGGTAAAAGAAAGATGCAAGAAGGCATAAACAAAGAAATGAGAGGGGAATGGAACAAAGAGGGTAAATCCCAAGCACTGGCTATTATCAGAAGGTGAACATCACTCAATATATGCTGCTCGTGTTTTCCAAACTTTTAGAGGGAATGAGAAAAGAAACAAAGAGACTAATAGAGAAGAAGAGTAACTAGAAAATGATTGAAATAATAATAATAATAATAATAATGAAAATGAGGAGATAACCAGGGGGGAAGAAGAACTATATATGAAGTGAAATATAAACTGCAACATTCTTTAAATATGATAAGAGAATCTAATCTTTACAATTCATTATATCACAGACATATTTATTGTATTGTTCTATTTTTCCACAATTTAGGTGCATAAAAACATGTAAAGCTCCTCGTCCAGATTATGTCCTCTTGGTTTCTTGATCTAATATACATTTAGTCTCCACTTGTCGCAGATCAAGCTCGCGATCTCCACCCCGAGAAATTTCCTTGATGTGATGTAATCCAAAGAATGTCAAACCACCTAATTTGCCCTCATGTTTGTCTCTGAAATGTATGGCGATTGGGTGGGAGGGGTCAAAGTTCTTAATTGCTCCCATGTGCTGCAAGATTCTTAGTTTTCATTTTCCAATGGTGCCTCCATTGTACCATAGGTCACATGGACACACTAGAACGTACACCACAAACTCTGTGTTGCATGAAATAGTCGTCTTTAGCTCAACCATGTGGTCTAGTACAGGATGTTTGTTGCTTGTTTTAGTCATGGCATGTTTACAGGCCTTACATTTTGTGCATTGATGAAAACCAGCCGATCTTGCGTTTTAGCCAGAGATCTGCACTGGAGATCTTTATTATGGGAGGCATATAGCAGCAAACCAATGAGTCTTTAGTGACTTTGATTTCCTGAAATGTATGTTCACTCGTTCTCTAAGGACTGGAGATAGTATTTAATCTAGTTGTAACACATGACAGTGGCGATGAAAAATTATGCATATAATTTTCGAGTGGGCTCCTTAGGTGAAAATTGGTCTGGTTTGATTGTTTTCCTCTAATTCGATTTGTGTTTTATTTATGGATAATAATGAATCCTGGTCCAGGTTTCGCGCTTTCATGTATGCTCTTTCTAAGATAGCTTTAGAGTATTTGTTTTTGAAAGTTCTGTTCAGTTATTCGACATTGTTTGTCAAAACATTCCAACTTAGAGCAGTTGCGATGTATTATAAATTCACCATATGGTAATCTCCACTTTGGTGATGTTAGGTGATTACTGCTTGCATATAATGGCAGGTTGGAACTTGTCGGTTTACAATGGAGTTCTGTTACAATTTCCCCCAGACTTTATTTAACCAGGACATCAAGGAAAATTATCGAGACTCTGCTGTGTCACTCTGTGAATTTCAGATTAAGCCTGTTTACATTCAATATTTTGACAGTCTTGCCATAGGATGATCTTATTGGTATATTGGCTATTTTCAATCCATACTACAACCTTCTTCCACCAACCCATTGTAATGTTGACGTATGATGGGGCAAAACATGTGCCCATAGCTGTTCCTCGTAATTGATTGTAGTAATTGTTGTTAAATAGGAACACATTGTTCGTTAAACACATATCGATCATTTCTATGATCATTTGTCTGTGTGATCCGTAGTTTAAAGATCTGCTCTCCAGAAAGTGTTTGCATGCTCTCTTGCCATCGCTATGCTGTATGGAGGTATAAAGCGAGACCACGTGCAGTGTGGCAAACATAAACTTGCTTTCCCATGCTACTCTATTTATTTTGCTTAAATCTTTTTATCTTGGAGATATGATGGCAGAGTAAATACTAGAAGCAAAAGAGTCTCATCTAGGTACTTGGATACATTTTGAAGGGATACTCCTTTCAAGATCACAATAGGTCTGCCTAGTCGTCTTCTCAGGCTTTTATCTAATTTTGGAAGAAAATAGATGGTAGGCATGGTGGGAAATTTTTGATAAATATAACTGCAATCATCTTCATCCAAAATGCCTAGATCTGACCACTTGGACAGTAAACTTGTCAATTTTGCATGAATTTCTTTGGCTGGATTTGCTTCTAGCTTTTCATAGCCATTGCTATCCGTAAATTGTCTGTCTCTCCAAGATGTTTATGACATCCGTAAGATTTTGTAATTCCTTGAGAACATCTCTTTCCTATGTGAAAAATTGCTTTTAACATCACTCTTTTGGACTCAAGCTTTTTAAGATCATGTATAACAAATCCTGGAAGGCCTCAATGTGTCCAACCGGTTGGACTAATGGCTTGAACCTATACTTGATCTTCAACTTGCTCTTTGCAGGCCAATCTGCATTAATGCATATACACTCAGCGGAATAAAAACACACTGATTAATTGTTTGAAGTATAGAGCCAAACGGCTCCTTTCCCAAATTAAACACTTTCAGGGGCGATTTGGGAAATTTTCCCTGAAGCCTGTTCTAATATTCTATGAGGGGAAACGTATCGCCACTATTGGCTATGGTTTGGAAATCTATCATCAATTGCCCAATTTATCTTATTGAAGGCTTGCTTTGGAGAGAAACACTTGCTCTACCCCAATCCATTCCTATGTCAGTTATTTGATTTGGGCTTAGTTTGGTTGAATGTAAAAGTATTGTGAAAACATGTGATGTGTGGAAAGTTTTTAAAACTACTCCGCGTTCTTGATATGGATTTTCACAAGTTATGTGGTAAAGATGTATAGTTCTCTAGTTCCGTTTTGTGCATGTCAGCTAAACCAAAGGGGTTTCAATTTGGATGATTTTAGTACGGACCCAGCTGCTAATAAAAAAACATCTTTGTTGGAAAGACTGGTGAAGCACGTGTGATACATTGGGAGAATACAAGCAGTATAAAGACTTAGCCAAATGTCCATAGGTTGCCCGAATTCAATTTTCTATCTGGATAAGCATCCATCGTGGTGGTTTGCAAGGTCGGTTTTGCCTCAATGTATTACCTACTTGTGCAAACCATAATTTGTGGATAGGAACTGAGACTGTGAGTCCTCTCTGCCGGTATTGTTCGGTAGGGGCTGAAACTCTTGAAATCTTTTAGTAGAATCTTTGGTTCAATCGGATTAGTTTTAGATTTGAGAATGGGTAATTGTGCGGAAGGATGTTCGCTAGCACCTCTATTGTTTTAGATTTCAGAATAGAACCATGGGAGTCACTGTGGGGAAGGCTGGTCACTAGCACCTCTATTGTTTTTAGATTTGAGAATAGCACATTGCAGTCATTGTGGGGAAGGCTGGTCACTTGCACCTCTATTGTTTTTAGATTTGAGAATAGCACATTGCAGTCATTGTGGGGAAGGCTGGTCAGTAGCACCTCTGTTTTAGCTTTGAGAATAGCACTGTGGGAGTCATTGTGGGGAATGCTGGTCACTAGCACCTCTGTTTTAGATTTCAGAATAGCACCATGGGAGTCATTGTAGGGAAGGCTGGTCACTAGCACCTCTATTGGTTTAGATGTCGGAGTAGCACCTTGGGAGTCATTGTGGGGAAGGCTGGTCACTAACACCTCTATTGTTTTAGCTTTGAGAATAGCACTGTGGAAGTCATTGTAGGGAAGGCTGGTCACTTGCACCTCTGTTTTAGCTTTGAGAATAGCTGAATGCCTTCTGTAAATTTCTTTTAGGATTAATATTGGACATTTTTAAAAGTAAATGTGTACCATGTTTTGTAAATTGTATGCAAATGCCTTTTAAGATTTGAAATGATTTGGTTTAATTTCTTCTTTCGTTGAACTTTGTAAATATGTATGTTATTGTTTTAATGATATACCAAATGACACAAATAATTATAAAAAGTGTTATATACAGAAGCAGGTGAAACATTAATCAAAGTGGGCAAGTTCTTCAAACTAAGAAGGAGTAATGTGTAAATATACTAAATTACGTTCCAGGCTACCACTGAAGGGAGTAGCAGGGACAGGTAGGGTGCTGGGGAGAAGACAGGTGTAACTCCCTCTTAAGCGAGGAAGTGAACTTTAAACAGCAGTAATTGATGTCAACAGTACTTGTACCTGTGTTTGTATCTTGGGCACCAAGATGCTTCCTTCGCCTGTTGTATCACTCTGTCTGATTTCTATGTTTAATTACCTATTAAACGTGTTTTGATGCTGCGTTCGTTGACCCTCTACAAAACTGCCAAATAAAATCAGTCCGTGTATGCAGGCAGAGGCGGCATCCTATGCCTGTGCAGGTGCTTTACCCGCTGAGCTTTCTCCCTTAAGTATATCCTCGGGCTCCAGCCCTCTTTGGCAGGTACTCTCTAGATGTGCACAGTCACAGTGAATGCCCTACATGTTCCTCTCATTAGGGGCGCTTAGTCCCACCTCCCCACTTGTAATAAGTCAGAGATGCCAGAGCCCGGGCATATGCAATTAGCGTAGAACGGAAACAGCGTGATGATGAAAAGTAAAATAAATGCATGTTTAAGGAATAGTCCAGCAAACAAAATCAATACCTGTAGCAGCATATCGTTAGTTAGGAAAGCGCCCGCTACACTGGTGAAATCCCTGGAGAAACTATAGAAAATATCTGGTTCAATTCGGACACCACATGAGGGACACAGCCCCATGAAGCCCGACCGCTGCTATATACATTACATGCAGCCCGGACCCGCTCAGGGAACACATTAGGAAATTGTAGCCCTGTAAAGGGAACAACCAGTGACTACCACTTATAAACTCTGGGAAGACAACACAAAGCAGGACCCTTGATATTACAGAGTCCTTAAAACGAGAGTACAGCTATTGACATTAAAGTAAACTGAGCTTTTGCGGTAAAAAACGTACCGCAGGACTACTAAGCCCCAGCAAAGGATCCTAGGTTCCTACGCAGCGTGTACTCTCCCCAGTAACACACAAACGGGGGCCATGCCTTTTCCCTGCATTCAACGCAGGACAACTTGAGCCTATTGAACAAAGACTCATATACGCTGAAGGAAAACGACTTTTAAACAGCACTTGTCCTTTTTGTCGATGTAATTAGTATTGGCAGAAGTGACCAAACTTTTTGTCTTTAGCCCCTGAAGAATTGCCAAGCAGCAAGTATATTGCTAAAGAGTTGGAAAGAAACATGTTGGGCACATTGTAGATTGTTTCATTTTATATTGAAGGTTTATTTGACACAACAGAAACAGGATGAATGGCATGAGAGAATGAGTAGTGTGTGAATTGAGGTATGCCCAGTGTGTATTTTTGCACAGCTGTGTTTGTAGAAAGGTTTGTGTCTGTTTTTGGGCGGTTATGATGTTTTACCCGTAGATGATTTACTCACGGCCGGACATGATGTATGATGAACTTTTAAGAATTGTATTGATTGAATATTAAAATATGTACATTTTTACTAAACGTTTGTGTTAGAATCACCTTCTGTTGTCTAAACTGAAATGGACAGAAGGTGGTGAAGTCTCTCCCAAGTAGAGAGAACAGCCAAAAAACCACAAGCTTTGTTAAATGTATTTGTTACGCACCGTCACCAACGGAATTTGTCCTCAGGTAGATCTGTAAATGACAAAGGTGGGATGGGTTAGTAAGGTGAAGAAGGGAGTAGGATAGTGAGAGGAGTGGTGTTCTGTTGGCAGCTTCAGCTCAGTATACACCGGGTGCTGAGCTTTGGTGCGAGTATTGGATCGGAGTCAGTCCGCGTGTGCTGTTGTTCCGGCTTATGTGTTGTTGCAGTGTTGTGAAGTGCATGCAGCTTGTTGTGCGAGAGATGGTTGTGTGAGTTTTTTGAGTGAGATAAGTATGCAGAGTTTGAGCTTATATTGGTTAGTGGGTTACCTGACCTTTATCATGCTAACATTCACAGTGCTGTCTGTCTGAGTGTTTGAATTTTAGGGTTGTTTCCCCTTGTAGCCAGAGGGTACGCTTGATGGTTTGTTTTCCCTCTACCTCTCTCTTGTTATCGTTAGTACAACACCTGAGGCGGCCGTAAGAGGAGGAAGGAGTGGGAGAGGTGGTCACACAAGTAATGTAATCATGTGCTGGTGTCATTGACTAGTGGAGCCCCATTCCATACATGGCCTCTGTCCTTTGTCATTGCTAGGATTTGCAAGCACAGTCATGTATGCACCGGACGTGCAGTGGTGGCCACCCCACCCTGGGACACGGCCACAGTTATCTTTACCCACGGCGCAGCAGCTCTACGACATCCCCTTCCACTTCGCCAGCTACAGGCCAGAGGAGATTGGCTGCGTGTCCCGCATCGCCAGCCGCAGCTACCCCAACGATGATCGGAACAAGCGCTTCCTGCGCACAGATGTGCGCTGGCTGAGTGACGTCAACTTCGACCTTCTGTGGGGATACCCTGAAAGGTACATCCGGGCCAGCACCAAGCGCAGTGAGCGGGCCATCCATCACATCCTAACATGGTGGCTGGAGTTTGGATGGCGGCAGCAGGCTGACCCCAGATACGGGACGCTGCCCCCCATGAGGTGAGAGAGAGGTGTGTGTATGTGTGTTTGTTAACCACAAACTTGCTTTTTCATTAGCCTTATTTCCCGTTACACCTTTAGAGCTCCGAGGCTAGATAGCTTTTGGCTGTAGGCCGTTCAAGGATTCAAGCCCGCTGTTTGCCCCCACCCAAAAGAGTGCATTGTTTATCATGCAGGCTTTAAAAAGAATGGGGTAAAGTACACACTTGAGTTTCTCGGTTGAGGGGGGAATTAAGCAGGTTCTTCTGGAATGTTTCCTTTTAACTATAATAATAATTCTTTATTGTGACCTAGTTCAATCTAGAACTTTACACAAAATTAGAGCATCAAAATCAAATACAAAGTACGTATAAATAAAGCAAAACAATCCAGAGATCAAAAGATTGTACATACAATATGCACGTAAAACAATTTCCTTCGAATTCATCGTGCTTTAGAAGAAGTGTGAATCAGATAATCGCATTAGACTACTAAGTTCATAAAAGTTCATAAAATCTATGAAACCTATGGAATCCTAGAAGATGAGACAACTTCCATGTCAGTCGTAAGAAGAGAATACAAAGGTGCTCTACACTGGGTTTACGGCGCTCTTGCTCTGCCTTTAATTGGGCCTAAACCTCCTTCAGTGGTATGGGACTCGGGCCAGGGGGTGCTTTTACCTGAAATCCTGATCTGGCACTGTTTGTAAACTACTACCAACATTGGGGCAGAGTTATGGCGCGGAAAAGGTACACTGGGGATCTAACTTTAACCCTAAATGAGATATGTTTTACGGAGATAAGTTGGACTCCTGACTTCAGCAAAAATACGCCCTATATTCACTCGAAAAAATCTTTTGAGAGAAAGTTTAACAAGTGCGGTTGGTGCAGGAACCACAACCATCTCTCTAAATGAAAGGGGCATGAAGCTGTGTCCCATGTGGTCCATCCCTACAGAAAAACTCAACCATACCTGCTCTTATGCCCTGATCCGGCTATAAAACGATGCCTGTTGAAGCTACGCACAAACCAATTGCCGGTTCGGTCTGTTACGGGATCTCGGTTGGGTTTGGCTGCTGAGAACAGGTACTGTTGTATGTGCGGATTAAAAGACAAATCTGAATCCGCTAGGCATGGGCTCACGCAGTGTGTCAAACTGGGGCCTCTGTACATGTACAATCTGGGTGGCTTGGGGCATAGTTACGAGGGAATTTGAGCAGATTCCTTCTGGGGTTAATGTTTAAATGCAGATACTACTTCTGCACAAGTTGCCTTACATCGCGTATAGTTGCATGTCAAACCTTTGTTGGCTGAAGGAGGGGGCTTACTCCTAAGTACTCTTGTCAACATGGGTTTGGGGACAATGGAGAATTGTCTGTATGGCGGCATGTACTTCTGCAGAATAGGACTGGAATTGGTGATAGCCTTTTGGCACTGGGGCACTTTTCCTGCTTCTTATGTTTACTTTTTGCTGCCTGTTGTATGAGAAGGGTGACAGAATTATGAAAGGCGAAACTGGGGGGGGGGGCGCTAGGGGGATTGTATTGTCTTAATTCTTGCTTGTGAAACTGTTACCAAGAACAAATGTGTGGCAGGTGTGTATACCTGGTGCTATGAACACACTGATGGCAGATATGGCTGTCCGTGTCCGGGCCCGCTCAGTGTGTACATGTCCATGGCTGTTGCTTGACCAAAGACTATGGGCCTCATGTACAAAGCGTTTTCAGTGCGATTGCGCCATTGGAAAAAGCTTTTGTAAATTGGGCCCAAAGTCTCCATGTTTGCTCTTGCATCAGAAGTGCCCCGACTATATCTGAAAAGCAGTATCCTTGTTCGGTCATTCTAAAATGTCCCCAGGTGCAAGACGTGCATCCTTGTTCCTTCTGTGCGACATGCCCTTTCAGGCTGATTGCACAGATGTCTCCGGACCAAAACACCTACAGCTTTCGGAAACCGTTCTCTTTCTCTGTACCAAGTATTTTGACGTACTGTAGTATGTAGTACCGGGAGTTTACCTTCTTCAAACTCTTCACACGCAATAGTTCCCTCCTTAGCCCCTTCCGCCCACTGCTTCTCCTAATACATAACCTTTTTGGCATGACAAGTTAGACCAATGTTTTCAAGTTAACACATAGGATTCCTAAGGTCGAACCTCCACACTTGAGCACAGTCTCCGACCACCTTCCCATCATCAGTGGGAAATGCTTGTTACCATGAGATGTTGTATTTTCCTTCCTTCAGACCACGGCCTCCTTTGGTGACACGTATCCCACTTCGTTTGCTGTGCCCTCTGCTAATGCTGGTAGTTTCCTTGATCTGAGTGGCTTTGTAGGCAGGACAGTCGGGGAAAGTGTCTCCACCTCTACCTCTCCTAAAATAGAGTTTCCTTGCTGTTGCCCAGTATATCTTTCCACTTTGTAATCACCCTGGCTATACGCCACTCCTCCTGCACTCCCACTCATAGCCACTCCTCCTGCACTCCCACGCATGCCACCTTCGCTTTCTCTCCCTCGTCCGGTGTCTCCTCCCGATTGCCTTATTTTTCTCCCACTGTCTCGCATTCCCTGTCCTGCATGATCTGTTTCTCCCTCCCCTCCTTGAATTCTCCCCACACTGACCCACTCCTGCTGAATCCCACCCACCAAACATCTCTTCCACATCCTCCCGTTCAAAAGCCACCTGCCCAGATCGCTGTAGTGTCCCTTATCCTAGCATCCGTTTGCTATTTAATGCCTCTTTCCTCTCCCGCCCCTTCCACTTGACTGTTCCATAACAGGGGGTTTCCCCAACCCACTGGGGCTCCTGTGCTTCTAACTCCTCACCTCCAGCGCCATTCAGATGCGAGTACCTTAATGCGGGCTCTAACTCCATGCCACGCCCCCTCCTTGCCCCATACTTTACATCTCTTCCTCCCCTTACCGCCTCTTGGTGTGCTCCCTCCTGGTTCGCTGCCTCCTTGGCAACCTGATCCACTTGTGTGCTAGGCGAAAACAACTGTACACAAAGTGGGCATTTCTACATGCTGTGTTGGCCCTGCAGTGGATGCCACCCTCTGTGCCTCGCCTTTTCTTTACCTTCACCTCGCCTTACCTTTCTACGTGCTGTGTTGGCCCTGCAGTGGTTTGCCACCCTCTGTGCCTCACCTTACCTTTCTACGCGCTGTGTTGGCCCTGCAGTGGATTGCCACCCTCCGTGCCTCACCTTACCTTGACCTTGCCCCTCACCTTACCCCTCACCTTACTATCCTACGCGCTATGTTTGCCCTGCAGTGGTTTGCCACCCTCTGTGCCTCACCTTACCTTTCTACGCGCTGTGTTGGCCTTGCAGTGGATTGCCACCCTCCGTGCCTCACCTTACCTTGACCTTGCCCCTCACCTTACCTTGACCTTGCCCCTCACCTTACCATCCCACGCGCTATGTTTGCCCTGCAGTGGATTGCCACCCTCCTTGCCTCACCTTACCTTGACCTTGCCCCTCACCTTACCTTGACCTTGCCCCTCACCTTACCATCCTACGCGCTATGTTGGCCCTGCAGTGGATTGCCACCCTCCGTGCCTCACCTTACCTTGACCTTGCCCCTCACCTTACCTTGACCTTGCCCCTCACCTTACCATCCCACGCGCTATGTTTGCCCTGCAGTGGATTGCCACCCTCCTTGCCTCACCTTACCTTGACCTTGCCCCTCACCTTACCTTGACCTTGCCCCTCACCTTACCATCCTACGCGCTATGTTGGCCCTGCAGTGGATTGCCACCCTCTGTGCCTCACCTTTTCTTTACCTTGCCCCTCGCCTTACCTTTCTTTTGCACTCTATCTCACTCATTATCTCGCTCCCTCCCTCCCTATATATCTTTATCTCTGTGGCTCTCTCATGATCAATGACTCTGTGTTGCCTTGTATCCTCTTCCCCCTCCAGGCCTCTAAACTTTGACTTCGTGGTCCGCCGCGGACACCTGGCCAAGGTGCTCGTCACGCCTCACATCCGGTATGGCTGGAAGCTTGCGGTAACCCTGTTTCGTGGGACCTACTTCCTCTTGGAGGTGACAGACGACGAAGACTTCACTGAAGCCGGAGATCGCATCAACTACATGGGGCATAAATTCGAGCAATACATGACTTCCGGTACAGAGTGGGACCAGGAAGAGGCTGGCCTAGAGCATTATGGGTCTTTAGCATTTCACACTGCAAGCTTTCAAACAAAAGTTGGAAAATTAAAGTTGGAAAATGCAACTTTTAATATATTTTTGCCATAGTGTTACACTTCAAAATGTAGGTTTGGAAATACTAGTGTTCTTGGGGCATTTAATTTCTTAATGACCTTTTTAAAGTTGAAGTGATTTCTGCCCTCTTAACCTCCCCCTGTACGTCACTGTTCCTTCCCGCCAATACATGTTCGCAGTCCTGTAGTTCTGCATTTCTTTAACAACATTATAACGAGAAGCCCCCCCCCCCATCACCCCCTTTTTACTCTGCTAGCCCTTCCTGCCCTTTTTATCTGAAACCATGTGCCCGTCTGACCTAAGCACAGGGCTGAATTCATCCTTAGTGACTCTTGGGGACCCCTGGAGGCCCGTATGACAGCCCATGAGGCCTAACAGGGACTCTGGGATGGAACTAGCACGGGAGCCTGCCCGGTGTGTGAGTCGGAGGATGCCTTTGGAGTACAAAGTGTCTTAAGCCTGGAATGGAAGTTCTTTTCACTCTGGGCAATGGTGGAGACAGGAGAGGGGAAATCCAATGCAATATTCGAGACTTGGCCTGCATGCAAACATCCCTCCAACCCCCTTCCCCTGTAATATAACAACATTAGGTTCCACTTCATGTCGGATTTCTCCCTCTTCTAAGTCCTGTAATAATACCTGTTATTCCCGAATTTTTATGCTACTCTATTAATCGACCAATTAAAGCTGAGGGGCTGAGTCGTTCCTGCCAGGAATGGAACTTCCCATGTGCAGGCAGGTGTCGGAAGTAGAGCTTAACACATGGACTACCAATCTGGATGTATTGCAAATCTTCCTTAAGCACACAGTGAGGTTGAGTCGCTGGGAAACGACCATGCCCCAACTCGCCCCCCCCCCCCGCACAACCTACGATTCTACTGCCACTCGCCTAGCTTCCCAAACTAAACTCGGTACAACAGAGAGAGAAGCCTATTACCCCCCACCCCCTGACCACCCACAAAGACTCTGAGATGTACTTGTGCCCTATAATGAGGATTCAATGCTTTGGTATTGATGATGTAAAATATAGGTGATGAGCAGAGCTGCCCTGACACTCCTGTCTTGTCTCTTTGGGTCTCAGCAACACCGGGTCAAGCCCCGAACCCCTCGGACGTGCTGGACATGAATGAGGCCTTTTATTCCCTGGTGACGGCATCTTTAAAGAGTCACTCCCTACTCCTCTGCGCAGAGGTGGACTCCGAGGACCCTACAGCCCGCCACCTGGCGGCTCCTACCCGCTACGTGGAACTGAAGACGACCCCTATGCAAGGAGAAGCGGGGAAAGTTTCCAGGTCAGTCTTCTGTTGCGTGGATGTGGTTGGATATGTGCAGCCTGTCCTTTACAGGGACCCCCCACCCCCCGCAAGGTTGCTGTTCGCGGGCATGTATGCCCTTATGAGTCGAAGGGGCAGCAAACATTACCTGGACCCATAGCTGTCCATGGGGAGAGGGGGGATTCCCCTTCCCTGGTGAGCCATTAGGCGTGGCGGCATCAGGGTTTCTTTGGTGGGGGGGGGGCTAACCGTGGAGCACTCTTCGTGGGTTTGTGGTTGGCGTTCTGCTCTTTTCTGGTTTAATTATGGGTGGTACTCGGTGATGCTAGGCTCTCTCTTTGGTGCTGTCTCAGGTAGAGATCTCATTACGCAAGTCGCTGGGTGATGTTCTAGTCTTTCATTGGGTACTTATCTGGGTTATGTTAGGGTTTATCTTGCTGCTCTTACATGTAGTCTCTCATTGTGGGGGGGACTCTGTGGTCTTGGGGTCTCCCTACCTTGATACCTCCCTGTGAAGAGGGTGTCTGTAAATGGGCCCATGTGTTTTTTGAGATGTCTTTCCTTTAGAGCTTGCCCAGGACATCTCATTGAGGGTATCTATGGTGGTGCTTGCGGTCTCCTTCCTTGGCTGCTTTTCAGGTGCTTGTTTCTCATTGAATCCCGGGGTGGTGATTGGCCTTCTCTCCTTTAATGCTTTGTAGGGCACTGTCTGTCACTGAGAGGTTTTGTGGGTGGTGATCGGCGTGCTCACATTGGGGATCTCTGGTGGCATTTGTGCCCCTCTCCAGTCATTGGTGCCTTTCAGGGAAATGGTTCTCACTTTCTGGGTGGTGCTTAAGCCCCTGACTCTTCGGTGCTTTCCCACAGAGCCCCTGTTTTCATACAGCAGCCATATGTTCCACTTCTATTGGCTGTGTACAAAAAAGGGTAGACCCTGTTTTTTAAAGGTGGAAAACCTTTGGGGGGTCAGAGACTTATAACACAAGAGAACATGCAAGGTAATTACCCCGTTTCTCAAACTCAGATTCTTAGGACAGTGTCACAGCATAGACTTGCCTAAAAAACACCCAATCTGAATGGATGGGGAAGGAAACATTATTAAATAACTTGCCCAACAGACTAAAGGAATAACAAAATATTCAATTTATTACAAACATAATACAAAAACAGCCTAACAAGAACCAAAGTGGTTACTGAATTGGACAGAATAATTTTGAGTTTATAAAAAACGTATCACATACAATACATCGACATAGGTGGGGTTAGTACGTGTTTAGGTGCAACAAATGTTGCACCTAATCACATTCAGGGCAAAAGCAGAGAACTATGTTACAACACAACTCTGTCAAACAGGCTTTTAGGTGTCTGAAGACAATGTGATAGTCGACATATGTTTCGGCATGTGGCAAATGATCGGACAGTATCACTGGTGTCTGTCTTTGCTGGTATAGCCGTCTTCAGAACAAAGAGCAATATGATGATGATATTATGTTAATGAATACCCTTTACTTTCGTGAATATTTTAATTTTCAAACCCACTCTGGAAGAAACAAATAAAATAAAAAGTTAATCATAAATTATAGGCTAATTTAAAACTACAAATTTAGAAGGGCAGCAACCCAAAAGCAATAGCCCATGGAGGACACTAAACTTATTAATGTGCAGAAAACAAGTCGGAGACAAAATGAGGCTTCACTTGTGTCAATCACAGAAGCGTGAGACAAAAGTATTAATATCTTCAGTCACCAATTATCAAGTTATTTGACTGACGGTATGTTTAGACCAGAAAATTTGACATGTTTGTCAATAGTTTCTAACGAATATTATATTCAGTAATAAAATAATTTTGCAAAATATTTTTCAAGGTATGTACTCCAACACAGGGTATATATGTTCACCTTCAAGGTACTAGAGACGAAAAGAAATATCTTTTGTTGATTACAAAAAATCTGATGACAATGGATATTTTCTCCTGGCTCTTGGGGTGATCTTTCTCTATTGGGAATAACAAGAGAAAATGAAAAAAAGAAAAAAAACTCAGTAGGGGATATAATCATTCGTGGAAATTAAAGCACAGTTCTAATTGTGTTAGTCAGTGTATAATTTAAAAACACCTACTTGTGATACCGCGGATCGTTGTGTCTACACTGGCTGATTTAGTATTCCTGTGTGATTTGGCATATTTCAGGGGAAAGGCGGTTGCTGTATGACGATGTTAATCGCAACGTTCAAGCTCATTGTACCGAAGGCATGATGGATAATTTCATAATCTATGGCATAAACAAACATATGGAGGAACAGTTTGTGTTTGACTATAGATTGTAATGGTGACAGCATTTTCGCGAATAATTTGAAAAAGTCACAGAAGGATTTTCAAATACCTGGTTCCGTCTTGTGACGAGGTTTGTTTTGCCTTTCTCGTAGGTCGGTCAGAACTCGGTTCCTTTCTGAGCCACTGTCTACTAAACGTGAGATGAATGTTCCACGTAGTAGCGTAATTCAACGGAAAGAACTACAAGGTGTGTGTCAAAACTAAAGGAGTACACAGACCGCCATCTTGGGTGTATTGTGACTCCTAGATGTATGGAGTATGGAGGGAAGGCACAGCAGCCTCATCCATCAGGGGGCTCCATGTTATAGGTAATGGACACCGGTTAGCATTCTTTAGATTATAAGAAACGTCAATTCATGGAGCTATTGTTATATATTAGGCCCCGTGTTGGGTGGCAACAGTTATTCCAATATTTTAATGGAAATACATTGAGGAAATCATTTGAAAGAAGCAACAATTTTGCTGGGACCATGGTATATCAGGTGTCATATAAGAGACAAATACCGCTAAATGAGAGGGTGGCTAGAGGGACAGATTTTTCTAAATTATTGACCCAGATGTTAGCGGGGAATAAAGTCTCATAATTTTACTTACGAAACTAGTACCTCGGAGGTGAGCATAAAACACTGTGTTGGGATACATACCTTGAAAAATATTTAGCAAAAATGATATTACTGAATATAATATTTGTTAGAAACTATTGATAAACTTTTGTCAAATTTTCAGGTCTACTAAATCGAAAAAGAGGGCACTGTTGTACATAAGGTTGGTACAGCTGGGTTTAAATAATTTTCAAAACTCTTTAGGCCAACCCTCAGATTACCTCAAAGGCGTTGAATAATTTATTAATGCATTTGGCAAAAAGAAACACCAGAGAGCCAAAAATTCCAAATAGTGTTTGTATTTAGTAAAACAATTGAATGTCAGGGTGTGCAGATATTCAGTATCAACAAATCAATATGTGCTAAAACAATTACAGAAATTAAAAAAATTATAATGAAATCATCTGCATACACACACACACACACACACACACACACAATTAGAGCAAGAGCTGAAGCAAAAAGAGGAAGAGAGGAAAAATGAAAGGAAAAGAAGTTAAAGGCCAGAAGAAAAACACAATTACAATGTTCAAATTCAGTGAAAAAGCAACCTATGCAAAGGAACTGGAAAAAGAATTAGAAAAAGCAGCCTGTATTTCTGCTTGACAAAGGTATAACCTTAAGGCACATCTGGGTTATAGCCTTGAATCCTTCTGTTAATGTTAACACTGTTATGTACACAAAAGACAAAATCCTTCTATTCAAAAAAGCATTAAATCTCACAAGGACCCAATTTATCCATGTGCCCCGGTATAGAAAATATTTTCCGGGGTAGGGTCTGCCAACGCGGTGGGGGGAGCGAACAGGCAGAAGGTTAATGGTTTAAAGCTCAGAAGCTGTATTCCAAAGTCCCGGATATACAGCCTCCATCTGTGAAAGCCTTCAAGCCCCTCGTCTATAATGTGTTTCGGCGGAGTAGACAATTGAAAAATATAAAAAATATTCCGCTTTCATCAGGGCGTTGATTAAAGGACCCTGTGAAAAAAACAGAAAAAAAGAATATCCTAAACATAAACCAAACATTCTCTTGGCAAGTGTTTTAATATATCCAAAGCATAGAATGCTGAAATAATGAAATAAAAAATCAATTGGAGAAAGTCATTATGCGCAACTCAACTTCATATTCCCAGCCCCGTGTCCGTCGTGCCATCGGGAGGGAGTAATTAAGTGAAAGTCTCTTCTTGCTATCCTCACACAGAATGCCACCACACACTCTGCCCTCCAAACTCCACCCGCCCGATATTCCTTTGTAGAAGCAAGGCTGGTACTCTCAATGGGATTCGAAATTAGAAAAAAGGAAAAACTAAAGTTCTGACACCTTCACCACCTGCCAGGTGTGAAGAGGCTGTATACTGTGGGGAAAGATACTGCACCACGTTACAGATTGTATATGGGAAAATCCCGATCATAAGGCATGTAACTAATTTTACCTGGTCATGAAAAAACCAATGGCTGACACGAGAAGACCCAGTCTCCTCCAAACATGAAGCTGCTATGTTGCTGAAAACAGGCGGCCCGGTGCAATCGTCTGAGTTGAAACGTGGCGGCAAAAGGAACTGCCGTGTGATCGTTTGGATCCCAAGATTGCTAAGCCACCTGTGGGCAAAAAAGATCCATATAGTGAGTTCAGGATGTAGATCGTAAAACACACAGATGGTGTCCTTTCAAAATGTACCTGTATGAATACAAGTTCAAGCCCACGTCTGTATTCCTATTAATTATGACGTGGGGCAACTGTGGTTCGTTGGGGCCCTGACGGGCGCCATAAGCGTGTCAGGAAACACCATGTAATATCAGCAGATGGAGCCGTGGCTTTTGCGAGCCAGTGGTAAGGTGCAGCTGAGATGGTCCCAATTGTAAATGTGGCAAGTCAAACGCTGTAAAAGAGAAGAAAACCCACAACAGATGAAGAATGCAAGCATGTCCCTAAACCGTAGGGGCAGAAAATAGTGGATGGTAGCAAGTTACCTGTGTCTGAGAGCGTGAAAAAGTGTCTCTAGGGCCGTCCAAACTGGTGTTCGGTCTATGCGATCCGGTCTGCTGCGGAAGCAGGAACAACCAGTTGCCATAGTAATATAGCCGAAAATGGGTATGGACGACATGCAGCTATTGGTCCACATCAAAGGTGGATTGATTTTCGCTGTGTTCATTGGCCGTGCAAGGCACAGGGGTGTGTCTGTGCCGGGAAACTAGATGTTATCGTCCCGCAATGCAAACTGGTTGTTGAAGTGGAGCTCATTTGTGTGCTGGGATAAACGAAGTGCAGCATTTGTCAAACTGACAACCACACACATCAGCGTGTGGAGATGAGAAAGAGAAGAAAAACCTCCTCCCCCAATCGAGATCGATCTCCCCACTCAAACGCATCTCGGCGGGTCATCTAAAGATGTGGTAAGAGAGTGAATGGAGGCAAAATGCGACCATTATTGCACGTCCCTTATGGGGTGGCTGAGCCCCAACATGGTTGTCGCACCTCACAAGAAGGTATGTGCAGCAACACGGGTGGGCCAGATTAGCCTTACCAGAAAAGATTCCTGCTGGAATCTGTAAAGTACAGCATTGTTGTTCCAAAGACTGGAAAGGACCCAATACCCAACGCTTACGTGTGTTCCAATAAGCATCAAGAAACTTGATATGTGGGCAAGTTGGATTACAGATTTGCGTCCCTATCCTCCCAGTTGATATTAAAAGTTGTTAGTTTACACAGTATCTCATGATCACGTCTGGGGAAAGTATTCTTCATTAAGTCAATTTTCATGCGTGTCCATTCTGTGGATCCACCTTTTTTCAAGATCCAACAGTCTGGTCTGTATATTAGGACCAAACTGAATTTTCTCTAGCACCCGCCACAGCAAATCATCAGGAGTGTGGTGGTTGGCCAGATAGTGGGTCACCAGCAGAGCTGATGCTTTCTTACAACAGATTCTTGAGCGGTGTTCCGAGATCCTAGTCCCTATACTCCGCATGGTTTGCCCCACGTAGCGGAGGCCACAGGGGCATTCAATGCAGTATACCACCTGACTACTTTTGCAGTTCGACTGAAGTTTCAAAGTCCAATGTCTCGCTTGAATTGGAAACATTTGGATCTTTGTGAATCTGCAAACTGAACATGTGCCACAGGGATAATGTCCTGTGACTTTCCGTAAGTTCCAGAGCCCTGGTCTGGGGGTGTCTTGGACAAATAGTGAATGCACTAGATGTTCTTTGATTTTCCTTGTTCTCTTAAAAGCGAACCGTGGTGTCGGTTCCTCGGGCTGTTGTAACCGGACTATGGGCCAATGTTTTCGGATCACTTTCTTAATGTCAAAAGAGTTCGGACCATATGTAGTCACACAAGTGACCCTGTCCAATTCCTCCCGATCTTGGGTGCGAGGTTCAAGAAGTGAGTCACGGTTTGTAAACCTGGCTCTTTTTCTTGAGAATGAGACCGATTTCCTCGGGTACCCACGTAGCAACAATCTGTCACCCAGCGAGGTGGCATTCAGATAGTAGTCCTCCAGGGAGGAACAATTCCTTCGGACCCTCAAAAATTGGCCATATGGAAGGTTTTGTTTGATATGTCTAGGGTGGTCGCTATTGTAGTGCTATAAAGTATTGCGATCAGTTGGTTTTCTAAACAAATTGCACATAAGTTTGCCTTCTTGGTACATAATCTGAAAGTCCAAAAAGTGTACCGAGATCTTATTATACTCTATCGTAAATCGGATGTTGTTGTCACACGTGTTGATCCAGCCCAGAAGGATTTAAGGGACGGTTCATCACCTGTCCACAGAAAGACGACGTCAGTATATTTACGCCATTGTTGGATGTTGGACCGCCACGGGGTGAGCCGGCTATATACGTATTTCTCTTCAAATGATGCCCTAAAAAGAATAGCCAAGCTAGGGGCAAACGTAGCACCCATTGCGTTCTCTTTCGTCTGCAAATAGAACTGATTGTTGAAAATGAAAACGTTTTTGCAGAGAGCAAAGGTCGGGAGTTCTACAATGAATTCCGGTGGGACTCGAGATTAGACATTATCATTGATCAGATGTTCATATATGCAATCTATTGCCGCCCCTTGTGGGATTGATGTATATAATGATTTTATGTCCATAGTTACCAAAAATTGGTCACTGTGGTCAAACGGAAGCTCCTGAAAGGTTTGGATAATATGCATCGTATCCCTGAGATACAATTTGGTCTTAATGCTCATAGGTTTCAAGAAGAAATCCACAAACCTACAAATTGGTTCCAATATAAACCCACAACCCAACACTATGGGCCTCCAAGGTGGGGCCTGGGCATCTTTGTGAATCTTAGGAGGGCATATGGACATGCAGTGTGCCCCTGAGACGTCCGAAAAAGGGCCTCCTTCTCCGTAATCCAGTCCCTCTCGGCCGCAAAAGCTACCATGTCTGAAATTTCTAGTTTAATTTCTTTGGTGGGATCTTTCTTGAGTAGACGATGGCTATCGCGGTCGTCTAAAAGGTGCATAACCATCTAGGTGTATTGTTCATTCGTCATAAGGACAATACCACCGCCCTTATCCGCCGACTTGATCACTAAGTCCCGATTATCGGACAGCTGTTTCAAGGCCTTTGTCTCATCTGCAGTGAGGTTCTGGTGTATTTTATTCTTCCTCCTGCTCATCTGTTTAATATCCTACAGGACACATTTTTCAAAAATAAGTAACTCTTGCGGGGGTCTGACTATCAGTTGTAGTAAAGGACGATTGTGGGTGTAGACCTGTATCCAGTTCATTTTCCTGTTCATCATGTTCTTTAAAGAACGCGCGGAGCCTTGAGGTGTGAAAAAAATGTTGCATTTCAGCTTCCATTTTCCAATTTTCTGGTCTAAACATACCGTCAGTCAAATAACTTTAATTGGTGACTGAAGACATTAATACTTTTGTCTCAAGCTTCTGTGATTGACACAAGTGAAGCCTCCTTTTGTCTCCGACTCGTTTTCTGAAAATTAATAAGTTTAGTGTCCTCCATGGACCATTGCTTTTGAGTTGCTGCCCTTCTAAAGTTGACGTTTTAAATGAAACTAAATTTCTGATTAGGTTGTGTTTCTTCCAGAGTGGGTTCAAAAATTAAAATATTCATGAAAGTAAAGGGTATTCATTAAAATTACATCATCATCATATTGCTCTTTGTCCTGAAGACGGCTATACCAGCAAAGACAGACACCAGTGATACTGGCCGATCATTTGCCACATGCCGAAACATATGTCGACTACCACATTGTCTTCAGACACCTAAAAGCCTTTTTGACAGAGATGTGTTGTAACATAGTTCTCTGCTTTTGCCTTGAATGTGATTGTGCAACAAATGTTGCACCTAAACATGTACTAACCCCACCTATGTCGATGTATTGTATGTGATACGTTTTTTATAAACTCAAAATTGTTCTGTCCAATTCAGTAACCACTTTGGTTCTTTTTAGACTGTTTTTGTATTAAGTTTGTAATAAATTGAATATTTTGTTATTCCTTTAGTCTGTTGGGCAAGTTATTTAATAATGTTTCCTTCCCCATCCATTCAGATTGGGTGTTTTTTAGGCAGGTCTATGCTGTGACACTGTCCTTAAGAATCTGAGCTTGAGAAATGGGGTAATTCCCTTCCATGTTCTCTTGTGTTAGAAAACTTCTATTGGCAGCCAGTGTTTGGACATCTTTCAGTATTGTCTTGCGTAATGCAGGCCCCCCACAGGACCAGGCATGTTCCCCCACCCCAAATGTGTACATCCCTAAATGGGGTGCAACTCCAAGCACTGCATACACTCTGTGGTGCTGCAAGGGGGCCGTGTGAGAGGAAACCAAAGATAGATGGTCCGGGTGTGGGGTGGCGAAAGAGGGGTCTTCTAACCGGCCTGCCACTGGCAGAAGTCGCAGAACACTAATGTATTCTTCTGAAGTGGCCTTATTATTTGCGCAACTGGAAATACTGGAATATATTAGTGTGATATTGGGGTCTAGGGGGTGCCCCTCTGATTGGGCAGCATCAGCACTTAGTATTACAGTGTAAAACCAGGAGACACCAGGTCAGCCCGGTTAGTGCCCTCCTCTCTTTCCTGCTCTTAGATGCCACTCTCTAGCAGAAAAGCTGTGGTCGCAGCCACCCTCCCTGGCGGTATAGTGTACACCTTTGGCACAGTTGGAATTGTTCAGCCACATACTTTCTCCACCCTGTTATCGCTATTTCGCTATCTTTCTGCCACTCCCTGGGAATACATTCATTCCAGGCTCAGTGGTTAAAGGTGCCAAGCAAGTTGCCCAGAACACTTTATTTTCTTGTGAAGCGCATGCAGGTTTTTTGTTTGTTTTTGAGGTTTTGGCCTACAACTCCTATTATCCCTCAACTTAACTGTACTGGGTGGGGCCAATGGGAAATGTAGGCCACACATCTAGATGGCGACAGGTTAGTTGCCAAGATCCAGATGCTAGCAGGTTTTTCACTTTGCTTTTTCTTATTGAAGTTTCTGTAAATTAAAGAGTTGTTTTGTTACAAATACCTGCATTTAAAAAAACGTTCAATTTCGCTGTCTACAGTGACGTCTAGAAAAGGCAATGGTAGTGCCTTGACTCTGACACAGTGACTCGACATATTCAAAAGAAGTCTTGCGGGCCGAGTTAATATTTGTTCCCATCTGTAAATTGCCAGTGGTGTCAAAGGGGATAGAAGTGACGCTGTAATGACCCAGTGCCAGGCACTCCCTGGTAGTAAGCAGGTCCACGTCTGGGAGGAGTTATTGAGTCCTCTTTGACCCATCACCACCCTACGACCATGTGGATCTGCCTGCCCTTTGTGTACTGACTTGGTGGGTGTATGAGGTTGAGGGAGTCATGGACCATGTGCTTATTTACCTGTTCCCAGGATCTTCCAACTGGAGGATCTCCATGGCTGAAGGTGGGAGTTGTCGCCACTGCCCCCAAGCTTAGCAAGTATCCAGCAACTCTGCTTAGGCTTTTTGGTGTAGCTCTGGTAGAAGATGCATTGATAGACAAATGACCTCCAACTCTTGTTGAGCAGACCTATAGAGCGGAGTATTGGCCCAAGTGCTGGAAAGCATAAGAAGCTTCATCACTTGCCGTCCTCTCCAACATAACATTTCAAACTCCAATGATGAATTTGGGAGGAAGAGCAAAACTATCCCTGCTATTTATCAGGTGCCCCTTATAGCCCACGAGACGTTCCCACTCGTGCAAAGCGAAACATCGTGGAGTGCCTGTAGTTGCCGACATAAAGCTGGAAGTTCCACTGTGAGGATGCTCTTCCAGTGGAGGACCCGCGGCTTCCAGTGGGGGACACGGCTCTCGATGAAGCTGGAGGCTCCACTGCGAGGATGCTCTTCCAGTGGGGGACATAGCTCTCGATGAAGCTGGAGGCTCCACTGCGAGGATGCTCTTCCAGTGGAGGACGCAGCTCTCGATGAAGCTGGAGGCTCCGCTGCGAGGATGCTCTTCCAGTGGGGGACATAGCTCTCGATGAAGCTGGAGGCTCTGCTGCAAGGATGCTCTTCCAGTGGGGGACACGGCTCTCGATGAAGCTGGAGGCTCCACTGTGAGGATGCTCTTCCAGTGGAGGATACAACTCTCGATGAAGCTGGAGGCTCAGCTGCAAAGATGCTCTTCCAGTGGAGGACACGGCTCTCGATGAAGCTGGAGGCTCCACTGTGAGGATGTTCTTCTAGTGGAGGACGCGGCTCTCGATGAAGCTGGAGGCTCCGCTGCAAGGATGCTCTTCCAGTGGAGGACACTGCTCTCGATGAAGCTGGAGGCTCCGCTGTGAGGATGCTCTTCCAGTGGGGGATACAACTCTCGATGAAGCTGGAGGCTCAGCTGCAAAGATGCTCTTCCAGTGGAGGACACGGCTCTCTATGAAGCTGGAGGCTCCACTGTGAGGATGTTCTTCTAGTGGAGGACGCGGCTCTCGATGAAGCTGGAGGCTCCGCTGCAAGGATGCTCTTCCAGTGGAGGACGCGGCTCTCAATGAAACTGGAGGCTCCGCTGTGAGGATGCGCTTCCAGTGAGGGACACTGCTCTCGATGAAGCTGGAGGCTCCTCTGTGAGGATGCTCTTCCAGTGAGGGACACTGCTCTCGATGAAGCTGGAGGCTCCGCTGTGAGGATGCTCTTCCAGTGGGGGATACAACTCTCGATGAAGCTGGAGGCTCAGCTGCAAAGATGCTCTTCCAGTGGAGGACACGGTTCTCGATGAAGCTGGAGGCTCCACTGTGAGGATGTTCTAGTGGAGGACACGGCTCTCGATGAAGCTGGAGGCTCCGCTGTGAGGATACGCTTCCAGTGAGGGACACTGCTCTCGATGAAGCTGGAGGCTCCGCTGTGAGGATGCTCTTCCAGTGGGGGACACGGCTCTCGATGAAGCTGAAGGCTCCGCTGCGAGGATGCTCTTGCAGTGGGGGATATAGCTCTCGATGAAGCTGGAGGCTCCACTGTGAGGATACTCTTCCAGTGGGGGACACGGCTCTCGATGAAGCTGGAGTCTCCGCTGCAAGGATGCTCTTCCAGTGGAGGACGCGGCTTTTGAAGCAAATTAAATTAAAATTGCCTAACCAGTTTGCCACTTGAACAAATTCACATATGTCCATAAAACATTAGTGTTGTTGATAAACAAAAGGAACTCCATTGCCTCGGCTGTGGTTCTAACACTATAATTAATAAAAATGGCCCCTAAACCACAGTCTTCTATTGGGCAACTGTAGATCAACATAAAAAGTGGCACATTTGCAATGGCCCCTGACCCACATGCACAGAGCTTAGTATTGCCCACCCAGCCCATACACCCCCTTCTCTGGGGTAACTCATTCTGTCTCGCCGTTGAAATAATTCTTCTGTGTTTCTGGAGACCTCCCTTTTACAATAATGTTGCAAGCCTGGGTCACAGTACTGGCGGTCCACAAATGTTTTAGAGAGCGTAGGTTCATGCTATGCCTTATTCTAGTGTCATAGTCCAGATACCTAGATCTTAGTCTAACACCTAGTCGGCTCCGTAAAGTCTGAGTCCCAGCTAATACACAGGGCTGGGCGCTTTTCGAGCTACAGATATTCTACTTGTGGTAACTGAGACCTTGTTTCCCCCCATTGCTTTTCTTAATATTCGGATTCTCTAGACTGCGAGTAAATGGCTTTACAGCAAAGGTGCACAGCGCTAGGGTCCTAATGCTGGAAACTCTCAGTTCCCACCGCAGTGCTTCCCCCGGAGTGCTGGGCCCAAGCGCCAGTATCCTCCTTAAGAAGCCATTTTGAATGCAATCTAATACCGCTAGGTCTGATGCTTCGCAGCCATAGAGGACCGCAGTTTTTACTTTGGCCTGCGAAACTTCAAGACATTTGTCTAACCAACGGCCTCCAAACCTATAGTAAACCTGGCCAGGCCCTCCAGCCCCACCCTTAGCCTATTTTCTAGCATTACCAAGTGGGTTCACAGAGTCCCCAAGTAATTGTAGGAGTCTGTGACCTCCATATTCTCCTTGTTTATCATCCATAACATGATTGGAAGTTTTTTTTGCCAAAAATAATAATTTTAGATTTTGACAGGTTCGGCTTTAGGCTGCGAGACTCTATAAGTCACTGCATAGCCCAAGCTGCAAACAAGGCACTTTGGTGTAAGATCCGACAGCGTCGTACCAACAGCATAAAGAAGAGCAGGGTTACTGCCTTGTTGGCTACAAGGCTAAACCTCAGACTAAAACATCATAAAAAAGAAGGGGAGCAAACGGGCACCCCTGCCTAACACCCATATTGGTTCCAAACTCCACAGGCATCCTGCTGCAACCGTGGCTTGGACAGTAGCTGAGATTTTGGAGTGAGGGCAGATAATCAGCTGTATTGAACCCCATGGGACCAAGAGAGGCGTATACAGGGTAGGGCATTTACAGGTGTTTATGTCCCTGCGGTGGGCCCAACTGCATTGGCTTCAGGCCCCACTTGTTCGACAATCCTGGCTAATTTATTTATTACATTTGTTCCTCGCCCAGACCCTTGGGTATCACAGCAAGGTTACAGACAGATTGAAAAATACATACATTGAATGGGCCGGTGTGGCGCAATGGTGTTGGCAAAAAGGTACATGATCTAACAGCAGAGGAACACAATAGTAGATAACAACATCATAGAAATATGTACATCGGGGTAGGCAAAGATACAATTTACAATGTGTTGAGTTGGCTTGGTTATTGGTATTGGTTAAATAACCACGTTTTCAGCAACTTCTTAAAACCCGTAAGGGTTTCCTGATTTTTGATGGTGTGTGGAAGAGAATTCCTATGTTTTGGGGCTGGATACTGGAAGTTAATGCCCTCTGCTCTAGTCTTCTTGAATCGCTGTAACGGCAGTACTGACTGGTTATTAGATTTTAAAGGTCTGGTATTGGTTTTTCTGGAAATTGCCTGATTTAGGTAGATGGGAGCTTTGTCATGGAGGCATTTGAAGGTAATGCATAATGTTTTAAAGATAATTCTGGCTTTGATAGGTAACCAATGGTACTCTCTTCTGGTTTTGGATATATGATCCGATTTTTCTTATTCCAAAGGCAGCCCTCAAGGCTTTGTTTTGTATCGGCTGCAATTTGTTGAGGTTTGTGGTAGCGGTGCCTAGGAGTAATACATTCCAGTAATCGAGTCTTGATAGGATCAGGGCCCTGGCCAGCGTTATGCACTTCGTAGGTGTCAAAAATTGGCAGCTGAGGGAGATATGTTTTGATGTGGAGGATGAGAGTGCGCTGATCTGTTTAGTTAGGGAGAGGTTGGAATCCAAATTGACTCCTAGGGATTTAACATGTTTGAGTACAGGCATGATAGTGCCGTCTATATTGATGGTAGCGTAATCGGAATGAAGAGCGTTTATTTTAGGTTGGGGGCCCACATTGAGTATCTCTGGCTTGTCACCGTTAAGACAAACACTTTGGATTATGGAGTAGATTTTGTTCATGGTCAGTGTGTATTGGATGTAATTCCCTGATTGGGGGATAAGGATTTGGGTGTCGTCTGCAAAGTTAGTGTAGGTGATGCCCATATCGTCCAAGGCTGAGAACAGAAGCTTGGTGTAGGCGTTGTAGAGTGTGGATGATGGGCAGGATCCCTGTGGTACACCTATGGGGACTGTAATGGGATCAGCAGCGTCATTGCCTATGGACACTCTCGAGGTGCGTTCAGCCAGGAAAGATTTGATCCACATAGTGGCATTCTTGGAAAAATTGAAATCTTTGGCTAGGGTTGCACAGAGTTTATTGTGGTCCACCAATCGAACGCTGCCAGTAGGTCTAATAGGAGCAGTATGCAGAGTTTTCCTGTGTCTCTGATGGTGTCCATTTGTATTTTGAGATCCAGGAGGGCTGTTTCCGTGCTGTGGTTGGGACGAAAACCAGATTGCCTGGTGTCAAGGAGTTGGTTCTGTTCCAGGTGTGCTTGAACTTGGTTGTACGCTATTTTGCCAAGGATTTTCAAAAGGAAGGGGACCGTAGTTATATGCCTGTAATTGGTGGGCACAGTGGGGTCAAGGTTGTTTTTTTTTTTATTTATTTTTTTATTTTTTTATTTTTAGCAACGGGGTAACCCAAGCTTCCGTAATACTGGCTGGCACCACATTTTTGTCAAAGGAAGCATTTCTAAATTTAGTTGTAATGGGCGTCAGCGCATTGGTGCTTGGGGCACCCCTAAAGCTCAGTGCTTTCTTGGCTGCATTCTACAAGTTTATTTTCACCCCTCTAGTGACGGAAAACCTCTGACTCTTGCTAATTTTGGGCCCATCATGTTTTGATTGTGTCTTGGCAAAGATGCACCCCCTTGTGTGTTCCAAGTAGCCCTCAGAAAGTAGCTGCAACAGGAATTGAAAGATCGGTGAACCACACATGGTGGATAATCCCAACCCGTAGACGCTTGTTTGCCGGCCCATCATGAGCTGGCCATTGCGCAATAGAGAGTGGAGACCAAGGGTGGGGTATGCCACTACGTACACAACTGGTGCCCGGTGGGTACTCCCATCTGTCGTTTAGACCACAGCTGGGGACATGGTGGCCTGGAGGTTAAAGCAACAGAGGAATCTATCCACATATAGAGTATAGACCCGAATCTCTCACCATTCCTGCTTGGAATGTCAGTCTATTTCTCGGTTAGAATGCGGATTTGCTGGTTAGTCGCTGGGCCGGTACTTGACGCAATTGCATGCATTGTGAGTTCACGCTGCAAAGGCACCCTCAGTTACATGGGTACTCACACCTGCACCCCTCTTGCTATAGTGTTAAAAAGCTGCGTTGGTGGGCGCAGTCCTTCCTCGGAGGAGTGCCGCGGATCCTGGTGGGCTTCAAGAACGACGAGCAGACGGTGGTGAAATGCAAGATGTTTGATGTCACACCACATGGGCTCCTGCAGGTTTGTAGAGAGCGCGGCTTCCGGGGCAAGGGAAAGTAGGGGTTCATTGTGCAGGGGGCTTTATGGGAGGCGGGTGAAGTAGGCCCCCTCTAGGCAAATGGGTTCTGTTGCAGTTAACATATTCTGGCCAGTATCTTGTCTAGGCATGTGGTGAATAATCTACTGGTGATGAATGTATCACACACCACACACCGCATGTTGTGCTTGGTGCTCCAGTAATAGCAGTCATTGATAACTATTTAAATGGTGCTGGTTTGGTTGACATCTCCCTCCCAGGGGAGGAAAATCGGAGTTGTCCCTACCCCCCTGTGAGCTTCAGGTGTACAGCAGGCAGTTCTCTGCAGCATGAGCTACTTAACTGGTCATGGCCGCCCATACTCATTAAGTCTTCTGATTTGTTAGCTCTCTCATTATAAATGGGGACAGGGAGAGTGCTGCTTGGTCTTAATCGGCGCACTAGCCGCCATTTTGAAGCACCAATATAATGTACAATGTGGAGTTTCCAGCCATAGTAGAACGTGTTTCAGGAACAGAAATGAGGGTGGGATGGACAGTGCACAAAGACCATGGTATAGTGAGGCCGCGCCATATGGAGTGAATGCACATGTGATGGGGGCTCCTGGGTAGAATCTGTAGGGGCACTCTCTGAGGGGGTGTTTTGCGTGTAATGGGTGATGCATTATAGCTTTAACCCCTTCCAGCCAGAGCGGGCTGCTACAATGAGTAACGCTTCCCTTTTTTCTTCTCTTTCAGGCTGCCCCCCCAGCTCGGGTAAGCTGCTCTTTGATGTTCACCAGCGGGAGTTTTGTGTTGACTGGAAACGTGCCCGTCTCCCCCTAACCACAGGCCCCCATGTTGAATGAGGACCTTTAGTAACGAGGATCAGGGGATGGATCGCATTGCCGGGTGTTCACTGCCCTGATTCTAGCCTTTACACCCTGCGCCTGCACACGTGTGGGTTGACTACACCCCCGCCATCCCTCCTTTACTTGTGGATTTTTTGCACGTGGGTGGGAGTTATATTTGCACACATTTTAAAATTCCTACCAAGTGGCAGTTCACCCAAGTCCTAGGGGCAGCAGAAGTGATTGGATGCAGACCAAGGCAGGCAGTGCCTATAATTAAGTCACCCCCCCCTTACGCCCTGACTTGCTTGCTCTCCTTTGCTTTTCCTTAGCGCCTCTCTCACCTTGCTGTCTGACTTGTGGCAGAAGCAGAGCTTTTGGTCTCGGTGAGCTGTGGCTTCTCTCCAACTTCCTCCCTCCGTTCACCACCTTCCTTTACCACCATCCCAACTTCCTCAGGAGCTCATGTTCTAATGAGCCGTAACGTAAATGGAAGGTGTAAACGCCTTGAGTATGTCTTTAACGCTTCCATTCGCGCTACTGCTCAGTTTCAATCATTGGTATGGCGAAGAGAAGGGGCGGAACGCAACTTGGATTCCCGCCATCTCCCTTCCTCTCCACCATACAAGTGCTCCGGCATTTGCGCCGGCATGCATTTTCATGCTGAAGATTCCCATGGGCTCGGCAAAGTTTATGCACCAGCCTAAAGCAGGCGGATCCCATAGGCGAGCATGTCGGGCAGGATTCAATTTCAATTGTGAACGCTGCTTACCATGCGAGCATGTCAGGGAGGGTTTAATTGTAATGGTGAGTGCTGTTTGCCCACTCATGATAAAAGTAAACGCTGCCTGCCCAGAGAGCATACCAGGCAGTATTTACTCACTTTGCACGGCGGGGTGCAAATGTTATGGGCAAAAGGTGGCATAGACGTGTGTATGCCGCCTTTTGCACCCTGCCGTGCAAATGAAGACAATTTCCCGGCGGGGTGCAGTTTACATTGCAGTGCAAACGTAACGGCTCCCTGTCCCCAAATTCCACTTCTTGATAAAATCACCCCTCCTGTCTGTTTCTGCCTACCTCTTTCTCCCTGTTAATCCCTTACGGGGGCTTGGTTTGGCAAGCTGTCTTTTCTTACAGGGACATTATTACATGGAACCAGTGGGGTATCCAGGAATATTATCCCCTTATATATGGTCACCATACATAATGTCGCCGGGAAAAGTTTGTGGCGACATTATATATGGTGACCATATATATGGGGTCATGGAGAGCGGGGACGTCTCCCACTCCCCTTGGGGGGGGGGGGGGAGGGAGGAATGTGCAGGGGTGTCTCCTGCATGTTCAATGTAATAATGTCCCAGCAAAAAACAACCGTTTTTGGTGCCATTTTTTGCCAGGCGACATTTTTGCAGGGACATTATTACATGGAACCCTAAATGGGTGGTAGTGATTCACTCCCTCTCACCCTCTACCCATTGCCTTTTTTTAATTTTCTTTTTTTTTCCTGGTAAGGGTTCACATGGTTTTCTCCCCTTTGGATTTCCCCAATTATGGAATTGCCGCTTACAACAGGGTTTAAAAGCCCTGCCTGCCATTTTGAAGTCAGGTCGAAGCTTATGTGGCGGTTTGCCACTCTGGGCTGGGGACTGCTCTGTAGCGGTTTACGCAGTGAATGGGGTTTCATGGCTGACGGTGCGCCTGCTCACAGATGACTTGCACTTGGACCCCCTTTATTCTCCCAGATTGTAGTGCAGCAGTTTGAGTCACCAGTGCATGCAATACTGTGTGTGTCTGCCCCTGTTTACTGCTGTGGTCCTCGTGCTGCCCTTATGGCTGATGCTGACCTTGGCCCGGCTTCAGCAGCCGGGAATGGGGACTGGCATGGAAACGTTGGCTCACTTGAATAAAGCTTGCAGTGATATCTTAATGGATGAGGTCCGGCAAGGCAGGAGTGCTGCAGGCCTGTGCTATGCCTACCTTGAGCAAGGTTGTGGAGGAGGGGACTTACTCCCGTGTACCACCTCCATGGGATGCATCACGTGGCAGCGGTTTTCCCATGGCCCGCAGAATCTCTCAATCTTCCCTAACGGGTCTACACCCTCTGACTTTGCCAACAATAACCAGTGCACAGGGCAATGCAAGTGGTGCTGTAGCAGTGTAGCAAGACATTTTGTTTTATATCGCTTACACAAAACTATAACTTGTGCTAATATGCAAAATAATGTAGTGGTATTGGCAGTGGCGAATAGCAGTTCTACTTGCCACAGAGGTGTGCCCGCTCTGATTTGTTTTTGTGCACTTGCAGGAGATGCCTGACTTTTGGAAGCCGGCGGTGTGCATGAACTTTCTTGCTGCCTTCCTGTCCTTCGTGAAAGAGGTGGTGGTCGAAGATAACTACGCGTAAGTGTCCATTCCGAGGGGGAAGGTCAGGCCTACTTCCTGGCGTAAGTTGTGCTTTTCCCTGTTCTTACCTGATTTCCATTGCTGGCATTTTCCTGTGGATCAGTTGCCCCATCTCCATGTACGGTAGGTCCCGGTGGATAGGCCAGACCCCTGCATATAAAAGCTGTTGGGTTTCTGGATTGAAGGCTCAATCGTGGACGCTATGGTAGAAGGAGAGATCAGGACAGTTTACATGTAAAGCTAGGCTTACTCGTGCCTAGAAAGGGGCTACATTAGCGTGGTGGAAATGCTGCAAGATTTGAGAGGCTCTGTGCTCCCATGCCGACTCTTATGCATACAGTATTTCCATATGCTCGCTACACTAGCATGCTTTGGGTGGAAAGCGAGGCTGGAAAAGCATTTGGCGCAAAAGGGAAGCTCAGTTCTCACAAAAAGGATTCTGTTGGCTGTGCTAAAACACCTAATGTTTCACTCTCTGGCAAGGCTTCTTCAGGGTATGCAGGTGTCTCGTGACTGATGGGTTCCTGAGCCAGAAGCATCAATTCTTCTTTTTTTTCCCGCCATATTTTATTAATGTTTTCAGGAAAAGAATAGCAAGAAAACCTAGCTCACAAACGCATTTTTTTTTTGCATATGCACCGTATGCAGTACAGTACAGAGTTCTCTGTAGGAGAGTACATTATTCTACAGCCCTAAATGACCAGCAGCTATATGTGAGTCGACGCAATGCTGTCCTGTTTAGTGAGCGGCACACAGTTGTGTAATTGAGCGAGAGAGGAGGCAGTAAAAACCCTCACTGACCCAAAGCACATCACATATACATATTATTAAATGAACTCCAGACTGGATAGTTGTCCTCCACTCTTCATATCTTGGCCTGGTACTGCTCTTCTAAGCTACAAATTCTCTGCAAACTCATTTTAGTTTCTACTGTTAGTGGTGTTAAGGCGCCACCTATAAGTTAAAACGATTGCATTGGAGTAAATCTAGAAGGGAAATAGCATGAGCGGAGGGGCACACAGCGTGTTTTTTTTTTTTTTTATTATTATTTATTTTATTTTTTTTTACCTCCCAGGGGCTATGCTAATCCTTATGGCCGTTCCCACGCACTCTCCGCTCCTCCCCGCCCTAAACACATCCTAATGGGATCTCTTTGAACTTGCTTTATCAAACGGGAACATCAAACATTGTTCGGCAAATGCCTTCCACTGTTTAGATGCGGAATTTCTTATGTGTACCTATAAATGAGCTGCTGGCGAACGAAAATGGTCTTACCAAGTGTTCCATCTGCCACTTTTATAATTAATATGCATGTCCTTTTACTGAAGTCCTGTTAAAAACAAACATTGGCAAAGCGAACAGTTTTGGCTTGTGTTGAGGTATATTAGATGGGCGTTCGCGAGGCACTACTATCATATTTGCAGGTACTCGCTCTAATTTGCCGCTGTACGGTAGTGCCATTACGGCAGTGCCTGGCAAATGCCTTTTCCATGCCTGGAGAAAAGCCAAAACGGTTGGCTTTGCCAATGCTTGTTTTCATTGCGAGGGACATGTATGTATCCGCGGGGGCAGGCTCAAGGCTCAGTGGATAGGCAATCTTATATAAGTTAGACCAAAGAGATGGTCAATGCACTGGAAAGCATCCCTCCACATAGTTTTCTTTTTTGCAGTCAAATAAATGTTCTCCTTACCTTTTGAACAGGCCCAATAATTGCCAGATGTAAAATTTTTCTTGTTTTTTTTTTTTGTATGAATTAAAGAAACTTGACCCCTGTCTCCGAAACCCCCCCTCCCCCGCACCCCTTTTCTCCCCCTCCAAAATAAAAACCCCAAAAATGGTAGGCTATCTGCAATATTGCTCGTGGCAACTCATTCAGGGGGGAAGAGATCTGACTTTGAATGACTTGAATCAGTGGCAACATGCTATGCTAAGTTTAGGGGCTGGGGGTTATACGTCTGAAATGTGTGTAGTGGCGACCACAGTAACGGCTCTTTTCCATTTCCAGGCTCGTGCACGTCTTCTCCTGGAATCCGCACGAAGACGTGCACTATTCTGTCAAGAGAGGCCCGGAGCACTGCTTCCTGTTGCCGCAGTACGTGCAGTGCGTGATGACGCAATACCGCTGAGTGGCGGGCGCCGCCCGCGCATGCGCCAAAAGGAGTCCGACACGAGGGCACACGAGGACAGTGAAACGCATTGACGCTGATTTTAGAAGCGTTTCAACGCTGGCGCCGGGTCAGAAGGAACATGCAGGTTATGTTTAGCGAGCTGGCGCCATCTTGCCTGCATTTCCCTCTATCCCTTGAGTTCCCTGAGGGCGACCAATCCTGGGGCAGCTCTGAATGCCTGACTCCAGGTACCAGGATGCGCTGGAAGAGGCTGCCAGACTCCTATCTCCAGGCACCAGGGCTTTTCTAAGGAAAGGGTGCAGTTGGTCATTTTCGCTGTTTAAATGTTTGCCTACATCTCTTTTAACAACACTCCACTATCTCTAGCTTTTTAAAGAATATTTTTGACTGTGGCTGTCTTTTTGAAAGAGTACTTTGGGGGTTACTGTTTTTTACATTTTTTTTTTTTAAATGTTTGTATCAAATTGATGAGTAAGGCTGTGTAAATCCGTGCAAGAGGGATTTCCAGTTGCTCGCGGTTACTTAAAAGCAGATGGCCAATGACCTCCTTCCCTGTCCTTTGTAGACTCATTAGGCCAGATTCATGAGATATTTGCCCGGTTCAAAGTGACTTTGCACTGCTGACACAAACCCCGATTCATGGAACCGTGCAAAATGTATTTTTGCAGGGCAAAGTAAGTGCCCAGTCATTTTTGCAGTTCAAAATGACATTGCCCGGACTTTGCATGGAAAAAATGCCCTTTGCACGGTTCCTTGAATCAGGGTTTGTGTCGGAAGTACAAAGTCACTTTTCAGCAGGGCAAATTCACTTTGAACCGGGAAATATTCCAGGAATCCAGCCCATTGCCTCCTTAAGATGCGGGAGGCATGCTGGTTTGCAGTTCCACCTCCTTGCTCGCTCCTTCAATTTCCCTTTCTTTCCCCTTATCAAATGCATTCATTGGTCCAGAACGCTGATGTCAGCTGGAGCCCAAAATCAGACTTGCCATTTGCAGTTTCCCATCTGCATCGGAGCTCCTGTACACCATGTTGGAGAGGAAGCGAGCTGGCCCCACGCCTCCTTCTGAAAAGCCATTTGTGATGGCCGGCGAGAACCGAGACTTGCGTGACAGTGACCCCCACCTTGACTGAGCGGTACGTGGCCGGCCCACCTCAGGACTGGAGCCAACTGGATACTGACTGGCCGCTCTGTGTCACTGGCCCAGTATGCCTGAGACGGAGGAAACGCTCTCATCAACAGACTGGGTTTCAACTATCGCCCTGGAGAGCCAGCCACAGCACGCAAGGGTCGTAATATACATAGCGATTTTAGGCAATTCCACAATGGATGGCCACACACACCGTGAGGCTGCACCTGAAGGCATTTCCTCTGCATTCTAAATGAACTAGTATGAGGTTTACATTATGCTGTTTTTTATAATATAAATTGGTGTTTTTATTGTTTTGTAATGAATAAAAACAATATTTTTTTCTAAAATGCTTGCAAAGCGTGGTTAATGAGGGCCTTTTCCGTGAGGTAAGAGAGCTGGCAGCTGTCTCTAAAGCCAGGGTCTCTGGTTTTGTTTGTGATGCTTGCGGGACAGATTTCCAACGGTGAACCTCTAACTAAGTGGTCTGGTTTAGAAGGAAACAAAGGCCCCAATTCTGCCTGAAAGGGAAGCAAGCGTTGAAACTGAAGAGGATTCTGGGGTAAGAGCTTTGTTGCGTGACTAATGAACGTGCTGCGTGTAGTCCTACCATGTAGTGAGCGAGTCTGCACATGTGGCTGTCAAAGATGGGTGTCTGTTATGGAAGCTACTCTGCCATTGGCCGGTCCTCTGCAATAGCCAGTGCGTCTGCGTCAGCTTTCTGCTATTGTGTAATATTCGGGTTGCACTGGCCTGCAGGGAACTCTGGAGATTTCCCAGTAGTCCTCTGCATTCTGGGCCTCTTTGGTGTGGTAAAGTGTTTGATTTCCAAATGTTCTCATAACAAATGGTTGGGCTTGTTGAAAAGGTGTAATATGGGGCCACTTTGAACATTATTTCCTGTTGGTTCTGGGTGCACCCCAGGTAATATTACACTGACTGTTGCTAGGGTCGTAGCTCCCCACTCCCCCGCGCCCCCATTAAAATCGAATCTGGTTTTCTTGCATTGAGCAAGCAGTGGTTGCCAAGGGGTCACAACAATACCATGAGCAAGTGGGAGTTTCAAGCACAACACCAGAACCACTATGCAGTGATCGAGCGAGGAAAGACTTTATTTTCTTATGTATGTTGATAGCACTCAACTGCTACTAGGCCTTGACGGACTCTCATGACGTCCGTCACTGGGCAACGGAAGCTAGGATGTCTTAAACGCAAGTAAGTCGGAGCTGCTCCTTGCTATGATGCAGTTCTCTGAGCTCCCCCTTTCAACTGGCATGTACTTCTCGATGAAATCCTAAGCCTGTCCTTGAGGGTTTGATGCTGTTCAAACTGCACATCAACACTGTTGGTTACAGTGGAGCTTCAGCTCTACCCCATTGCCATAGTCTGACCTGTCTCTGGTCCAACCCACTGAACTGTCACCCTTAAGCATGTTTATCAAAAAGGGCACCTGGTTGATGCCTTGCTCTACCCATGTGGGTAGTCACGTATTAAAGAGCAAAAATGAGCAAGGTCATTGGATACCTGGCTGATGAACGAAGGGTGAACACACTCCTATGGGGGTTACACCTTGGCAAGTGTGTACACGTTACTGTAAATGAATCCTGACAAAAATGTATCAGGACAATTCTGAGTACTGCAGTCAGATTTTTAATAAAACTGCAGTTTACGTGTTTGTAGATGCACTTAACTAGGAGTTACACAAGATACAACAGTAGTTACACATTTTTTAGGTATAGTGACCAATTTGTAAGTGACAAATGTCAAATATTTGTAGCGTCTTTCCAATGCTTACGCATCCACTGAGGGGTCCTTGGGAAGGAGACCAGTGGATTTAGTGAGGTGATAGCATGTAATAATCAGCACATATACATCAAAGCAATGTGGGGTTGAACAAGGACAACACAGACAATATAACAGTCAACACAACAGTGTTTCGGCCAGAAGGTGAGCTAGGATGAGCTCTGATGGTGTGGCCTTCATCAGGACGAGATATTCCAAAGCAGGAAGTATCTTGTGAGGTCTGTTGAGATAAACCGACGAGATGTTATAGGAGTGGGCACATTTGTGGGTATCTTGCACAGGTAGAGGTTTAAATACATGAAGGACCGGTGCTTACCGGAACTTGGGAGCGCAATGGCTCAGGGAGTAGCAGTGTCTGGAGTACACTGGAGGATTTTCGAGGTCCTAGAAGTGGCCATTTCTGTGGAAGTAGGAAGGACATGGGGGCTGTGTTAAGCCATAAAGAGTGGGGGAGCAACTGTGGGTTAAAAAAGGGGGTAAGAGCAAAGCTTACCATAAGGAGGCCTGTTACTGTGCAAATTTTGGGTGGAACAGGCTGGTGTGATAAATACGCAAAGTCAACCGCAAGCGTGAGGGGCTGCGGGAAAAATGGACACAAGGGGCTGAGATTGCGGGCCTCGGAGTATAAGTGTCATGGTGCACGTGAGGGCTGGTGTGGCTTGCAAGTCACCAATGGCCACGGATGAGCTGTGGCGGATATAATCACGGGTGGGTAACATAACATGTGTGTCCCACGTGGATGTAGGTCTGAGCATGACTTAAAATTGGACAGAAGTGCGAATATGTGTGTTAGCGGTGTCAAAAACGTCCGTGATGCTTAAAGGGAGTCATTACAACCTTAAAAACCCAGGCGGCGGATTAGCGTGATCGCCAGTGTAGGATGTCATGCTGTGGTGAAAAAGTAGAAAGTCTAAAATGGAGGCTGGGCTTCCGTTCTTAAGTGAGACATGCAGCCGAGAAATAGGTGCAAGGGATCACGTAGCTACAGTGGTTGCATGCGCGTGTACTCACCTAGGGTAAAAGGAAGGATAAGCGCTGCAGAGCAAGGTGTCAGCGGTCGCGGTCCCTGGCTGCGCACGGAGTGAGCTGGGGAGCTGACTGCGATTTAAATGGGGCGAGCGGCCATGATGAGGTGCGCGAGGCCGGTGTGCCCGTGAGGGTGCCTGACTGGAATTGGCACCTGGTTCCAAAGTCAAAGTGAAGAACACACTCGGCCATGGGAGAGCATACTGGTGAGTACGCATACGCATGAAATGATGCCTGACTCAGATTGGTTGTCCATATACAGGCAGGCGGGCGAAGGACGCCTCACTGCCAGGCTAGGATGCTGATTGGTCGGAGTCAGGGTATGGTGGTAATGGTGCCCAGAGCTGCTGAAGATGGGTAAAGAAATGGAATGGATGGTGTAAGCATAACAACATGTTTAAGTGACACATATCATGATAACATATTTACACAAAGTGAGCAGTAGGTACTGCAGTAGGCAACTGTTGGGCATATCTGCACGGTCAATGTTCCAGGAATAGTCCAAAGTGCAGTGGTGCCAAACATGAAGTAAATGGCCTCGTGGTCAGGAAATGCCCCATTATTGATGGTGGTTATGTTAGCAGTGACACAGGAAAAGGCACATATTTGTAAAATAAGGTGGCGTTACAAGGTCCAGCAGTACCACATGAGGTCAATTAGGAGTGGATACATTGTCTCAATTACAGGAAGTGTTTCCACTCAACGCAAATGTTTAGACCGGATCGGACTGAATTTAATTTGTGCACCCATTTCTGTTCTAAACGAGTTAAGATTCTGTCGACGTCTCCCCCTCTGATGGTGGCAGTAACTTTCTGTATTCCCAGCCATTTGAGGTCCATATTGGTGTGATTTTTCTTGACAAAATGATCTACAAGAGGTTTGTCAGGTACTTTGTTTTTTATGCACTAGCGGTGCTCGCAGATCCTGGTCTTGACTGGTCTCATGGTTTTGCCCACATAAATGAGTCCATAAGGACAGGTTATAACATATATGACCTTTTTCGTATTGCAATTGGTGTGGTCCTGCAGAGTCCAATTAATGTCATTATGTCGGAATATTTTGGTAGTTTCCGTGAATTGGCAGACCGTACATTTGCCACACCGGTAGTGGCCTTGTATGGGTGGGAGATTCTATAGAGTGATGGTAGACTTGGTGGGTTCGATGAAGGTGTGTACCAAGTATTCTCTGATGATCCGGTTTTTCTTGAAGGCAAACAGTGGCACTTTTTGTAGTGATCCCACGTTTTTGATGATGGGCCAGTGTAGTTTAATGGTCTTTTTAATGAGGTCACTGAGTGGGCTAAAGGTAGTGACACATACCAGTCTGTCAAGTTCCTTTTTGGTTGTTTTGGTGAGACATATAGTGCGGTCGGTTTTGGCGGCCCGCTTCTGGGCGTTTTTGATGGCTTTTCTGTCCCCCTGTCGGCAAGCCTTGTTTGGAGGTTAGTGGCATGTTTGTCAAAAGTGGTGCGTTCGGTGCAGTTTCTTCTGATGCGAAGGAATTGTCTGTACAGTAAATTGTACTTCATGCCTTCCGGGTGGTAACTGTGCAAGGTGTTCCTATTGGTTGCTTTGCGAAACAGTTCTGTGTTGAGGTGGTCACCAGTGTGTAGATCTAGAAAATCGATCCCATGGAAATCCCAATGTTTGGTGAATCTGATGTGCTGGTTGAGCCATCCATGGAAAGCCATCAGATCTTCAAAGTTGCCTTTCCAGATGAGAAGAACGTTGTCAATATATCTCTTCCATAAGATGACATTCTGTTGGTAGGGATTGTGCGCTGACAAGATGTGTTCTGTTTCATAATGGGCCATATATAGGTACGCTATGTCAGGAGTGAACGTGGCGCCCATGCTGACCCCTTTGATCTGTATATACAATTGGTCTCTGAACAGGAAGAAGTTTTTAGTCATGGCCAATCTGACACATTCCAAGATGAACTCAGTAGGGACTGCCGTGATGTTGTTTCTGGTGTCGAGAAAAAGTTTCAGTACTTCCAAGCTTTCTAGCTGGGGTATCGATGTATATAAAGCTTACACATCCAAGGTGGCCAGGATGTATTCAGGTTTCTTGTCAATCTCCTTCAACATAAGAATGGTATCTGTGCTGTCCTTGAGATAGGAGTCCATTCTGTTGACGAAGGGTTTGAGAAAAAAGTCGGTATAGACCGATAGGGGTTCGAGTATAGAATCACAAGCGGAGACAATCGGTCTACTGGGTGGATTGGTGAGGTTCTTGTGAACCTTTGGTAGTATATAAAATGCTGGGATGTGCGGGTGGTTTTTGTTTAAAAATCGTCGCATATCCAGGATTCTTGTAGAGCGTGGTTGGTCAGGCTCAAAAGGTCTTCCTGTAGTTCTTTGGTGGGATCTCTTTGTAGAGGTGAGTATGCATTGACGTCACTCCATAGACGTAAGCATTCCGTGTTGTAGTCTGTGGTGTTGGAGATGACAATACCCCCACCTTTGTCGGCAGGTTTGATTGTGATGGCGTGATTGGCTTTAAGGGAGGTGAGGGCCTTTCTTTCTTCTGTGGAGAGATTATCCAGATAGAAATTCCTTTGAGAGAGTCCTTTCCGGATCGCATTGGTTACCATTTTCACATAGGTATCAAATTCACAGGGTGCGGTGGTGGCATGAATGTGGATTTAATTTTTAATCCTGTGGTGTTTTCATTATCCTTTTCCGGGGGTTGGATCCGGATGGTGAATGTTCAGGTAAATATACCTCAAAGAAATATTTGAGACGAATGTTGCGGAAAAAGCGTTTAAGTTCGACCTCTGTGTTGAATGCTTGGGCCTTGGCCGCCAGAACAAATGATGCTCCTTTTTCCAGGAGGTTTATTTCTGCGGTCGTCATTGTGTGGTTGGATAAGTTGAAGATTGGAATCCTTTCTGTTGTCCTTGATTGTTGTACCACTGTCGGGTGTGCATTTGTTGTCCCTGTTGGGCCGGTCTCCTCTTCGGGCGTCCTCGTTGCATGCCTCTGGGGGAAAAAAAGGTTGCTGTGGGTGCTATTGATTACCTTAGCCTCCACTGGCACTTCCGCTGCTGTTGGAAGAACTACCTGGTCTCCTTCCCAAGGACCCCTCAGTGGATGTGTAAGCATTGGAAAGACGCTACAAATATTTGACATTTGTCAGTTACACATTGGTCACTATACCTAAAAAATGTGTAAATACTGTTGTATCTTGTGTAACTCCTAACACTTATCTACAAACATGTAAACTGCAGTTTTATTAAAAATCTGACTGCTAACTCAGAATTGTCCTGATACATTTTTGTCCGGATTCATTTACAGTAACGTGTACACACTTACCAAGGTGTAAGCCCCATAGGAGTGTGTTCACCCTTCGTTCATCAGCCAGGTATCCCATGACCTTGCTCATTTTTGCTCTTTCATACTCCTTAAGCATGTGCCAAGCTTCGCCACTGCACTGGTGCGTACATGCAACTCCCGGATAAACGGATGGGAAAAAGTGGATGGACAAAAATAAAGTCTTTGGTTGAATTTGGGCCTTGGACGCAAGGCTCGCCCCACACCCTCGAGGAGCAAGTTAGGTTGGCTGGCTATTATCCAGCTGGCCAAATTACACTTTCAGTCCACCCTATCGGAAGCCTGCCACCTCCCTGTGCCTCACTCATGAACCCCGATTGCCCGCCACAAGCTCTTCAATCGCAGAACCCTGGAAAGCTAATGTGGCGTCCTTGCTGGTAAGATATGTAAAATGCCTCCATTCTTGAGACGGTAATGTGGCGTGCTCTACCAGTTGGCATCATACTGCTGCTAAAATTTCCACAGCGGCGGCCACAGTTTATTGATTAGCTTTAAGACTATTTGACCAATATTTTTGGGGGAAATCCTATAATTTTTGACTTCTGGAAGATATTTCTCCATTTGTGTGAGCTATAAAACCTGTTTTGTCTTCTGTTGGGTGCCGGTTACATGAGAACCGGACTGCAAGGGATGGGGTCCTTTTAACCAGCTTTATTTTCTCCTTTTGTGCAATGTGAACATGTACAGTGACGTGCAGGAATGACGTGCCTGATTTACTTTGTGTGTGATTGGCATACTGTGAACACGCTATGTCCCATGAGCAGGAGCTGTGCGTCCTGTGCGACACGTTACCATCGCTAGACATGTGAATAGCACCACTGGATTCTCCAGTAGCAGATGTGGGCTGTACGAATGACGCTGCCATATTCTCCCTGTGAACCGCCAATAGGCACTCTGGGCCCGTAATATTCAAACATTTCTATGCTGAGCCCACGCCCCTTGAGTCCAAATATTTTTGCTGAGCCCCCCCCCCCTTTGTGTAAAGAAATGTATGCCATATCTGCTTATTTTCTATTCAAAGCAGTCACTATACTTTTTTTTTTAAATGTTTTTTTTTTATAATGCCTCGTGCCCTGCCCCCATCCCACTCATCCTTTGAGCCCCCTAGGGGGCCAGACCACTGCTCTAGGCACAGCTTATCTTGTGAGTGCGCACAGATCCAGCTTTGGCTCTACAGGAAATTGCTTATTGTGACCCCACTCCCCCCTCCTACCCTTCTCTTGCGTAGAGGACACCCCTGTATGCCCCTCAACCTTCTCATGTATGGGGACACCCATTGACTCCTGAAAGGGCGTGATCCTTGCCGTCCACGAGCCACCAGCTGACTCTGGTCCTTCCCGCCCACCACATGGTCATTGATCCTTTCCTGGACCCTCCCCTCTGCTCCTTCTCTTGTCTAACCTCCACTACCTCCATGTCCGGAAGCCCGCGCAACTTTGGGGCATGTGCAATTCCCGACAGGCCACCGTTCCGCAAAGGCGCATGTCAGGAGTTTGTTTTCTTTCGATGAAAGTAGGCAGTATGGCAGGCTCTGCCCTAGAAACAGACAGTGTCTACTTTGGCACTTCACAAGCTCTTTCAGGGATAACCCGGACCAACTTGCATGGGGTGTGCTTTTTAAGGGGTGTGTGTGTGGAGGGGGGGGGGTGTGAGAGAGGGGTGACGGCTCTGAGCTGGGAGAAAAGCAGACATTGGGTATTTTAACTCCTTTGGAAGGCCTGCCCTATCCCCCATGGGTATACTTTGTATCCCTGAACCCCCAAATTGGGTTCAGTGACTGTTTAATGAAATGTGAGTACCTACAGTTTGCGTTAAAACAAGGCAGGTGGGTTTTAAATGTACAATGCTGGGGCAAACAAATGGTGGGCACGAAATGCAAAGACTCTTGCAGGCTGCAAACTGTGTGTTGGGGTGGCTTTGACCTTTAACAGTAACATTTGGCTTAATGTATCAGTGAATGTATGTTTTGGTTATTAGTACAGCTCTCGATTGCATGGAAACTGCTCTCAACCATGCCATCCTGCTCAATCGCCTCCGTGACAACCTGGGTATTACTGATCAGGCCCTGGCCTGATTTGACCTCTTTTCTCACGGACTGACCCTCTGAGGTTAACCTGGGGCCGTTCCTCGCTTCTATCTCTCTCTGCTTGTCAGACCCTCCAGCTTATAGTGATTTTGCGATCCCGCAAAATGCCGCGAAAATGGCCGTTTTGTGCAAAACAGCATCTTTAAAAAGAAATAATCCTCAGGGTACCAGGTTCTCAACCTTTTTTTAAACAAGAAATGAAATCACTTGCGCCCCATAAAAGTGCAGCCCAATCCACAAGGGACACATGAATGAGCACATTTTATATGCGCGGCCATTCAGATGGCCTTTTTCACCTCCTTGATCAAATAAAGTGGCGTTTCTGTCAATTTAAAAGCGCATCCCTCATTTCCAAGCAAGATGCACTTTTAAATGTGCAGAAATTGTAGGCAACCATACGCGCACAGGATATGGGGCTGCCACTGCATGACAGGGTCTTTCCTGACCCTGTCATGCATTTCCTTTACGGTATGAACCGCTGCTGAGTCGCTTGCGTTTCTGTTCCTCAAACAGGATAAAAATGCATTTTCTGGGTCGCATTTTACAGCACCAGGCACTTGGAGTGCCTGTCCCTGTGAAAGGCGCTGGGAGCTTGCAGAACACTGTCGGGAGAGCGATTCTATTCAAAGTACTGCCCATTTTGATGACAAAAATCTATCGAATGTTACAATTTGACCAATTTCGTCGAGTACTATTCGATCGATTTTTATAAATACTGAACATGTGTTGCAGGGGTGTCACCCGCTCCCCATGTTCAGTATTTCTGGTCTAGGGTGGTTGCAGAAGTGTTTCCCCCTTTTTCCTGAAAATTGGAGGCGGGGTCAGAAAAAAAAGTAAATAATGAAAAAGGGACCCTGCGGAGTCGGATCTGACCCGCTTTAGAGGGACGGATCTGGCACCGCAGGGTTGCAGGGGAAGCGGCAGCGTCCAAGCAGTTAAGTAGGGGAGGGGGTGGGGCGGTAGTGAAAGGTACATTTTGGGTTTTTTGGCTGAAGTGCAAATCAATTTGCAGCAAAATTGACTACGGTCACTTCCGCCGCAAATAATTACACTTCGGTCAAACAACCCAGAACACCATTCAAGACAGCTTGCCAGCGCACAATTTGCGCTACAGCTCAAGCCTGTGGAAATGCGCCGGTCACCTTTTGAGAATAAGGTGACCTGCTCATTTCCAAAAATGGGTTGTCTAAAAATAGCATATCCTCCGTTCTTTTTTTTAAATGCCCCATTATTTGAGGAACTGGGTCAAAATCTACATTTAAAAAAAAAAAAAAAATGGTTACACTATGAGAGCGAGGGAGAGGGAGAGTGATGGGTGAGATGTGAAGTGATAGGCAAGAAAGCGGAGAGAGAGCAGTGGGTCAGAGGAGGAAGCACTGCACAAGAGAGCAGAGGAAGCAGTGATGCGGTGGGCCAAAAATCTGATAGCGAGCAGAGGTACAGAAAGTAGAGGGAGCGTGTGGTCAGTGAGCCAGAAAGCAGAGAGGAAGCGATTGGCTAGAAAGAGGCAGTGAGCTGCAGATTGGGAAAAAGGATGAGGGAAGAGTGCGATAGAATGGGAGAAAAGATGCAAGATGCAGCACAAAAGAATGAAGGACTGTATATTGCGGGAGGAATTCTAGAGTGTAAGGTGTGAGTTGGGAGTATGATTTGGAGTGTGGCAGGGGCTGGGCAGTGCAAATTGTGACTTGACAGTGTCACATAGCACGTGAGTATTTGTATGACAGTGAGAGGTTTAGGAATGTAAGTTGTGATGTAGAGTTGGTGAGATGTGTGTTGGTGAGAGAGGTGTTTGGGGGATTGGAGAACATAGAACGGGAATATTTTCAGCATTACAATTGATAATGATCAATTTAGTTAATACTATTAAATAGGCATGAACATTAAACCAGAAATGTAGCCAAATCAAACACTGTTCTGCCAAGCCAGAGACATCTGGGACTCTTCTTATTAAATTCATACAAAAGATACACAATAATGATACCCTGGCTCTCTTACAGCCTTGCACTCTGCCTATTTCCTGCAATGTGGCAATCTTACACCTTCCAGTTAATACAAAATGTCCCGCAAAAATGCCGCAAAATTTGCCATTTCATGCCGCAAAATCCTGGAAGGTCTGGTTTGTGGTGTTGCCCAGGGGTCTAACCTCTCTCCCTGGCTTTTAAACAAATACTGGCACCTCTTGCCCACCTCATCGCTACTTTCTGTTCCAGTCCAATTTTCAGTGTTATGCCGATGACACCCAGCTCTCTTTCAGGCTCCCCTCAGCCACCTCTGCTCCTTCTCTCATACCAGATTGCTGCAATTCAGGAATGGTGTGCCACCAACGATCTCTGATTTAATGCCAGTAAGACTGAGATTCCTCATTGGGACACCTTCTCTCGCTCTCTTGTCCTCTCTCTCTCTCTCTCTCTCTCTCCCTCTCTTGTCCTCTCTCCCTCTCTCTTGCCCTCTCTCTCTCTCTCTGCCCTCTCTCCGCCCTCTCTCTCTCTCTCTCTCCGCCCTCTCTCTCTCTCTCTCTCTCTCTCTCTCCGCCCTCTCTCTCTCTCTCCGCCCTCTCTCTCTATCTCTCCGCCCTCTCTCTCTCTGCCCTCTCTCTCTCTCTCTCTCTCTCTGCCCTCTCTCTCTCTCTCTCTCCCTCTCCCTCTCCCTCTCCCTCTCCCTCTCCCTCTCCCTCTCCCTCTCCCTCTCCCTCTCTCTCTCCCTCTCCCTCTCTCTCTCCCCTCTCTCTCTCTCTCTCTCTCTCTCTCTCTCTCAGCCCTCTCTGCCTGCTACTTCCTGTAAGGCTAAGAATGTTGGTGTAATCTTCGACTTCACCCTCTCCTTCTCTCCTCACATCTGACGTCTCTAACAAGTCAAACTATCAGCTGCACTTCCTCAGAGGTATTCTTCCTTTTCTTACTTTTCCCCCAGAAGGTCACGGTCTCTGGAGCTCCTCTGTAGACTGGACTACTGCAACAGTCTCTTTCTAAATCTGCCTGCCTCTCCTCTTCGACCTTTACAACTTATCCAGAACAGGACTGGAAGACTTGTCCTTGGCCTCAAGCCCATGGATCGTATCTCTCCAGCTCTGAAATCTCTCCAGTGGCTCCCTGTTGCTGCAAGGATCAACTTCAAGACCCTCTGCATTGTCCCCAAAGCTTTCTGGGGACTGGGACCTCTCTACCTCCAACATTCTCTTCCAAAATATCTTCCACCTCAAGCTCTCCACTCATCCACCTCCAACTCTCTGAGGGTCAGATGCTTCTCCAAGCAGAGAGTTGGGGGCAGATCTCTCTCCTGGGCTGTGCCCTCCCTCTGGAACAGCCTCCCTGCCTCTCTCAAACTCGAGCAGAATCACCTCCGGTTCCGGAAGCTACTCAAGACCTTCCTTTTCGCTTCCACTTTCTCTCCCCTGCTGACGTACCCGACTGCTCTGCGCACTGGTCACCTGGATGCCCTCTGAGCTCGGGCCCAGGCTCCTGCATGTTCAGTTGCCATTGCACTACCTCCAGGCTCCCCAGCACTCAAGGGTCTGTATCTGCAACCCTACAGTCCCTTCTCTCTGCGCTTATGAGCCACCCGCTGGCTGCACTGATTGAGTTACCTGCATTTCGCCCTTCACCCCTGGCACTTCTCCCCTTCCCTGCACTTGCGCAATCTGAATGACACAAGGCCTAGTAAGATCGTTGTTTTATCCTCTCTTCCCCCTGGTCTTGTCGTGCCTAGAAGCACTAGTGTACAGGCGCATTATAAATGCCATATCATATCAATGGTGTCTATCACAAGAGTTGGCATGGAGACCATCGAGGAGGAAGATATACTTGAGAAGGGAGGAGGCAAAACAACATTAAAAGTGTAACCGCTAAGAGTGACATGTCAGGTAAGAAGGTCTTAGGGTACAGAGCAACAAATCCCACTGTGGAAAGGAGGCGAAACGCTGCTGTGGATTCCTTCTGGGGGCGATTCACTTGTTTATCAAAGGTGTGATTGATAATTTCAGATTTAAGGTGCCTCTTCATATTGTAGTTCCTTTCTGTCTGTGAGGACTGTGGGAGAGTGTCCAAAAGCTTGGACTTTGGGAACAAGTAGTGGCTGGTGGGAGAGCTGTTTCCTATGGAGCCATCATATATACCTGCTTTCCTATCTCTGCCATGAAGCCTAAAATATGTTCCATGAAAGGATGCGTTTCTCCTGCTCTGACCGATGCCTGTGATTTGCTTTCTCAATAGGACTTTTTATTGATGCATCTATTGTGTATTGTGTAGTGGAAATACCCGAGGACGGGTGGTGTTCTATTGGTTGGACAGTGGCAGCTGCGAATGTGCTTTATCTGGAAGGAAATGCCCAGCATCGGATAAATCAGGGCTGAGGAGGGAGGGAGGGAGAGAGAGGGAGAGAGAGGGGGAGAGAGAGGGGGGGAGAGAGAGGGGGAGGCTCCACAGTGAAGAGCACACATGCAGTAGGGCACAGCCTGGCAGTAAAACACATATGAATGTACCACACATCTTTGAAATATTCTGTAAGCAAGGAAGGGGTGCCTAGTTGGCATCCCCTGTGCTAGGCCTGTATTGGGAACAATGGCCACTACTTTGGGCCGTTATAAACTGGAACATGTGTGTGTGTGGGGGGGGGGGTGTTCCTTGCTAGTAGTTGGTTTACTCTCCTCTTGGATATTAGTGGTGGTGTCACCCTGAGTCAGTACTTCTAGCTCCCTCCACCTCGAAGACCGAGAAAAGGGGTGCAGCACTTGCCTTGGCACTTGAACACCCAAGGCACTTCCTTTATGGCTGCCCGCATCACTCTCTGTAACTGTGCACCACCCCAATGCCTCACCCACATAGGTGTCTGCAGAAAAACTAGGACATTGTGGTTGTGCCAACCTCCCTCAGCCTGTTCTAGGAAATACTGGCCACCAGCCTTGCACTTTCTCCTCCGAGCTTGCATAGACAAACTCCCCCCTGCAGCTCACTTCTTGGCATTATGCCTGGACGTCTCTAGAACAGACTAAAGCCCTCTTGATCCTTTCCAGAAAGGAGCTTTGTGGCATCCTCCTTAACGTGCACCCACTTGCAGTCGCTGATGGGTGCAGGGCACCTTTGCACCCACCAGTCGTAGGTATCTGCATTGCCCGGGTAAAGAAGATCCTGGGTCCAATCCTCAAAAGCATCCAAGCGCTATCTGAGGTTTCTCTAGAATACCCAGGACCTCTTGGGTGGAGGGGTAGCAAGAGCCTGTCTCTAGGGGACACTAAGTGAGATTGCATGTCCATACTGGCTGCAAAGAGAGAGGTTATTGTCTGCCAATAGGATAGGTCTTACTATTAACCAATGTAATGGCCTCGGACCATTAACTGCTGAGAAGTTGGTTCTGTTTGCGGTGGGGCGTGTTTCCTGTGTGCTGGGCACATAGGTCTGGGACAAGCTGTAACCTTCTGAGCTATCTTGCTAGCAGCCTGTCTGAGCACCAAGATCTGCAATTTACCGATTTCCCAATAGCCTTTACTTCCTCAAACTAGTGAAAATCGGGTGTTTTTCTTCCTCCTTTGCCCCCAAGATCCTACTGCAAATAAGGTTTAACTTTTCAGATGGTTTTTGTTAGGGCTTTTTCATAGGATACGGGCGACCTAGAAAAGCTGACCCCACCTCTTTGGACGTGACCTTTCCATAGGCCCATCTCCCTGGAGACGGGGCTTCCCATAGGCCCATCTCCCTGGAGACGCCTGGTCACGGGGCTTGCCATAGTCCCACCTCCCTGGAGACGCCTGGTCACGGGGCTTGCCATAGTCCCATCTCCCTGGAGACGCCTGGTCACGGGGCTTGCCATAGGCCCATCTCCCTGGAGACGCCTGGTCACGGGGCTTTCCATAGGCCCATCTCCCTGGAGACGCCTGGTCACGGGGCTTTCCATAGGCCCATCTCCCTGGAGGCGCCTGGTCACGGGGCTTTCCATAGGCCCATCTCCCTGGAGGCGCCTGGTCATGGGGCTTTCCATAGGCCCATCTCCCTGGAGACGCCAGGTCACGGGGCTTTCCATAGGCCCATCTCCCTGGAGGCGCCAGATCTCCCTGGAGGCGCCTGGTCACGGGGCTTTCCATAGGCCCATCTCCCTGGAGGCGCCTGGTCACGGGGCTTTCCATAGGCCCATCTCCCTGGAGGCGCCTGGTCACGGGGCTTTTCATAGGCCCATCTCCCTGGAGGCGCCTGGTCACGGGGCTTTCCATAGGCACATCTCCCTGGAGGCACCTGGTCACGGGGCTTTCCATAGGCCCATCTCCCTGGAGACGCCAGGTCACGGGGCTTTCCATAGGCCCATCTCCCTGGAGGCGCCAGATCTCCCTGGAGGCGCCTGGTCACGGGGCTTTCCATAGGCCCATCTCCCTGGAGGCGCCTGGTCACGGGGCTTTCCATAGGCCCATCTCCCTGGAGGCACCTGGTCACGGGGCTTTTCATAGGCCCATCTACCTGGAGGCGCCTGGTCACCTGGTCACGGGGCTTTCCATAGGCACATCTCCCTGGAGGCACCTGGTCACGGGGCTTTCCATAGGCCCATCTCCCTGGAGACGCCTGGTCACGGGGCTTTCCATAGTCCCATCTCCCTGGAGACGCCTGATCACAGGGCTTGCCATAGTCCCATCTCCCTGGAGACGCCTGGTCACGGGGCTTTCCATGGGCCCATCTCCCTGGAGACGCCTGGTCACCTGGTCACGGGGCTTTCCATAGGCCCATCTCCCTGGAGACGCCAGGTCACGGGGCTTTCCATAGGCCCATCTCCCTGGAGGCGCCAGATCTCCCTGGAGGCGCCTGGTCACGGGGCTTTCCATAGGCCCATCTCCCTGGAGGCGCCTGGTCACGGGGCTTTTCATAGGCCCATCTCCCTGGAGGCGCCTCGTCACCTGGTCACAGGGCTTTCCATAGGCCCATCTCCCTGGAGGCGCCTGGTCACGGGGCTTTCCATAGGCCCATCTCCCTGGAGGCGCCTGGTCACGGGGCGCCTGGTCACGGGGCTTTCCATAGGCCCATCTCCCTGGAGACGCCTGGTCACGGGGCTTTCCATAGGCCCATCTCCCTGGAGGCGCCTGGTCATGGGGCTTTCCATAGGCCCATCTCCCTGGAGGCGCCAGGTCACGGGGCTTTCCATAGGCCCATCTCCCTGGAGGCGCCTGGTCACGGGGTTTCCATAGGCCCATCTCCCTGGAGATGCCTGGTCACGGGGCTTTCCCTGGAGGCGCCTGGTCACGGGGCTTTCCCTGGAGGCGCCTGGTCACGGGGCTTTCCCTGTCACGGGGCTTTCCCTGGAGGCGCCTGGTCACGGGGCTTTCCATAGGCCCATCTCCCTGGAGGCGCCTGGTCACGGGGCTTTCCATAGGCCCATCTCCCTGGAGGCGCCAGGTCACGGGGCTTTCCATAGGCCCATCTCCCTGGAGGCGCCTGGTCACGGGGTTTCCATAGGCCCATCTCCCTGGAGGCGCCTGGTCACGGGGCTTTCCCTGGAGGCGCCTGGTCACGGGGCTTTCCCTGGAGGCGCCTGGCCACGGGGCTTTCCCTGGAGGCGCCTGGCCACGGGGCTTTCCCTGGAGGCGCCTGGCCACGGGGCTTTCCCTGGAGGCGCCTGGCCACGGGGCTTTCCCTGGAGGCGCCTGGCCACGGGGCTTTCCCTGGAGACGCCTGGCCACGGGGCTTTCCATAGGCCCATCTCCCTGGAGGCGCCTGGTCACGGAGTTTTCCATAGGCCCATCTCCCTGGAGGCGCCTGGTCACGGGGCTTTCCCTGGAGGCGCCTGGTCACGGGGCTTTCCCTGTCACGGGGCTTTCCCTGGAGGCGCCTGGTCACGGGGCTTTCGATGTCACGGGGCTTTCCCTGGAGGCGCCTGGTCACGGGGCTTTCCCTGGAGGCGCCTGGTCACGGTGCTTTCCATAGGCCCATCTCCCTGGAGGCGCCTGGTCACGGGGCTTTCCCTGGAGGCGCCTGGCCACGGGGCTTTCCCTGGAGGCGCCTGGCCACGGGGCTTTCCCTGGAGGCGCCTGGCCACGGGGCTTTCCCTGGAGGCGCCTGGCCACGGGGCTTTCCCTGGAGGCGCCTGGCCACGGGGCTTTCCCTGGAGACGCCTGGCCACGGGGCTTTCCATAGGCCCATCTCCCTGGAGGCGCCTGGTCACGGGGTTTTCCATAGGCCCATCTCCCTGGAGGCGCCTGGTCACGGGGCTTTCCCTGGAGGCGCCTGGTCACGGGGCTTTCCCTGTCACGGGGCTTTCCCTGGAGGCGCCTGGTCACGGGGCTTTCCCTGGAGGCGCCTGGTCACGGTGCTTTCCATAGGCCCATCTCCCTGGAGGCGCCTGGTCACGGGGCTTTCCCTGGAGGCGCCTGGTCACGGGGCTTTCCCTGGAGGCGCCTGGCCACGGGGCTTTCCCTGGAGGCGCCTGGTGCTTTCCATAGGCCCATCTCCCTGGAGGCGCCTGGTCACGGGGCTTTCCCTGGAGGCGCCTGGCCACGGGGCTTTCCCTGGAGGCGCCTGGCCACGGGGCTTTCCCTGGAGGCGCCTGGCCACGGGGCTTTCCCTGGAGGCGCCTGGCCACGGGGCTTTCCCTGGAGGCGCCTGGCCACGGGGCTTTCCCTGGAGGCGCCTGGCCACGGGGCTTTCCCTGGAGACGCCTGGCCACGGGGCTTTCCATAGGCCCATCTCCCTGGAGGCGCCTGGTCACGGGGTTTTCCATAGGCCCATCTCCCTGGAGGCGCCTGGTCACGGGGCTTTCCCTGGAGGCGCCTGGTCACGGGGCTTTCCCTGTCACGGGGCTTTCCCTGGAGGCGCCTGGTCACGGGGCTTTCCCTGTCACGGGGCTTTCCCTGGAGGCGCCTGGTCACGGGGCTTTCCCTGGAGGCGCCTGGTCACGGTGCTTTCCATAGGCCCATCTCCCTGGAGGCGCCTGGTCACGGGGCTTTCCCTGGAGGCGCCTGGTCACGGGGCTTTCCCTGGAGGCGCCTGGCCACGGGGCTTTCCCTGGAGGCGCCTGGTCACGGTGCTTTCCATAGGCCCATCTCCCTGGAGGCGCCTGGTCACGGGGCTTTCCCTGGAGGCGCCTGGTCACGGGGCTTTCCCTGGAGGCGCCTGGTCACGGCGCAGGCCGGTGATGTCCGATGCTGGCGTGTGCGCACTCTTCTAACACTACACTTGTGATGTGTATTGTCACAGTGATTGCTGCGTTGCTCTCGGCACTGGTCAGAGCATCTCTCTGGATCTTGTGCGTGATCTAGTTTTGCTTTGACCGTCAAAACCTACTTCCCGTCACAGGTGACGGCGATTATAATGACCTCTGTACCCACTGTAAATGTTGAAGTCTTTCTTGTGCTGTCCTAGTGATGGAATGAGCGCTGTTCGGCAGGGCTACAGGGATGAGTAGTGACTACAGCTCCTACTCAGCCCCCACACTAATGCTAAACGAGCAGTAAGTCCATTCATGGAGTAGGGACGGGCCCACCGCGTTTGCCTCTTGGGGGTTGTGTAGGGCCAGGGCAGGCTGTACGCTTCAGGAGAGATGTGGGCTAGGGCACAAGCAGACCAAACCGCAATAGTGCTGTAGTACCAACATTAAAGAATGCCCAACCGAGATTCTATAAAGGCAGAGTGCTTTAATTAAATTAACAATACAAACTAATGGAACACGCTGTAACCCATCCCTGTAAAGGACAATCTATAGAATGCAGTTATTCGAGATGTCTTTAAAAAGGCAGAGGGCAGGGTCTGGCAAGTCCCTGGATCCCTTTAAGTGGGCCAGGACCACTTCAAATACCTTTTTATAAGCTTGTCTTTGGGCTTCTACGTGCTTTACATGGACTGAGTCGGCCTCAAGATATTTTGATACCACTGGGTTGTGGGTATCCAGACCATCCAGCGGGCTGTAGGTGGCCTAGCGATGCTGTGAAGTCCTGTAACGGTCATAAGCTCCAATTCGGGTGAAGAAACTAGGTGACAATGTGTCAAATCAGCGTCTTGAATTGGTAGCGTCTGTTCGAAAAAGGGGCCGCAATGCCGTTTTTCAAGAGCACTCATTTCAAACTCTGGAGAGCAGGCAGGTAATGGGTTGAGTCTGCAGCAAAAAAGCAGCCCGGGTGATGTCAGTTGGTTGAGATCACGTGAAAAAAGGTTGCCGCTGGAAAATGGTGTCCAGAGCTGGTTCCCGTGTTCTCTGTACTGGCGGAACGCTGGGCAGGGGGTACAGAAACGAGGGAAGTCCTTTCTTCAGTGCTTCCCAAACAGGAAGGGTTGCAGGGGGCACTTGCAGGGTTCTGTCATCTCCACTGAGCAGATCCAGGATACCCGAGGTCAGGCCTGCATTGGGGTTTGCCCAACGAGCAGTCCTCCCAAAGATTCAGTATTTCTGGAGATCCTGGTCGTCTCCGCTGTGACAGAGGACTTTGCAGTAGGCCGTCCTCCCTACCAGGCCCAGATAAATCCTTCAAGTGTCCTAAGGTGAATGAGCTGAGGGGAGGGTCCCACCGTCACCCCCTTGCATAGGGAAGAGACCGCAGCAGATTGGCACCTTTCTCACCGTCTGTAAGGCGTCCAATCCTGACTGCTGTTTCAGAATCCTCGTACCTGCAGATTTCATGGCCAAAGTGCTTTGCCTGCAGGAAATGGAGGGGGTGGGGGGGCAGGAAGCTGGGGAACCCTAGGAAACCCAAGGTGGTGGAACCCCTCTCTAACTGGAAGATCCTCTCCTGGGCTGCTACTACACCCCATTCTTTGCATGCCTTTATCAAAAGGTATCTGCTAAATCGAACTCTGGTATTGCTCTTGTCCTGTCAAAGCCTCCCCTTTGAAGCTCTGGACCGCTCCCCGTCCACTGAGAGCATTTCCTGTTGTCCTGGGAGGTAATGACCTTTTCCCAGGAAAGCCAGGCTTTTGCTGGGGACAAGCCCACATTACCTTTGTGTTAAACCCAGCCCCAGGAAAGTCGCAAGTATCCAAGTTGATAATTTATATGTTTTGCCCTATACAATTGTCCGAGAAACCACACTGTCATAACCAGACCTGCCTTATTTTTTAGATTTGTCATCTCCCACCAGATCCTGTGGCTCACAATTATAGAATTTTAATTTCGGTTCAGCATTGCCCAGTGTTCAAGGTAGATGGTGACATGGCTGGGCCTTTGGTTCCAACAGTTGCTGGCAGGAATGCACATTTCGTGTTGTGACTGCCATGTTGCTAAACCACAAGACAGCTCCTAAGAGGTGTTAGTAGAATGCTCAGAAAAGTTGCATGTGTGCCCTGTGCTTTTCTAGCATGGAGCATTATGAAAGGATAGTCTGATTAGCAGGGCTCCCTTTCTGAAACTCCAGTTACCCACATCATGTTATTAAATACTAAATGGAACAAGCTCAGACTGTGCCCACGGACTTGCACGCCATCGTGTCACAGTTCCTAGTCACTATTTCCAGATCTGCTTTTCTTTTATTTTACTGCTACACACATCACTTCCGCAGTGATCTAAAGTGCAGAAGTCGGTCTATGTAGAGGCGAGTTAAGATTCTGCCCCTGAGCCAGACCATGCTCTGTGGGGTGAAAGGGAAATGAGGGGGAAGAGTGCGGAAAAGTCAGGAAGAAGACCTGTTCAGGCTTGCCTTTTCATTTCACGAGTTAGTGAGTAATGGTGATCATTGTGATGCATGTATATTTTTCAGTATTTTGACCATAAGTAATTGTAATCGAGCGAATGGACGTAAACTGGCAGATTTTTAATGGAGACCAGTATTTGTGTAGTAGTGGCGGCGGTGGTGGTGGTATTGGCTTTTGCTAAGCCATGTTGTGGATGAGTGATGGTCTTGAAGTGTGTGCGCTCACAAGTGCACAGGAGTTGTGAGGTTACTGAACGAGCAATCCTATTGGATTCTGTAACTGCGTAACTCCTGGAGGCAGCAGGTAAGTTCCTCGGAGGTTCCTTGAGGACAGGAACAAGACTGGTATATAGCAGGGTAAGGGGGTACAGGACAGAAGGCCTCTGCCTCCCACCACCCAGGCGCACATCACCAGCTCCTTGAGGACAGGAACAAGACTGGCATATAGCAGGGTAAGGAGGTACAGGACAGAAGGCCTCTGCCTCCCACCACCCAGGCTCACATCACCAGCTCCTTGAGGACAGGAACAAGACTGGTATATAGCAGGGTAAGGGGGTACAGGACAGAAGGCCTCTGCCTCCCACCACCCAGGCTCACACCACCAGCTCCTTGAGGACAGGAACAAGACTGGCATATAGCAGGGTAAGGAGGTACAGGACAGAAGGCCACTGCCTCCCACCACCCAGGCTCACATCACCAGCTCCTTGAGGACAGGAACAAGACTGGTATATAGCAGGGTAAGGGGGTACAGGACAGAAGGCCTCTGCCTCCCACCACCCAGGCTCACATCACCAGCTCCTTGAGGACAGGAACAAGACTGGTATATAGCAGGGTAAGGGGGTACAGGACAGAAGGCCTCTGCCTCCCACCACCCAGGCTCACATCACCAGCTCCTTGAGGACAGGAACAAGACTGGTATATAGCAGGGTAAGGGGGTTACAGGACAGAAGGCCTCTGCCTCCCACCACCCAGGCTCACATCACCAGCTCCTTGAGGACAGGAACAAGACTGGTATATAGCAGGGTAAGGGGGTACAGGACAGAAGGCCTCTGCCTCCCACCACCCAGGCTCACATCACCAGCTGCGTGGGTGCGGAACCCCATTCAGATACAAACATTCTCAGCACCCACTCAACGTTCTTCCAGTGACATCACTCGCTCGGGCATCCAGCAAGGGCAAGGCACCACAGTGTAAAGCAGACACACTGGCAGAGGTGTCAGTCAGGAATTGGATGTGTGGAGAGTGCGTGCACGGGGACACAAAGGCTCTCCTCCACCCTGAACCATACCAAATGTTCCTCAGGTGGAGAAGAGAGGAACGTGTGTTGGTAAACAAGCCACTGGAATGCAGTGTGGGAGAAAAGAACTACAGGTAAGGTTGTAAAATCCTGCATGGCAGGTTAGCCGGGTCAGAGTATTTACATGTCACCTTCCCACTGCCCCAGAGCCCTTGCTGGCCTTCTACAAAGCGACATTGCAAATAAGACCTAGCAAAACCCGACCCAATACTGCATGACCTAAGCTGATGTAGCATCATGTGCTTGCATTATAAAAAAGGTTCTGTCCAAACATTGGAGGGGGGGGATATGTACATGTACATGGAGATGAAATGAAAAATGTCCCTCTGTAACAAAATCCACATTTGGAAGGAAGAATTAAAATGAAATGCAATGATGGAAAGAAGCGGAGGTCCAACAAGGGGGTTGTGGTGCGTTGAAAAGTACACCCCTATCAAGGCGAAAAGAGGGTGTGCAATTAACAAAAAGGTATACAAAATGGTCTCTCATTCTTTTTCAAACGTACGACTGCAAGTTAGCAGGGTTGCATTAAAACACAAATTCCTCCAGAACAGACTCCCAAACCTGGGTACTTCAGCAGCAGGAGAAACGGGGAATTGGGCAGTACCTAGGCAGGTAAACCCTTCACAATCCCTTTCAAAATGTGGGCGCAACTACACCGAAACCTGTCGAAGCCCACATTCATTTGCACCAACACTGACCCCCAGAAAGGGCCTTTTTCGAGCAGCTTGGAGAAGTGCCTTTTAGTTATATCAATCAAAGCCTTTCCAGATTCCTCTCTTCTTCAATGGGGTTTGAGAGGCAGCCAGGGCGAGCATGCAGCCTTCTGTGTGTTTGGTGGAGGGAAAAAGCAAACCGACATTTAAATGCGCCATCGATGCCTCCTCGCCCCACGCACACACAACCAACACCAAATGCAACATTTGGCGGAAATTCATTGCATGGTCCTATGTCCTGTCATGAATTGGAGCAGTTGAGAAGTTAATTTGCACTGCTTAGTTGTGGATGTCTGTCGAATTGCCCTGAGGCTGCACTGCTCAGTGGACGAGCAGAAAGGCAGCCCCAGAAATGAGGACATGAAGCATATGCTTTTGGCCTGCTTGCTTCTGTCTTCCCAAAAGGCTCTTCGGCACCGTGCAGAGACTTGTCCAGAAAGTGGCACACTGGGACGCCTCCAGTGGTATGCACTCAGTTTGCATTTTTTCATGTAATAGTTTGGGGCTGGGAAGCCAGATGTGCCCACCCCCCAAGAATAGGTCCGCACCAGCCAACCATATGCCTTTTATGCATTGTAATTGTTTATTTGTAAAGCGCTTATACACAAATGAAGCTCTTCAAAGAGCTTCAAGGCAGTGTGGGAACAAGGGGATATAATTGTCATTCTTAGGCCTTGAAGATTCTGAATGAAATAACGGCAATAACTAGCGCCCTAGGCCAGGGCATTTCTACTACTATAGGTGTGTGTGTGACAAAGAGGGTCAGAAAAAAGGGGGAGCAGGAGGGAACATACTAGACAAAAACGGTTGGCCATCAGTGCACCTATGCAAACGGGCATAACCAGCTTGGGAGGGGAGATAGAGGACAGGACAGACAAACCTGCTAAGCCTAGTACATTCAAGGTTGTCCAAGTGCCCAGCCAGAAGTGCGAGGGAGGGGGGCAAGTGTGCCCAGTCCAGCAAGGGCCAGGGATAGGTGCAAAGTGAGTACCACTCTCATGGAATGTATTCAAGTGCAGTAATGCAAGGCATAGTGTGGAGACCAGTAGGCAAGTGCAGGACTGGTGGGGAATCCTGGGACCTGTGAGGTGCTGGAGGTGCACCAGGCGACCAGTCAGCTAACTGAGCAGGTTAGGGAAGAGAATGAGGGAGGGAAACAGGAGAGAAGAGGAGGAGGCTCCTCTTAGCAAGGGAAAGGAAGATGGGGGGGGGAAAAAGCAAGAGAAAAAGAAAGTCTTGAGTATCCAGAAATAAAACCGAGCGAGGCAGGGAGGCTGTTCCAGAGGGAGGCACCTGCAGAGGATAGGGACCTACCCCCAAATCTCTGTTTGAAAGAATCGTCTCGCCCGCAGTGAGTTGGAGGAGGCCGAGCAGAGGGCTCTGGAGGGAGAGTATTTTTGAAGAGAGCGGTGTAAATAGAAATTGCTTCTTGGGGGAAGCACTTTTCATTTTCAAAAAATAAACCTCATTCAATTAATGATTAGGTTAAAACGTCCTGTACTTTCGTAAACTTTCCAAGTGATTTGTGTTGTACAGCGTGAAACCTGTGTGCGTGTCCTGCTCTTAATAACTGAACCACGCATGCTATTCTATAGGATTTATCTTCTTGTAGTGCTGGTAAGGAGACTTCCTATTCCGATACACTACCCCAAAAGAACAGTCCTGGGAACACACCTGCTTTCCTGCAGTAGCGATTGAGCTATTAAATGGGGAAGCAAACCACCTATGCTCCGATTGCTGCAACATAGCATTGCACAACAAAGAAATGATGTAACAATGAAGTTACCATTTTTAAATGTTTTCATAAAGATGAAGTGTAATGTAGTGTGAAGATTTGTGAGGTGTGCAGTAAAATCCATTTGAATGAATAAGAAAAAGAACTATACTCTTTGTCACATTTACAGTAAGCATTTAAGACCTTGAGTAGTAGCCAGAGTATGAAATGCTAGTGGCTGAGTAGGTAGTGAGCGGATTTCAGCCACGAGAGAAAGGAGGCTGAAATTCACTGTAGCATTGTATCGCTAAGGTACCATGTGTGTAACTGTTGTGTTTCTTCATCAAAGAGTCGTAGTTCTTCAACATTTTCAAATGCTATCCCCTTGATAGGAGCAGCTGGGGTTTCATGAGGTCAGAGCAGGCCTGAAAGGAGCAGCTGGGGTTTCATGAGGTTGGGCCAGGCCTTTTGGGAGCAGCTGAGGTTTCATGAGGTCAGAGAAGGCATGATTGGAGCAGCTGGGGTTTCATGAGATCAGAGCAGGCCTGATGGGAGCAGCTGTGGATTCATGAGGTCAGAGTAGGCCTGATGGGAGCAGCTGTGGATTCAAGAGGTCTGAGCAGGCCTGATGGGAGCAGCTGGGGTTTCATGAGGTCAGAGCAGGCCTGATGGGACCAGCTGGGGTGTCTTCATGTGGTCAGAGCATGCCTTGAGGGAGCAGCTGGGGATTCATGAGGTCAGAGCAGGCCTGAAAGGAGCAGCTGGGGTTTCATGAAGTCAGAGCAGGCCTGATGGGACCAGCTGGGGTTTCTTCATGTGGTCAGAGCATGCCTGGAGGGAGCAGCTGAGGTTTCATGAGGTCAGAGAAGGCATGATTGGAGCAGCTGGGGTTTCATGAGATCAGAGCAGGCCTGAAGGGAGCAGCTGTGGATTCATGAGGTCAGACTAGGCCTAATGGGAGCAGCTGGAGTTTCATGAGGTCAGAGCAGGCCTAATGGGAGCAGCTGGGGATTCATGGGGACAGAGCAGGCATGATGGGAGCAGCTTGGGTTTCATGAGGTCAGAGAAGGCCTGATTGGAGCAGCTGGGGTTTCATGAGATTGGAGCAGGCCCATTGGGAGCAGCTGGGGTTTCATGAGGTCAGAGCAGGCCTGACAGGAGCAGCTGGGGTTTCATGAGATTGGAGCAGGCCCATTGGGAGCAGCGGAGGTTTCATGAGGTCAGACAAGGCCTGATTGGAGCAGCTGGGGTTTCATGAGATTGGAGCAGGCCCATTGGGAGCAGCTGGGGTTTCATGAGGTCAGAGCAGGCCTGACTGGAGCAGCTGGGGTTTAATAAGATCGGAGAAGGCCTATTGGGAGCAGCTGGAGTTTCATGAGGTCAGAGCAGGCCTGATGGGAGAAGCTGGGGTTTCATGAGGCCAGAGCAGGCCTGATGGGAGAAGCTGGGGTTTCATGAGGTCAGAGCAGGCCTGATGGGAGCAGCTGTGATTTCATGAGGTCAGAGCACGTCTGATGGGAGCAGCTGGGGATTCATGAGATTGAAGCAAGTGTATTGGGAGCAGCTGGGGTTTCATGACGTCAGAGCTGGCCTGAACGGAGAAGCCGGGGTTTGATGAGGTCGGAGCAGGCCTATTGGGAGCAGCAGGGGTTTCATGAGGTCGGAGCAGGCCTATTGGGAGCAGCTGGGGTTTCATGAGGTCAGAGCAGGCCTGATGGGAGCAAGTGGGGTTTCAGAAGGTCAAAGCAGGCCTGATGGGAGCATCTGGGGTTTCATGAGGTCAGAGCAGGCCTGATGGGAGCATCCAGGGTCATGAGGTAGGAGCAGGCCTGATGGGAGTAGCAGGGGTTTCATGAGGTCGGAGCAGGCCTATTGGGAGCAACTGGGGTTCCATGACATCAGAGCAGGCCTGATGGGAGCAGCTGGGGTTTCATGAGGTCGGAGCAGGCCTATTGGGAGCAGCTGAGGTTTCATGAGGTCGGAGCAGGCCTGATGGGAGCAGCAGCTAGACTTGCTGCGAGTAGCCGGTGTGTCATGTAGTCTGACTAGGCCAGGAAATGGTGGCAGGAATGTCCTCCAGTTGGTGCAGGCATGCGTTTCACATTGTTGGACTAGACTTTGTATAACTGGCAGGAAGGTCAGAGCAGGCCTGGTAGGAGTATCAGGCATTTCCCCTAGTGAGAGCAGGCTCACTATTAGTGGCAGGTATTTAATCTAGTATGAGTAGGCCTGGTAGGTAAGAGTAGCGAGATTGGCCCTTAGTAAGAGGAGGCTCTGTATGAGTAGCAGTCATTTCGTGAGGTTCGGAAATGCCTGGTAAGAGCAGCAGTCAATTCCCCTAGCAGGCTTTGAGAGAGTGTTAGGCCTTCCATGTAGTCCGATTAGGCCAGGATGGAGAAGCAGGAATGTTCTGCAGTTGGAGCAGGGCTATACGAGTGTTGGGTGTTTCATGTACACTGAGGGGGCCCGTGATGAGTACCCGATAGTCGGAGGATGCTTGGAATGAGTGGCAGGATTTTCCCCAGAGTGGCAGGGGTTTCAAGACCATTGGAGCAGGCATTTTGCTAGTGGCAGGCCTTTCCCATAGTCGGAGCAGGCTTGTAGGTGTTGCACGTAGTAGAGTGGGCCTGGGAGGAGCAGTCCGTAGTCTAAGCAGGCTTGTAGGTGTGGTAGACATTTCACGAAGTCCGAGAAGGGCCTGGTAGGTGCAGCAGGAGTCTCCCACAGTCGGAGTAGACCTAAAGAGTCTAATGGGGTGAAGGCATGGTAGGAGTAGCAGACATGTCCCATGGTGAGATGAGGCTTGGTGGGCATTCTATGTAGTCCGATTGAGCCTGGAAGTAGGCGGTTCCTGCATTCAGAATCCGCCTTCAGCAACACTCTTCAGAAACCTAGGTGGGCCCTGTGGGAAGGGGCAGGGGAAGAGACAGAAAGAATGATGTGGTGTTTAGCAGAGCAGGTCCATTTCACAGCTGATGCCTCCCTTCCCCCCCCACCCCCCTCCTTCCATAGTACCAGCTACACAATGTTACCCTGCTGCTGGAATCAGTAGTGTTACCCACTTTGCTGCTCCTCCCTCAAGACCCTTTTCATAACTATCAAATTGTGTGGCAACTCTGCTGTTTTGGTGTTGTTGGCCAGGCATGGGGCACTTGTCTCTGTACAACCAAGCAAGCTCCCAAGCTCATCCTACTGTCTGCTGCAATGACGCAAATTGAAGCAGAATTGCCCAATCCTTTACAAAGCACTGGGGTTGTAGTGTGATTTTTGCATGCTTGAGTGGGGGCGGTCACTAAACCGTAGTGTACTAAATTCCAAGCGTGCCATAGGCTCTCGTAGACCCTATGGAAATTCTCCTTCTGTATTTTTCCTCCTGGCACTGCGTCTCGGCACAACTGTAGACTGTTATTGGCTACTCTCTTCGCTTCAGTTCAGAGCACCGCAGACACCCAACCACCCCCACCCCTGGCTCCCTCCCGCTCCTACTGTGTTCTTCACTATGCTCCATGCAGATCAGTTGTGCGGAGGCTATGAAGGAGAGCCGGGATAAGCTGCACCCGCACTGGCCCAGCGAGTCCAGGGAACGGAGTGGGGAGTATAGAGCACTCCTCGGCCATGGTATCTCGTCGTTTCATCTAAAGCATTACCATCGAATGCCATTCCATCGACAAAATTGCATCGAAAAAATATGCATCGAATGTGTGTTTTTTCAAGGTAAAGGGTTTAGTGTTAATTATAATAGGTTTTAAAGGGTAAAAAAAACAGGGGGTTGGGGAGCGACCCCCCCATTTAAACAACAACAAAAAAGAAAAAACCTGCATTCCATCGTAATTTTTTCGATGCATTTTTTTGGTTTCGGGTCACATTTGTAATTCACACTAATCATGCAGAGGGTTTGGGAGTACAATCACCCATTTACCCAATATTGATATCAAAAATAAGCTGGGAGGATGTCAACCTGGGGGGGGGGTGCTTTGGTGGAGATTGGGCAGTGGACAATGTGCGCACCATTTTGTCCCCATTCATTTGGCTCGGGCACCTTTTTTTCAGATGTCATGCCCCCCCCCCCAACATTTTCAGCAAAGTTACCCCACTGGGCATAGCTCCCAGAAATATCACCGCTGGGAACACATTTGTACTCCCCCCTGCTCAACAGATGTCTGATTTCATCAGGCTTAGGTGATGCTTAAATAACAAAGCAAACCATGATAAGTTGGGTTCCTGTTTTAGGTGGGTGTCATTCAAGAGTACTGCATCAGGCCACAGCCCGCTCTATGTTGCCTCCGCAAACATCTGTGTTCTACCAACTATTGCGCTATCAACATCCCTCCAGGAGCCAGGGGAAAAACCAAATACAGGGAAAGTTCCTTCAGGGTGCATGTCTCCATTTTCTTAATTTCTTTGATTTATTACCGCATTTACTTCATTCCACCTGAGGTGCTTTTGTCTTTTCACAAAAGTTACGCCAAATGCATTCTTTGCGTTTTCTTTATTTTATTGTTTTTTGTTGATTTTTATCTTTTTCTGAAAGTATGAGAGTTATAAAAACATTCCCTCAATTTGATTAAATAACATCCTCATGAGTACAATCTTACGTATTAACATTCAGACCCCCGGGCTCCAGATCAGATTTAGCAGTGGGAGTATTTTACTCCCTATTTTTCAAAGTTACGTGTAGCCTTTTTTCAAGTGAATCCTCTGTAACAGCGTTACAATGCCTTAGGGCTGCTGATCGCTATATAAATTCAAATAAATAAAATAAAATCAAAGTTGGAAGTAAAATTATTTTTTAGGGAGTAGAAACGTAATTGCAATTCCAAATGGCAGTATTTAATAAGAGTAAAAATATGTTTTAACCGTAAAACCGTAAATGTTTTTGTAATAAAACACTTCTTTTCACCTTGTTATTTATGCACATTAAGATACATTTTTCCCACTTTGGGTCAGTGGTAATAGTTTCTTCCTCTGGCACTATGTGTTGCACTGGTCCAAACATATCCAGGAGTCAGGGGACGGGCTCCTATGTGTCTATTTTCTATTTTTGTTGGGAATATTTGTACTCCCTATTTTAATTTTTTGGGAGTATTTGCCTACTTTTAGGGAGTACAAGTAGCCAATACACCCCTTAGCTGTAGGGCTGTTCAGACCTATAATTAAGCACACATGCCATTCTTTGTAGACAATAAATGGAAGACACTTAATCTATGTACTCAAATAAAGATGTACACAAAAAAGGCCTATTCAAATAACATAGACCTGTTCACATCCAACATATAATTAATCAGTTCCGTTATTTCTGAACAGCCAACATGTTTCAACCACCCATCTTGTGCTCCAGTATTCTTCAGGCTCATCATTTCAATCAGTGCTTTTAATTCATAGGCCTCCGTGCACCTCCTCTAAAAAGCAATATTCATATCCATATATTTTATATTCCTCATCATTGAAAATGCATCTCAATTTTCAGTTTTTACGAAGTACGGAAGCTCTTATTACTTATTCCGTGCTCTCAGATTTCCAAAGTTAGCATTTACTCTGCTCTCAATTTTGTTATTTAATACAATTCCTTTTGCTACTGGATTCTTTTTAACTTATGGCTTTTAGCAATCCCCTTACAGCAGTGTTATCTTTTACACTCTTGATGTGGAGCACATTCACCTACAGGTTTTGGTAATCGCTGTTTCATTGTTTTTCAATAATATGAATATTCCTTAAATGTTCTGTTTCTTTTAAGATGTAAAGATTTTTCAAAACTTGAATACTGTCTCTCAATGCTTTAGGGTGTGGCTTTTGTAAGGTAGGATGGTGATATGGTCCATGGTATTTCTTTATAGTGTCTAGTTTGCCTGCTTTTTGTGAGGTATCATTTGTGTAATGCTTTTAGTCTTGGTGAAGTGTAGGTCATGTCACAGCCGAGTGGCTCTACAGAGTACTAGAAACCAAGTAGAAATTAGCAGTAGATTGTTCCCACCAACTGAGCTTTCTATTGTCTCGTCAGAATATCACATTGGGCTTGTTGTAGCACATGGGTATCGGGGTTCCCCCCCTTCACTATGGCCTGCACTGGCCACCACCAACTCTGGAACTGTAGCAGGGCCCTGAATCCTGTGGTGGCCCTATGTCCGCGACCCACACTCATGGCCCTCGGTCTCTGTCTTTTGTCCTCTGGTATGCTCCCTTCCATTTCAGCTCTCTCTGTGGCCATCTTTCTCTTTTCTATCTTCTCGGGTATTCTCTCATTCTCCTCTGTGTCTTCTTTCCACTTTTTCCGCTACTCTGTCTTCCCCCCCTTTGCCTCATTTCACAGCCGCGGTCCTCTCTGTATCTGAGACATGGCCTCTGGCGTCCATGGACTGCAACTTCCTCAGCTGAGAGAATGAGTAGAGGGCTGTCCTGCAGCTCCACCAGGCGATCTTACAAAACCTGTGCCTGCTATTATTCACTCAGCTCTATGCAGGACATCCCCTGTACCTTCCTGAGACCCAGCAAGACATTGTCCTTCTGTATGAATAACTGTGCTGCTGTGCAGATCTTCTTGCTCACTGGGGCCCTGCACCTCTGACTTTCGGATCCTTTGGGTTGTTTACTCCTGCTGCGGGACTTGACGGCGGACCTGCTTTTTACTTGCTTTTCTTGTGTGGTGTATGTACTTTCCCCAGGAAACCTCTGCTTCCAGGCAACCTGGGCACCCCCAGTGATTGGGGTAGGCATCGGACACGACGTTGTAGGTGGTGGATCTGTCATATATACCACCTCCACGGATTGCATCACAAAGTACGTGGTCATCCCCAGCCCTAAGAATCCAGTACCGCCCACCATCCAGTCTGTGACCTCTTCGCAGCTGCAATCCAAAAGATGGAGGACATCGAAAGATTCTTTATGGCAACCTTCAAATAACAAAAATATCATCTATGAAGTGCTTCCAAATCTTAATCTTGCTTTGAAAGCTATTATTCATGTTTTATTTACTCCGTCTCAATGGCCCATTTAAGATACATTTTCTAAATTTGGCCCAAACCGCACGCCTTAGTTTCCTATTCATACGCAGTGTTAAGAAGTGTAGGTCTGTGCAACTAAAGGTGTGAAGGTATTGAGGAGCAATGAAGGCTGTCCACCAAGTCAGTCTTTTAACAATTTTTTGGGAAGTGAAAAACAAAAATACATTATAATTTCACCTTTAGAGATAGCTTTCAAGATGAAGGAGGAATCCATGCAAACCTGAGAAGTGAAAATGTAAACAGGAAGACCAACAAACTAAAGGCGAGAGAACTGGTACTTGTAAAAAGTGTTTCCTATATGTTCCTACACTTTAAAGAGAAATAATAGAGGTTAACATAATAAACTCTGCGTTTATTATGTTAACAGACCTGCGAGTAAAAGGGGGGGGAAAAGCAACAGGAAAAAGGTATTGTTATGAAGCCATATAGGTGATCGTGTTGTGGATTATGTTAGACAGGCATGGTATGAAGAGAGATACAGACTCAAAAGTAACACTTTGAAAACCTTTATTATCAAACTTTGTAGGGTTGGTGTAATGCCTACCCGGCCCTAACTCTAAGGGGATTGTTCCCTCAACTGATGCTTCTAAGGGGCATTGATGTTTGTAAATACAAAACCAAAGTTTGTCTGTGTCCAAACCTATGATTGCCCTCACTCTTAAACCAAATGTGATAGGGGGTCTTCTTAAAGGAAAGATGGTGACTCAAAAAAGGAAATGTAAACCAGAGCTGGTTTCAGGTAGTCTTACCAATAGGTGTAGTTCTGCCAGTTCAAAATAGTTCAACTCAAAAGGGTTGTCCTTGGAACCTTCCACGTAGAGCTCTTGCAGTAAGTCAATTGAGTTCACAATGTCTCTGGGCCTCCTAGGGTTCCCTTTCCCAAGCCTAGGACCCTCTGGTCTCAACAAACCAACAGAAAGTTCCTATTGTCAGGATGTAACTTTCACTGTACAGTTTTTCCACGGGCTGGTGGGGGAGAGAGTATCGGAGACTTTTGAGAACGCTGGGCTCTTTGCTCCTACCAGGTGCTACCATAACCTCTAACCCCTCTCTTTATTCCCTGGCACCTTTTCCTCTTCTGTGCCTCTTCCACTTTGTCCTTTTTTACTTTACTGTGCTTCCTGTAAACCTTCTTTTCCTTTTGTGCATACTTGCACCTTCTTTCCACCTCTCTGTACCTCTTGCACACTTTTCACTGTGCTCTCTTGCACCTTCAGTTTCTCTTTTATGTGCCTCTTGCACTATCTGTTTTTCTTTTCGTCACTTGCACCCTCTTTCTCACTTTTGGGTTGCCTTCACCCTCTCTTGACTGTACGTTTTCCTTCTCACTATCTCATTGCTGCCTCTCTGTTTCGGTTTGCTTGCACCACTCTCCTTATTTTCGGATCTCTCGCAGCCACTCTTGGCTTTTTCCGTGCCGCCAGTGTACTTTAATGTCTTTCATGACATTTACTGTCATTGCGCTTTGCTTTCTTTCATCGCTTTTCAGCTTTTGCTTGCTTCTCTTGCTTCGCTTTGCTTTTACCGTTCTCTTGCTTTGCTTTTTCACTGCTTTCGCTTGCTTTCTTCCTGCTTTCACTCATCGGGCTCTTCGTTCCACAATGCTCCTGCTCCAACTCCAGCCACTTGCGCGCTACTGAGTTTATCACTGCCTCATGAAACTGAACAATAGCGCAGTGCCAGTGAGCAGGTGAAATGGGTTCCAGGGGAACAAGCACTGCCCTAAACAAGGCTGATGGACTGTCTCCTGTCCTGCTCCGGCTTCCTAGAGACACAGCTCCCTAACTACACTGCAGTCCCTCACACACACTGGGCCAGCATCCGGCACTCCACCGGTCCTTCTGGGCTCCTCTTTTTGCAACCTTCTACTTTTTGGCCTCCTTGTTCCATCCAGCAAACCCAGTTCACTCAACGATTCTGGAAGAACCGGCCTTTTTATACTGCAGGTGAGAGTCAATTGGAGTCAGGTGTGCACAGTTAGGGGGGAAAAGTGCCTGACCTTGCCTGACTCTATTAGTGGGATAATTCAAAGGTGTTAGATGGTAGGCCTTACTTTGTTTCCCTATGTTGTTTCTAAGGTTAATCCTCATTGCTCCTGATCGCCACTTTTTCATCCCAGTACCTATTGGAAATGGGCAGGGGAAGATGGGGTGTGATTGGAAATACCCCATTAAGGCTGAAGGAGAGTGGGTTGGTGTATAATTTGGCAAGGGGGAATATCATGTCTCGCTCTTGGGTATTCTCCTCCCAATCTTCCACTCAGGTGATCCTCCCTCACTTGTCCACCCCAAGGGTCGGGAACCAAAAGTGATGGCCCTTCCCTGTCCACCTGAATGGGAGATCCTGGGGGAGTAGTTGGGAGAATACCGTCAGGTTTCTCACAATACTTGTTTAATAAATCTGAGAGTATTCAATTGGGAATAAGAGATTCTGCTTAGATACAACTGGGGCATTATGAATAATAATGAGAATTTATAGAATAACTATGTACATGAATATTGTTTTTAGAGCCTGTGCATTTCACTTGTATTTATTGCATATAAAAGGTTAATTATGTATGTTATATATGCATGCATGTTAACGCTTATGATTTGAGCCTGCGGACTATGTGTAGTTAATTAAGATGATGTAACTTTTGTTCTGTAAAAGAAAAGTATGTAATACACGTTTCTAAGCAAACATTGGGTGCAATCTTTCTGAATCAAGAGAGAAGCACCTTACACGTGATTAGCGCTCGGAGTGGAATGCTGACAGCCAATCAGGATTCAGCTCTTCCATGCAGTAACGGTTGTTATGTGCATGGCTCCTGATAGCTGACAAGCTTCCACTTGCCACTCTGGGGGCCTGCTCCCACAACCTCCCTTCCCAGCACTTACTTTGACGTTGCGTCTTATTCACCAGACACTTCATCCTCTCCTGCCACCATTGCCATCTCCTCCTCTTTGACTTCTCTCGCCACCCCTCAAGCATCAGTTGTTCAGTAGCCATATTGAAATTATTTCTTTTTACCCTATTTTTTGTGAATCGATGGTTGCAGCACAGTACCTTGGTCAAAGCTGGGTGCCAGAACAATATAGGAATACCCGCATGGCAATATTGCCAGATGTGTGCCATTGGTCCTCCTTGTGCACCCACCTGTGGCTCTGGCCCACGAGTTGGGCAATAACTGCCTGTCGTGCCTGCAGGCTGGGCCGATATACTCTTCATTAACACAGCGGTAAATTAAAATAATTATCATCCCACTGTCGCTGACTTTCCTTTGAGCATCTAGTGTCCAAATACATCCTCGATCAAACCCCACTTCCAATCACACATGTGAGCTAAAGACCCCCTAAGCACAACCCAGCCTCACTCTCTGACCTCTCCAACCAAATCCTAATTCTCTGCAAATTCAATATCTGGGCAGACAAACCCAAGTGGGGCGGTCAAATTGTCATCCTTCACTTCATCCAACACATTTCTGGACCCACTCAAGGGAGCTCCCTCAACTTCATTATCTCCCTCGGCTTCATTACCTCCCTCAGCTTCATTACCTCCCTCAGCTTCATTATCTCCCCCAGCTTCATTACCTCCCTCAGCTTCATTATCTCCCTCGACTTCATTATCTCCCCCAGCTTCATTAACTCCCTCAGCTTCATTATCTCCCCCAGCTTCATTATCTCCCCCAGCTTCATTATCTCCCCCGACTTCATTATCTCCCTCAGCTTCATTATCTCCCTCGGCTTCATTATCTCCCTCGGCTTCATTATCTCCCTCGGCTTCATTATTTCCCTCGGCTTCATTATCTCCCTCGGCTTCATTATCTCCCTCGGCTTCATTATCTCCCTCGGCTTCATTATCTCCCTCGGCTTCATTATCTCCCTCGACTTCATTATCTCCCTCGACTTCATTATCTCCCCCAGCTTCATTATCTCTCTCGACTTCATTATCTCCCTCAAACTCAATAACCTCTTCACCGACCCTACCTCCAGGTCGAACCATCCCTCTTTCTATAATGCAGGCCTCCCCTGGCAGGCACTACCTTGGCATGCAGGCCGTGGCACTAAGACACTTCTGAAGCTTTGCCTCGTCCCTGCAACCCCATTGACTATGATACCAACATGAACAACAATCAACTGCTCAATTTACAATACATTGGCTCCTAGTCCTAGTGCGAGAGAAACCCCAAACTCCTCGACATTTGATTGTAGAAATGGTTCCCAGAAGACATTGCTGCCATCGAAAGGAGCTGCACCAACTTGAGCAACAGCGACAATCGGCCTGTCAGAAGACAAGCCTGCCTGGAGAATTCCCCAGTGAAGCCAGAGAAAACCACTGCATCCGCGAAAAAAGAATTCACCACTCAATGGGTAGACCATGTCCAAAACAACACTTAGGAATGGTCCAGATTCCACAGCTCCCTCACCAAACCACTCCACACCTCCACTCACACAGCACATAGCCAGGACCTCTGCTACCTCATGCACAAGTATTTTGTCTGAAATTGAGATAATGGTAGACAGAATTGTCAACTCCCTTCCTGGCTTGACATTGCTCATGTCCCACACACCGGCCAACGTACACCCTGCCTCAACTTCTGTAAGCCTGCAATTGCCTCCGACATGTTCTCTTGTCCCCCAATGACCAATGCCCCCTCATGTCGCCATCAAACCTGCTGGAAATACCCTACTTGACTCCTCAGTTATCGACAAATCCTTCCATGAAGGGCAGTGCCCAGCGATACACAAACCTGCAATCTTCACCCACACTTAAAGAAGCCTTCTCTTCCAATGGACCCCACCAAGATCTACAGCCCCATCTCCAGGGGGCTGCAGGCAAAGTAATAGAAACATTGGTGATCAAATAACTTCGAACCGATCTTGATTAAAGCCCCCTCCTCGACTTGAATCGATCATGGTTCATACTGTGTTATGAAATAGAATATGAAATGCTCGACCCTGGAAGGACTCCATGCCTCGCTATCAGCTACCCTAATTCTTCTCAGCCTGTCTGGAGCATTCAATGCCATTGACCACTTCACTCTCATTGAGTGCCTCTAGACTTGGCGCAACATCTCTGGTCATGCTCTAAAATTGTATTGGATCACCTCCTTCCTAGATTAAATACTGTGCCAGGTCAAATTGTGTCATTTCTTCTATGTGTAAGGGATCAGGAGTACGACTCGGACACAGGGGCATTATGATGGTTGCTATAGACTTTTATTAACGAAAAAAGGAAGGTTGGAAAAATACCTATCTCGCCCTAATGCTACGAGGGGGGGTTCTCTGCCTTAATGAAACTAAAGGATGTCAGTGTCAGAATGTCCAAAAATAAATAGTTCTCCATCCTGTGTCCAAAATCTTAACATCACCCTTACATGCTGAACTCTTAAAATAGAGTGCAAAGTATAGGGCCTCATTATGAGTCCGGCAGTAACCAAGCCGGAAAAACTGGCAGGTTACCGCCAGACTCGTATTACCATTCCACCTCTGTGATTCCCATAATTACCGGGGCATTACGACCCCGGTGACCCGGGAATTCCGGAGGCAGAATTGTGTAAGTCCCCATTCCCATGGAGTCCGATATGGGGATGGGGACAATGGAAACACGGGTTCCGACTATGACAGAGCCAGTGATTCCATTTCCGCCTTTAGGCGGGTGGTATTAAACCTGCCAGGTCACACCTGGCACGAGTGTCGCCTCCCGCCTGCAGGACTCTTAATCAGCCGGTCCGGAAAGAATGGTGGTGGTGGTTTTACCACCACCGTTCTTTCCGGCCCAGCTGACTCATAATGCGCCCATAGTCTTTTAACTCGTATTTTAGCTTTTACCAATGTTCCAACACAAAGTTTCAATAGGTGCAAAAATAAACAAATAATCAAATTCCACAAGGTTCCATAATTCTCAGGACGGAGCCCCCTTCCACTGCGTTTCTCAGCTTCTTTACAGCTCATAAGCACATTTCTCCTTCTCAGAATATACAATTTTCCAGTTCAGGGAGTATGGCGCCCTTTGCCTGGATTTCACCCATTCAAGAGGTTGTCTTTCCTCTTCTTAATTCTTGTAGTTTATCCGCATTTCGGTTCAGGTCCCAGACTCGGAATCACATTGCCTGGTATACTCTCCTGCCAGGGATTTCACAATGTTCGCTTTATAATTGGGTGAGGGTCCTAAATTTGCAACAGCTTGACTGGTATACTCTCCAGTCAGGGCTTTATCCCCATGTAACAGTTTGACTCCTCCATCCAATGAGTCCTCAATGCCCTCCCCTTTCATCTGTTTCTTTCCATAATGCACTTGGCGTCGCCTTTCCTCGTTATGCAGTATACGCTGCGAAGCACCCTGGTATCCAATTTCCCTCCCCAGTCACACCGGTCTCTTATAAATCTTTCATGGCCTTCGGTTTCCCCAGTGGGACACCTGTTCCTTCTGCCGGTGTCACGTCTGCTCTCTGGTACTCACTGTGCCTTGGCCTCCTCTCTACAGTGTCTCCAGCTGCAGGCCTCTGAGCAGCCTACCTTCGACCTCAGAGCTTCTTGTGATGGTGCTGGTTGGAGTTCTCCTGTCCCCATCGCCAACTTCCTCCTTGCCGCCCGACCCGCGTCAGGTATAGTGGATCTTCCTCGCAGTGCCAGGGTTTTAAATGTCCCGGGATGCTTTCGGCTCCATCCATCCACTGGAGCGCATCTCTAGTTCTGCAGCTTTAGTGCTCTGCATTGCTCTCATGCTCTTCCTCGTCTCAGTTGTTTTGCAAGAAGTATAGGAAAGAGCCCTATTGTCAGTGCAAAGTGGATCGACTGGATCTATATCACAATATGCAATAGAGGTTTGGGAAGTCAAACGGTTGGTGTCACGCCTTGAGTGGAAAGGGGTATCCCATGTTGCTTTCAGTGAGTCTCCTTCCCTCCCATGAGGGTTGTTGCCCCCATATGGTCCTCCCTGAGGCAGCCACCCCCGGCGTCGCGATCAGGTAGCGGCTGCCCTTCCCTGGCCATATGGGAGGAGAGTTTCCCCAGAGAGGGCGTGAGAACCGCTAGATTCATCACAAACCCCTCACAGCTTAGTTTGTGCGGTTGCCCAAGGCTCGGCCCACTCCCTTTTCTTCAAAATCTAGAAGCACCCTTTGCTTCCACCATCACAAGTCTAAGCATATATTTCCAAATGCATGCGAGGACACTCTATCATACCTGTGCCACCTCCTCGCGCCTGTCTGAGGCCATCCCAAAGTGCCGTAACGCCATCCAGAGGTGAATGAATGCGAACAAGCCGGCCTTGAGTGGTGGCACCTTCATCCTGGGCTCCAAAAGCCCACTGATGCTGCCCTTTGCCAGGCCTAGACATCCGTGCCCACCCCGGAACCTGGGAGCACAGTTCTCCAATAAGCCAGGTGAACAATGCTGTCAAGAACTGCGGTTATCATCTCAGGCTTACCAAAAACACGACCCCCTTTCCTACCAACTCCCCACCAGGCCCAACTCCCAACCTAGAGGACCGCTCTACTGCCTATCTAGACTCCTGCGGTCTATGGCTGCCTCGCTCCTAGCCTTAATAAGACCACAAGCGGAGGCCGGAGACTCTCGGTCCTAACCCCAAAGATGTGGAATCCTGACCCCTCCCTATAAGGCACCCTGACCCGGTTCTGCAAACTGCTGAAGACCCCCCTCTTCTCCTGTGCCTCCTGAACTTTCTCTTCAGCCCTGCTCTTAACCGTCCGCTTGTCCCATGCACTCTGACGTGAACTTGTGTGGCAGAGAGTGCAGAGAGAGAGCTTCGCCCTAACAAACCTGTGTGTTCTGTCGAGGTTTTGTAAGCCGTGGGTCAGTGACGTATCATCTCTACCACGTCATACCTTTTGGGGGTAAAGCACTGCCCCAGAATAAGATGTGTTGTGGCTCTCATTGAAGCTCAGGGGTGGAGTATTGCTCAGTCCAGACTAGAGTCTGGCCCCAAAACAGGAGCTTAACCCGTTTAAAGGTTAGGAGAAAATATAACTAATGGGGGGATTTGTTGGGGTGAGGGCTCCTGTTTTAGGGTCACCGGCCTTTGGTTTGGTTAAGCACTGCCATTGCTGACAGTTACATGTTATGAACTTGGAATATCCATCCCCTTACCCGAGAGCCCCTCTAGAGCAATGCTTTCTGCTCGTTAGTCTGCTTTATGTTCATTCTTACCAGTTTGCTGTTTTCGGCGGCGCGCCACCCAGGTAAGGTTGGAGGAGGCAGCAGGGACGTAATTCTGGTCCAGAAGAAGTCTGAGCTGTCATGGCAACAGAAATGGGCATAATGTCATGCTACAAATAATGGGAACATTCACCATGTCTGTGGCACACAATGCAGAGGCATTTTAACAACCTCGGAAGGGTGGAAGGCTGAGTGGGAAATGCAGAGAGTCGGTCCTGTGAATTGCGTGTATATGCAGTAGATGCGTTAACCCACTGAGCTATCTCAGCAGTATTCTGGAGAAGGGGCTATCAATGCTCTCGCAAGTACAGGCACTGAAAGGATCCTGCTTCCATGAACCCCAGCCCCCCCCCCAGTGTTTACAGATGGTTCTGAGACACCTCATGTATTGTCATTTTGTAGCTGACTGGGTGGGGTTGGGGGTGGGGTCTGTACTTATGAATCCATGCAACACCTCAAACAGAAATGCTGTACAGGGCTTCTTACATCAAATAGTACAGAGTAATGGAATGTGGAATGTTGCAAGAGAATTACAGGTATCGGGTAATAATATCCCCATACATAATGTCCCCCTACATAATGTCGCCATACATAATGTCCCCCTACATAATGTCCTCATACATAATGTCCCCCTACATAATGTCCCCCTACATGTCACCATACATAATGTCTCCATACATAATGTCCCTAATGTCCCCATACATAATATCCCCATACATAATGTCTCGATACATAATGTCGCCATACATAATGTCCCCATGCATAATGTTGCTGGGAAAGGGCTTTGGCGACATTATATATGGGGACAGATGCGTGCCTGCTATCCTAGTGTTGGATTATGCCAGATGCTTCCTCCTGTCCTAGAGTTGGGATTATCCCAGATGCTTGCCTCCTATGCCAGTGTTGGGATTATCCCAGATGCTTGCCTCATATTTTAGTGCGGGGATGATCCCAGATGCGTGCCTGCTATCCTAGTGTTGGATTATCCCAGATGCTTCCTACTGTCCTAGTGTGGGGGATTATCACAGATGCTTGCCTCCTATCCTAGTGTGGGGATTATCCCAGATGCGTGCCTCCTATCCTAGAATTGGGATTATCCCAGATGCTTGCCTCCTATCCTAGTGCAGGGATTATCCCAGATGCTTGCCTCCTATCCTAGTGCAGGGATTATCCCAGTTGCTTGCCTCCTATCCTAGTGTTGGGATTATCCCAGATGCGTGCCTCCTATCCTAGTGTGGGGATTATCCCAGATGCTTGCCTCCTATCCTAGAATTGGGATTTTCCCAGATGCTTTCCTCCTATCCTCGTTCAGGGATTATCCCAGATGCTTGCCGCCTATCCTCATGTGGGGATTATCCCAGATGTTTGCCACCTATCCTCATGTGGGGATTATCCCAGATGCTTGCCTCCTATCCTAGTGCAGGGATTAACCCAGATGCTTGCCTCCTATCCTAGTGTTGGGATTATCCCAGATGCTTGCCTCCTATCCTGGTATTGGGAATATCCCAGATGCTTGCCTCCTATCCTCGTGTTGGGATTATCCCAGATGCTTGCCTCCTATCCTAGTGTGGGGATTATCCCAGATGCTTGCCTCCTATCCTAGTGTGGGGGTTATCCCAGATGCTTGCCTCCTATTCTAGTGCGGAGATTATCCCAGATGCTTGCCTCCTATTCTAGTTCGGGGATTATCCCAGATGCTTGCCTCCTATCCTAGTGTGGGGGTTATCCCAGATGCTTGCCTCCTATCCTAGTGCGGGGATTATCCCAGATCCTTGCCTCCTATCCTATGCAGGGATTATCCCAGATGCTTGCCTCCTATCCTAGTGCAGGGGTTTTCCCAGATGCTTGCCTCCTATCCTAGTGTCCTAGTGCGGGGATTATCCGAGATGCTTGCCTCCTATCCTAGTGCAGGGATTATCCCAGATGCTTGCCTCCTATCCTAGTGTGGGGGTTATCCCAGATGCTTGCCTCCTATCCTAGTGCGGGGATTATCCCAGATCCTTGCCTCCTATCCTAGAATTGGGATTTTCCCAGATGCTTTCCTCCTATCCTCGTTCGGGGATTATCCCAGATGCTTGCCGCCTATCCTCATGTGGGGATTATCCCAGATGTTTGCCACCTATCCTCATGTGGGGATTATCCCAGATGCTTGCCTCCTATCCTAGTGCAGGGATTATCCCAGATGCTTGCCTCCTATCCTAGTTTTGGGAATATCCCAGATGCTTGCCTCCTATCCTCGTGTGGGGATTATCCCAGATGCTTGCCTCCTATCCTAGTGTGGGGATTATCCCAGATCCTTGCCTCCTATCCTAGTGCAGGGATTATCCCAGATGCTTGCCTCCTATCCTAGTGCAGGGGTTTTCCCAGATGCTTGCCTCCTATCCTAGTGTCCTAGTGCGGGGATTATCCCAGATGCTTGCCTCCTATCCTAGTGCGGGGATTATCCCAGATGCTTGCCTCCTATCCTAGTGTGGGGGTTATCCCAGATGCTTGCCTCCTATCCTAGTGTGGGGATTATCCCAGATGCATGCCTCCTATCCTAGTGTGGGGCTTATCCCAGATGCTTTCCTCCTATCCTCGTTCGGGGATTATCCCAGATGCTTGCCGCCTATCCTCATGTGGGGATTATCCCAGATGTTTGCCACCTATCCTCATGTGGGGATTATCCCAGATGCTTGCCTCCTATCCTAGTGCAGGGATGAACCCAGATGCTTGCCTCCTATCCTAGTGTTGGGATTATCCCAGATGCTTGCCTCCTATCCTAGTATTGGGAATATCCCAGATGCTTGCCTCCTATCCTCGTGTGGGGAATATCCCAGATGCTTGCCTCCTATCCTAGTGCGGGGATTATCCCAGATGCTTGCCTCCTATCCTAGTGCAGGGATTAACCCAGATGCTTGCCTCCTATCCTAGTGCGGCGGTTATCCCAGATGCTTGCCTCCTATCCTATTGTCCTAGTGCGGGGATTATCCCAGATGCTTGCCTCCTATCCTAGTGCGGGGTTATCCCAGATGCTTGCCTCCTATCCTAATACTGGGATTATCCTAGAGATTTGCATTTAGATCTTCGTTCAGGCTGATCTTTTTCTTGCTTGAATGCATGCCCCATGGAGATGATGCTCTCTAGGGCACACAGTTTGTTTTAGTTTCTCTTCGAGTGGTGCTTTGAGGTGTGATTTAGTGCACGCATGGGGTAGTTCGTTGTTCACCCATTTTAGGGTCTCGCTATTCTTTTCTGCTCACTGTAGTGTAAATCCTTGATATTGTTCTTTCCCAGTTGGCAAGCTGAAGCCTCAATCTTGTTTTTCCGTTTCTTTTATATATTGGAGATATTTGATGTTGACTGCTGAATACCAAAATCGTGTGGTAGCATTCTAGAGGTGGGGGATGTCACTACAGGATGAACTAATGCCCATCAGAGGAGTAGAGGCGGCTACCACCTTGGATGATATGATGCTCCCCAAAGGTGAGGCCAGGATCATTGTCTCCTCTGATTTTATGCTGCCCCTCTGGCACCTCAGTTTGGTCTCATCCTACGGGTGAGACCTGGGGTCAGTTCAGGTGCAGTGGCGTCTTCCTGCAGATGAGGCTGGGATGGTTGTACATTTAGTCCAATGCATCATTGTCATATGTTTGAAGATACAGATGGCCATCACATTGGGGGGAGTGAGGTACCCTCCTTTGGATGAAGGCCGGGGTGGTTGTTACATAGAGGGAGGGCTCCTGTTGGGGGGAATGTGGCCTTACAGAAGATGACTGTAGACTTGGTGCATTAACACCTGACACAGATGAGGGCTGGGGTTCTGCTCACCTCCTAAAGATGAGGAAAGGAGGAGCCATCATCCCTGAATGATGGAATATCTCCCTGGAGTGGAGTTTTGCTTTGCATGCCCCTTTAAGAAAACTCTGCTCTGCCCAATGTGTGCCTGTAGTGGGTGTCCAGGGTCAGGCGCTCCATTGGATCTTGGGATCTTTGTGGAACTAACATGCCTGCTGGATAGGATTACATACATTTTCAATACAAGTAATTAGTATTGTCTGTTCAGAGCATGTCATGGTAAAGGCATATATACCAGGCTGGATGTTGATGAGAGGAAATGAGCCAACGCAAACCCATACAAATGCCACTATCTGTATAGTCTACGCCCACCCCTCCCCGCCCCATCAAATCTTTCCCATTGGCACTCGCACTGCTCATCTCGGACCAGTACTGTAGAACACCATGCCTACCTGTTCCAGGATCTGCACCCTGTTCTTGGAGCATTTTAAAACGTCTTCCTCGTCCGGAGACAGGGCGGTCACCCTCAGCACCAGACGCTGATCTGTGGGGTACATAAATCAACAATGTGTATGCCCACCCCAAGAACGCCTTGCATTTACACGTGTCCATAATCCAGACTTGAGGAACAGCCACTATGTTAGTGGAGTGGGGAAGAAACAGGCCACCATGTGAAGAGAATCATTCAGTCCCGTTATCTGGCTGGACCCGGTGCTAGAATGAGAGATTTACTCAGGTGTGTGAATTGCTGGATCAGTGGCAATACAAGTTCATGTGGATTATTAGATTGGGGAAATTAGTAGAGGGTAGATGCACCTATTTTGGGGGATACTTCATATCCTATTTTTCATTATATTCAGAGAATAACAAGCCTGGTAAATTAAGGTAAAAAGACTTCTAAAGTGCAGACAATCACCTGGCAAAGGCCTCTTGGGGCTAAAGATCCAACCAACTCAGATTGTATAAACGGGAGCAGCAAAAGGCACTACTTACTAGCGAGAAAAAGGGATATGTTTTAAGATGCAGTCTATAGACCAAATGGTCTCACATCTGCCGGAGTTCCATTGGACGGCGATTCCAGAGAAAAGGACCTGCCGCCTTGTGTCTTCTTTTAAAACCTCTAGATGTTCACCAGTCTTGAGATCTAAACAATCGACTGGGTGTATATTGAGTAAAGCGCTTTTGAAAGTAACCAGGACCTGCTCCTGATAGGCTTGAGTGCATTATAAAAGCAATTTGAAGCTTGCCCTTTCTTTCACTTGTCTGCATAAAGCAGGCGTTCTAAGTGCTCGGCACCCAAGATGTAAAATAAGTCTTGTAATTGAACTCTGAATCCTTTGTTGATGATAAAGATCTGACTTTGGGATATGAGACAGAAATCGCATTGTAGTAATCCAAGCGGCTTGAAACCAATGCATTGGCCAGTGGGATTTTCTGCAGCTGAAAAAAGTAGTAAAAAGAGTTCTTAAATGTAAAAAAGCTGATCTTGTAAACTTGAGTAATATGGTGAGATACAGATGGAGAATAATCAAATGATACCCCCAGATTACAAACCTTGGACACAGACCCAAGTTTTATTTTTCCTAGTTCCACAAAACAAGACCTCTGTTGTAGATGGATTAAATTGCAATCTGGGAATATGTTTAGAATAGGAAAATCTCATCCTACATTTCCGTAGTTTAGGGAAACTTCTAGATTTTAAATTGTAGCACACCTGGATAATCTTTTGATGCTAAAATTCATCGGATTCAAAATATCTTTAGATTGTAAATATGTTGCTAGAGGGATTTAAACAGTGCTCTGCTGGGGGGAGGAGGTAAACTGCATGATAACTTTGTGCTGTGTTGGTGCGGGGCTTTGGAAGTACCTGTGTACTAAATGTCAGTATATTGGAAGAATATAGAGATTGTACATGCCACCAGGCTCTTAGAGTTTAAGATGCTAGTTCCTGTGTATTTGAGTTTAAGATGCTAGTTCCATTAGTCAATTGCTTGTTAGTAGGTTTTCTAAAAGGATCAGTCATGCAAACTTTAAGCCCACATTAAGGTACAGCATATTATCACATTTTCACATTTTAATACTTTGAAATACATTTATAAAACCAACGGCTGCGAAAATGTATGCACTATCAAATTACTGTATTACATATTAAAGATTTCACTATATAATAATAATTACTAGAATATAAATCTCCCTAGATGTATTAAATGCATTCAATTAACAGTACTTTAATGTTACTCCAGTGGAAGAATTAAAAGTTTACACATTTCACCAGATTACGTGTACAACTAGAAACTGCGTTTTTCTGTATTTAAGCAGTCCCTAAATGATGAATTTAATTAAATCTACATACACGGGGATGTAATTGGTAGAAACCATTCTTTGTTTACTTTCACTGGGCTGGGTTATCTGGATTAGGGTCTTTATCTAGTGTCACAGATGGTCTCAAGAACACACCAACTGATTGAGAAAGTTCAAACACTTTCATAGAATATTTTGGAAAGGGGCTTACTGTGGGCCGTCCCTCTTTCTCTCATCTTCCCTGAGCGTGTTCCTCCCTAGCGGAGTGTGTCGCATGCCCGACACTCAGGCGCTCTCTCCTTACCTTTGGGAGCCGCTGTGATGCCCACACACATCAGACACCACGCATGGCTGGATGCCCACAATCTTCTCGGTGTCCCTTTGACGGTCAGTGTCCTGTCTGGAAGTTGTCCCCGCAGGCATGGTGACCATGGCTGCTCCCATGGTGTCTTGGCAGTGCGTGGTCCTGCACCCTCTCTCATCATCAACGAAGACTTGGAATGTGCTCATGCGACTACTTAGCGGGTCATGTAATGCATGGTACATGCAATTAAGGCCTCCATTTTCTAAATAAACATAGGAGGAATGCCACTTCCCGCTTCTCATCTGTACTTCAGCTTGTGGCTACTCTTGTGCGTCCTTGCTTCCCTGGATTTCTATGTGTCTTGGAACCGTTTTGCCTTTGGACCTTCCTTGTGGATTGTCCCTACTGGATTTGTCATTTTAGACCCTGTCTTGGATATTTCTGGACTTTGGACCTTCTGCCCATGAACACTGGACTTGTCCTTTGAATTTGGTTATCAGTCTTAGACTCTGGAACATTCCCACGTGCCTTTCCCTCTTTCTGCTAGTTGCGCCCTGGTGCTGCCTCAGAGTTTCCCATTAGTAGGGTCCTCATTCCGATCGGGCACAGACTTCCTTTTTTAACCTGCTTCTCCACTACTTACTGGTGTATCCTTCCTGCTGGCTTCTTACAGGTAACCAACCACCTTTCTAAGATGCATAACGCGTGACTGATCTGAACTGCTGGGTCAATAATGCCCCCTTATTTTCGCAGCTGGCGAGTTTCGGCGGCGTCCCTGCTTTTCTTTACCTTTGCCCGGTTGGTTGGCCAGGAAGTCATTTATGGTCCCTGAATGGTCCATGGTGAAGAAGGTCCATTAGTTCACCTGGGACGAGATCACAACACTGAGGCCTCCCTAAACCCCAGTATTCTCACTAGTGTTGGCAAACGCGTTCTCTCTCTATTTCCCTGTCAGACTTCCCAGGTTCATCTTATCCAGGCCTTCCAAAAGAATCCCAATGGCTTTCCAACTGGTTTAAGTCGCTTTCAAATACACCGGCTTCACTTGCCCTTGCCCCTCATGCCGATATACTCCTCACCCTGAGCTTCTCTCACTCTCCCTCTTCCCTTCCTCCTACTCTCCTCTCTGCTACTCCACCCACTGTCTGTCTGATATTTATGTCTACTGCCCATCTCCACCGTCCAATTTTACACTCTACTACTCTCTCTTCCTTACTTACCTCTGCTCTTTCAGTACTCTTCACTACGCTCTCCTTCCACTACTCTCTGCTACAATCTCCTCCCCAATACTACTAAACTCTCCTCCATGCTACTCTCTACTACACTCTCCACCCACTGCACTCCACATTACTACTCTTCCTTCTCCCTAAACTCCACTCCACCCACTGCTTCGGCAGTCCTCTTCCTTTCACTGTGTCACCCTTGTCTTTCATTCTCGATCACCCACTCTACACACTTTCTCAGTCTTAATCACTCACCTTGCATCCACTCTCACACCCAGTGCAACTTTCTGTTAACAACCAATATCTCACCTTGCACACACTCTTGAAAATTCTTCTCCATGCTCTGCTCTACCACCTGAAGTTTGAAGTTTGATTTATTTGTAAAGCGCACCAGGCCCGTGGGCAACCGGGCACATAATCTTGAGTACAGGTTACAGCAATATAAACAGGGCGAGATTTACAGGTAGTGCATAAGAGCAGGCTACCTGGCCGCTTGGTCCCCCTGCTTCTCCTTTGACCTCACCCGAACAACCCGCACGGCCTTGATTCCCTGGTCCTGTTTTATCGTCCCTCCACCCATTCCTTTGGTTCTCTCCCTCAGAGGGTCTGCATATATATGAGCACGAATACCAGGCTTTAGGCCGGGTGCCACTTTTGCATGCCAGTACACTGGTGTTTGGTAATGGTGGCCTGCTAAAGTGGAGTCAATTACAGAGTTCGTATTCGGACTACAAAGTGTATCTGGTTTGAAAGTTCGATATGTGGGCCGCTCCAGGTTGAAGGCGCAATCAATGTCACAGTTCGTGTCAGTGCCACATAAAACATCTGGATTGCAGGTTGCACGTGTGGATTGCTCCGCAGGCTCGCAGTTCCTTGCCAGCTCTCTCCCAGTTGGGTTGTTCACTCCTTCCTCTACTACAAGGCCTTATGGGTAAGGTGGCGCTATGAGATGAAAAGACTGGCCAGCATTGTGCATAGCCGGTATTGAGCGTGGTTGCGAGGGGTCTCCATCCGCCTTTGACGGAGGGCCGGTCCCCGACACTGTTACACTAGAGTAAAAGAATTGCTCGCGTCTACATTTCACTATTTCTGGAGGTGATATTATTATTAGTAGTGTAAAACTAGTGCAGACCTAGTTTTGCAATTATAGGGGAAGAACAAGGTCAGGGGCCAGAGATAGAGGTGAGTGGGGATCTAACAGCAGGAGGAAGAAGGAACTTGCCAGCAATGGATCTGCAAGTAACATGGGGAGGGAACGGTGAGGATCAGATCACCCAGTCTCAGGTCTGGTGGGGAGGGTGTGTGGACCTGGGTGCTGGGGAGGAGCCATTCCTTGCAGAGGAGGGGCAGCTTCATATATTATGGGAAAGGGAGCATGCCGGCTCCCCAATGCATGGGGCAAGCAGTGATCAAACGCGAAGTAACATGTGATCTTCCCGTTTCACCCTTCCAGAATGTGATCCACTGTCTCCATCAGCCTGGACCAGCATAGTGCTGCATAGGGAGTCTCTTTTGTGTGTAGTACATGCTGAACTCCACATAGGTAAATCAATAGCAGCATTTCTCTTGTCCGCCACCTCTCCCCCCACATGCACTGCATTCCTAGTTCTGGTCCTATGTGGGCGAGTCCGTGCACTTGAAAGTTTAGCGGAAGTGTGCACTGCCTAAATAAATTCCTGCCTAGAAGGAATTGTGAAAAGGTGTGTCCTAACCCTGAGCCTCTTAGTCATAATCTATATCCTCCATCATCTGAGTGGGCGGGGCGATCACTAAGCACATCCCACCCACAAAAGGCACGCATCACACCCACACCACACCACGCCCACACCTAGCCCAACTCCAAGACTCACCACGGGCAGGCACTGCGAAGACCTGCACCTCACACAGTGTCAGGTACTCTTGACGTCCAGGTATGACCACCGTCACGAAGCGCCCGGCCATCCCATGGCACGGGTAGAATTCCGTCACACCCGTGCTGAGGTTCTGGATGGTGGCACACCTGCAAATTGAAATGTCATTCATAAGCAAGGGCTATGCCAAGAGGAGGAGTCCCCAGGTCCTGCCAGCCCAGACCTCTGGTCGAGGAAGGGGTTCAACAATGTATTGCTCCACGGTCCACTGGAGTAAGATAAGAAGGGGTTGTCCAACTCCAAGCCTCGAGGGCCGGATTCATTTTGGATTGTCAGGATACCCCTCATTAATATTCATACCACAATTCTTAATGTATGCAAATGTTTGCTCATGAATATTAACGAGGCATATCCTGAAAACCTGCCAGGTTCCTGGCCATCAGGCCTGGAGTTGGACAACCCTTCTAGCACAAATGATGACTGGGAAACCTCACAGAAAGAGAGGGATTGTCTTGTAAAAATGGGAAGTCCTTATTTAAAGACCGAGGGCAACCTCATGAAGATGGTGGCCCCTTAACCAACATGACAAGGTTCCTGCCTGCTTGGAGAAGGGGTCCCCTTAGTAGAAGGCAGCGATCCCCTGTCTGACAAAGATGGACGCCCCTGCTTGTGGTCAGGGACCCTTTGTGTCAGGCAGAGAGTACTGGTGTAAAGACAGAGATTCTTATGACAACCTAGAGGCACAATATGTGACATGAAGGACCCACCCAGGAGAGTAATGGGCCCTGTATCACTGAACTCCCTGTGGCACGATCCTGACTCTGGTCCTCAACAGTTTTATAACTAAGGTGGCCTTTCTTGCACATTCTCACTTCTGCTCTCTCTCCTTCTCCTCTTCAATGCCACGCCACATGTTCATACCGCTGCCTTTGCTCCACTCATAGCCCACAACCTTAAGCTGTGTCTGCTGCTTCCTTAATGACCTTCAGTCTTCTCCTGTCTCCTCTTCTAAACCTTTACCCACCTCCCTTTGAATGTACGCCTCCTGCACAGGTCTCCCCTTACCCCTCCTCCTGATTCTATACTCCTCACCTCCTCCTTCTGTTGTTCCACATTACATCCTCCTTATTCTCCTCCCTCGCTCTTCATGATCTTCCTCCTCGCCGCCTCCTTATTCCCCTTCACCCCAACTTCCTCCCTCCAAGCTTCCTTCCTCCTTCTCCCAGGCCTTCTGTACTTCCATCTGCTCCTTCCAAAGCCCTTAGTCCTTTGCCCCCAAACATCCTCATTGCTACTTGCTGGCTCTGCACTTTCTTTCACTGCTGTCTCACCAGTGTGATATATGATATGATATGATAGGTTATTTATAACGCGCTTCATACCCAGAGGTGTGGGGAAGAAGCTGGTTGATGCACCGCCTTTACCCACTCTGGGCAATTAACGGGTGAAAGGTGTGTATTATCTATGCCTGTCCTCTTTAGCAGGTGGAAAGCACTTTTATAGAGCGCTCTGGTCCCCCCCATATTCTTTCGCTAGTCTCGACTGGGGTTTCCCTCTCATTGGGAGATGTAGTTCTTCTAATGGCTGGCTTGTTAGCTGGGTGCAGTAAACTTGTGCATGGATCGCCCTCTTCTCTCCTGCCCTCAAAGACCTGACTAGGGCTTCTCAAATCCGTAATTGACTCCCCTGTATTCCAGGTTCTCCCTCTAACACCGAAGGGAATTCTGGGAGTTGTAGTCTTAGAATATTGGATTTCCCAAACCAGGCAGGGGGATATTGCCTGGGAACCTAACTCTCCAGGGATATCCAGTGTTTTTACTGTGTAACTGTCATCACATTTCCTTAACCACACATTTTTTACTGCATTTCCCCCCGCCCCCCACAAAATTCAGGCGGTAGGTATGCATGAGGCAGCATGCAATGGGAAGATAGTGGCGGTCGTGCATTAATGGGGTGGTGTGGGGGGTCTCCCCGTGCATGTTGTGAGGTAAAATCTGTAAAAACTGTGATGTTAAAAAAAGCAGTGACAAATTGTTTCGTACAGAAAGATGGAATCCCCCCAGGTTGCCATTCCCAGGTCCATGGGATAATGACCAAGAAGTCACTCCATCACAGTGGACAGCGGCAGTGTTTGTATTGTGTGTAGGAGGTGCGGTCAACAATTCCTCTGATGTGTGGAGTGCACTTGTGGAGTAATGGGTACATCTGTGAGCATGAGTAGTGTGTAACTGTGGTGGGCAATGCAATTGTGTGTGTGTCTGTTGACTTGGTTGCGCATTAGGAGTGGAAAAGATGTGTTTCCAAGGTTGAAGATGAGGTTGTGTTTGTGGTCTGTAGGAGGGGCCTACTAGTAGTTGACAATGTCATACATGTGTGCTGTGTGAGAGGTGCATATCTGCAGTAGGCAATGCCTGGTAGGTGTAGCTCATTGAAGGTTGCATATCCGAGGTTGATCATGTTTCGTGTGCGCTGTGGTTGAGGTATGTACCTGGTACTGATTATGGTGCTGTATTTGTGGTGTGCAAGAGATCCATACATGCAGTTCATGTATGTTAGTTTGGTTTTCCACTTGCAGGCCATGCAGCACCGGCCATTTAAGAGCTCCAGTGATGAATTCCTCGCAGTGGCCAATTGCCCGAAGGTCAGAAACCCGGGAGCTGCCCCCTTCCGCTTTGTTTTTTTGGAATCTCTTCCTCTTGAACAGGAGAAGAGAGGTGGTGGGTAAATACCGGTCTGGGGTTTCTCGAGGGCCTGTAACTGGATAAAATGGCCCAGATGTAGTATTGTATTGTGTATGGATTTTTAAAGCGTGAACCACGGCCCAAGGGTCGCAAAGGCAAGGCTGTCTACAGGGCCCCAAACCCTAATACCTTAATCAAAAAGAAAAGTCTTTAGGGCATTACGGAAATGTAGGTGGTTGGCTATCTCCTGAAGTTAAAATGGAAGAGCGTTCCATAGCTTCGTGGCCAAGACTGAAAAAGAGCACCCACCTGCCTGGGCTCTGCAGAACCTAGGTGCTGTAAACCAAATTTGAGAACCAGAACGCAGAGCTCTAGGAGAAGTATAACGTGAAAGTTTATGTCTAAGCAAAGAGGGTCCAGATTGCTGAGTTTCTCGGTGCACGACGCAGAGGATCTTAAACTTCATCCATTTTATCGGCAGCAAGCGGAGTTGATGCAGCAAAAGCATAGTACGAGCAAGCTTCGGAGCATTTAGGCCGAGACGTGATGCAGAATTTGGCAAAATCCGAAGACGGTATAAAAGAAAGTCCGGCTGACCAAAATAAATGCCATTACAGTAATCCAGTGATCCCACGATGGAAGCAGTGACCACAGAAAATCAGAGATGAAGAGGAATAAACGGCATAATTTATTTCACAAGCTTAGGCTTAAGACAGTCTTGCAAATAGAAGAACCCTGCACGTCTCTCGAACCAGAAGATAGCAGTTTAACTCCAAGACTTTTGACTGAGACACTATGAGTGGGGCCGGGGCAAAGAGATTCCGGTCACAAATTCGAATTCCACATATGGCTAGACTGTTCAGGGCCAATTTTTTAAATCTCTGTTTTCTTTTTTTAAATTTATTTAATTGCATATGTATGTTCAAAGAAAACACTTTAGCAAAAACAATCCTTTAACTTTATCACCCATAGCCAATTCTTTCCAAGTAAATACAGTTTGTTACTTTGGCTAATTTATTCCTTTGTGTCAGTCTTTCCTTTAGGTTCAGAGTATCTAGATTTGGATTATTAAGATTTTTGCAACAGAGGGGCTGATACAGTCCAGTAGTATTGAACCACTGTGATTAATAGAGGTGTATGAGTTCCTCCTATTAATATTTGCCATGAATCATCCGCCGATAGAGTTCAAAATTTCTCTACAAAACAGCCAAAATACTCTGTGTGTTTCAGAGTAAAGAATGTACTGTACAGACACTAAATAAATGGGCAAGAGTTTCTTTCATCTCTGTTTTATTTTTACAAAACCTACATCCACAGTTAGTTTTGTCTCCTTGGAATTGAATCGCGAACATTTAATTGGTTCTAAATAGGTTAAAGTGGACCCTTATGAAGGCTATCCGAATTTTAGAGTTTGGGCATTTCTGCAGGTATGGCTGGATTCCCCCTTGTTTTCTCGTTTCTGAATCCAGTCACATTCATAAATTTCTGTTTTCTCTCAATTGAGCTTCTGCCAATTCTCTGACATCCAACTCAATATAGACGCTAGACAAGTTCTTAGTTTGCCAGGGCGATCAGATTCGGGGGTGTTAGGCTGAAAATCGGATGGATGTCATCACCATAGGTGTAAAAACATACTCCATGAGACAAAATCAGATCAGTCTGTGGTCGAAGATGAATGTTAAAAACGGAGAGGGGACAAGGAAGAACTCTGAGGGACACCACAAGAGATAGGCACTGACATAGATTGAAATGTAAATAAGGACACCGTTTGAGAATGACCTGATAAACAACAAAGAGAACCAGGTAATTGAAGGCCAACAATGCCCATTGCTTCCAATGCGTCTAAGCAGAGTGAAATGGCCAATCATATCGAAAGCAACGGAGAGGTCAAGCGGAATAAGAACTCCAACCTCGATGTGGTCTTGAAGCATGGACATGTCATCCAGAACGGAAATCATTACAGATTCCATCCATCTACGAGGTCTAAAACCTGCCTGAAATAGATGAAGAAGAGAATTCAACTCGGGATAGTGAGAAAGGTGAGGAGTAACAATAGATTCTACACGTTTCATCACCATTGGCAGTTGAGAAATGGGCCGATAGTTAACAGAAGCTAAAGGATCAAGATGAGATTTCTTTGAAAGAGGAGTAACCAGTGTGTGTTTAAGAGAGTCTGGGATAGAAACAGTCGAGAAAGCGTGACGCAGAGCTTCAGTAAAAAGAGAAATAGAATTTGACGGAAAATCTCGAAAAAGATAGAGGCGGGTTGGATCAAGTGGGGATGTTGATTTAAGTTTATCTAACGCAGAAGCCACCATCTCATCTGTGACAGTTTAAAACCGCAAGGATCCCTCATGATCAAATGATCTGCAATGAAGCTGGGAGTAACGTCTGTCACTCGAGCAGAACCAATTTGGCAACACGTTTTACACATTTCTTCCACAAAATGTGAACTAATCTAGTGAAGGACAGGCCACCTCCACAATTCGGTTAACCTGGAATAAAGACTGTGAATCTTTACTAGCTAAATGAAAAACGGAGAGCGCGGGTTTTAAATTCCTGCTTTGCTGCTGATGAGTAGTCAATATTGCGTTCGGCCTCATGGCAGGTGCGTTTAAGCAGTCTAAGATTTGAAGAGAACCAAGGGGCAGATGGTTTAGAGCGACAGACTCGGGACCTGGCCGGTGGCCGTAGGTCAGTAGCAAAAGTCAGAGTCTTTAATAATGCGGTACAAGGGTCCAGATTCTCGGTATCTCTAAGAAAATGTGTATTTACTCCCAGGAGTTTGATCATTTGCGCCGGAAGAAGGTTCTTCCAGCTGCGACTAACATGGCGCATCACAAAACCAGAATCATAAGGGACAGGTGAAAAGATTACAAAGGTAAAAAGAAAATGATCAGACCAAGTGATGGGTAGAGGATTAAAAGTAGCTGCCAGAAAAGTGTTAGAAAAAATGAAATCAAGCGTGTTTCCTTCATTGTGTGTGTGTAGGGAGACAATTACGTAGCTAGAGATGATAGTCGATCAAAGCAGTTGTTAATTTTGCGGCATGGAGATCGGAAGGATCATCAGGGTGGGCGCTAAAATCACCCAACACTATGAAATTTGAATGGGCAAGTGCAAGCTCTGCAACCAACTGAATAAAACACACAATGAAAGTGAGTGTAGAGCAGAGGCGAGGACAGTACACAAACAAAATATGCACTGAAAAGTTGGGAGAAAACTGAAGAGGAGTCAATAACAATTCACCAGGTAAACTATGCGGACACATGAATGACCGACACTGTAAGTGGCTTGAATACAAGACCTCCTCCGGGAGCAAGATTGGGTCGGTCAAGCCTTTTAGTTATGCAGTTAGGTAGCAAAAGCTGCACAATATCGGGGTCCAAAGACACAAAATATCCGGTTCAAAATCATCTAAAATAGAAAAGCTATCATTTCGATGGGCCTCTGTTGATCTGGCGTTAATCGCAAAACCTGTGAAACCCAGAACTGGAGGAGGCACCAGACCAGTGCTAGCCCTGCTAAATGGTGGAGCAGCAGTATCTCCTGACTTAGTAGAAGAAGCAGGAAAAAAGCCAGCAGGAGGAACAGCTGGCCGGCGTGGAGAATCAATTCAAAACTCCATAGGGGAACAAGTGGAGACCGGAGCGAGGCAGACTAAACCCCCCCTCGTGTATTTTCGAGACACAAAGGTTTCATGCCTATCAGCCTGAAAACCGGACTCCCTCCAATTATCAAAACAGAGATCCTCTTGGCAGAATCAGAGAGTCCAGGGAACTGGGCGCAGACGGGCTTACCTTTGGCGTGCCCGCTGGGCGGACGCCAGCTCTGGCAGCTAACTGGGCTGCGATGCGGCGCAGCTAATAATGGACACGGAAGAAATACTCGAGTTGAGTTTTAAATAAAATAAATTGCAACACACCACTAAAATGACACACAATTAATCCATAAGCAATTCCCCCACATTGTCAGTTTCAAAAATGAGGCACGGGTAGCTAAAAAGCTAATAGGTAACATAAGGTCAAGGGAGGATATCTTGCAACCAGCTGCTGTGCTGACGCCAGCACTGGCAGTGTGAGCCTTCATGCCAAAACGGTGATTGTCACAGGTTTCCCCCTTTCTCACCTGTTTTCGCTGCTTGACAGACTCTTTAGGAGGAGTTTTCTTCCGTACGGTACGGGTCTTGTACAAGCCCGCTCGGCCGTCTTCGGCTTCCAGTGTTCGTTCAGCTTCGATGTTCGGGATCAATAGGAAACTCCAGGAAGTCCAGGATAAGGAGAAGATGCACTCGGAGGCGGGTGCACGGAATCCGGGAAGAAAGCTGAATAAGAAGGAGAAAGGATAGTAGGGGAAGGCGAAGGATCCGGGAACCAGGAAACAACAGAGTTCCGCGAAGGCGAACTATGTAGTACACGTCTAGCCACAGCTAACAGTAGCGGTGAGACGCATGGGGCCGCGGGGGTGTGGCTAATTTATAGAACGTGCTGGATCAGACGTGAAGGCTGGTAAGCAGCGTTCTGTGCTTACGGGCATGTTGGAAGTACAACAGAGTGTAAGCCCCGATGTGTCAAGGACCAGGAGGCCCAGAAGGGACGTGTCCGATGGTTCATGACAGCATGCCTCCTCCGAAAACCCGTTCCGCCGGGTTTGCCTGGGTGCATGAGATGGAACCTTCTGAGTAACCTGGGGGAGTTTAAGTTTGAGATTGCTTTCACTGGGAGGGTATCCTTTCCATTCCACCAAGTACTGGAGCTGACCACTTTTATATCTGGAGTCACATATTCTGGAGACTTCATATTCCAGTTGGTCATTGACAAGTACAGGATTTGGTCCGAGGTTAGTCCGAGAGATCTGGATGTATGGTTTCAGTAGAGATCTATGAAAAACTGGGTGAATTTTCTTCCAGGAGTCTGGTAATTTGAGCCGAAAGGCCACTGGGTTAATGATTTCTTTTATGGGAAAAGGCCCATAATACCGGGGGGCCAGTTTATTTGGCCTTAGATGTCGGGGTAGGAGTTTCGAGGATAGCCATACTTTATCTCCTAGTGCGCAGGAGGGCCCTGGTCTTCTCTTGGAATGCGCATAATGCTTGGTATGAGTCCGTGCCCTTTCTAATTGTTCTTTTGCATCTCTTAGAATTTTGATGAGTGTTTCAATCCATGAATCGACTATAGGAACAGGTGTAGGGTGTGGAAGGTTGGAAGGTAGCACTGAGGGATGAAATCCTTGACTGCACTAAAAAGGGCTAGTCTTGACAGCCGAATGATCCGAATTGTTATAGGAGAATTCCGCCAGAGGTATCAGACACGACCAATCATCCTGGACTTTGGTAGTGAAACAACGAAGATATTGTTCCAGGGTTTCATTCACACGTTCGGTAGCCCCATTAGTCTGTGGGTGATACCCTGAAGAGAGGGCACATTGTATTCCTAGTATCCGGCAAAGGTGTTTCCAAAATTGAGATATGTATTGCGGTCCTCTGTCTGATATGATCTTGAAAGGGAGTCCATGGAGTCTAAATATGTGTTCCAGGAAAATTGCAGCAAGTTCTGAGGAAGAAGGTAGCTTGTATAACGGTGTGAAATGAGCCATATTAGTGAATAAATCTATGGTGACCATTATGGTTGTATACCCCCTGGAAGGTGGTAGTTCTACAATGAAGTCTGTAGCAATAATTTCCCAGGGCCTTGTTGGTAGTGTGGGCTGCAGTAGGAGGACCGCCGGTCTCTTGTTATCATAGTTTGTTTTGACTGCAAACTGCACAGGCTTGAATGTACAGTCGTACGTCAGTCTTCATTCTCGGCCACCAAAATTGTCTTTGTATTAGATGAAGGGTGTTTGTGATGCCACGATGTCCGGAGTGAAGGGTATCATGACAAAAGTTTATTATCCTTTGCTGTAGTTTCTGTGTGGGGATGACTAAACCTTTATCCTTGAAAAGAAATCCATCCTTAGTTCTGAGATTCCGTCGGTTCTTTCCTGAAAATTCTTTCCAAAGTTCAGAGGACTGTGTTTGTATCCAAACCTCATCCCGAAGACTGATTGCTTGAGCTACGAATATCGTGTGTGGAAACATTTTAGGGAATGACCGGTCTTCAAGGGTTTCGTAGTCAGGACGTCGAGATAGGGCGTCAGCAATTATATTCTGTGTTCCAGGGACATGATGAATCTGAAACTGGTATTTGGCGAAGAAGAAGGCCCAACGGACTTGACGGCTATTCCTACATTCCAGGGCCTGTAATACTTGAAGATTTCGATGGTCCGTGCGAACCTGGACAGGATGTTTTGCTCCTAGAAGTAAATGACGCCAATCTGTGAAGGCTTGACGTATGGCTAGCAGTTCCTTTTCTGAAACAGAGTAATAGGTTTCACTGGGAGTTAATATCCGTGAAAGATAAGCAATAGGATGTTCCAGCTTGTCGTCAAATTCCTGTTTTAGGACGGCTCCAATGGCATAGTTAGAGGCATCTGTCTCCACTAGGAATGGCCGGTTGATAACAGGTTGAGCCAGGATGGGAGCTTGTGTAAACTCTGTTTTTAACTGTTGGAAGGCCTCCTCTTGGGCTGATGTCCAATGAAAGGGAGTGTCTTTCTTCAACAAGGCAATGATCAGTTGGACTATCTCGGAAAAGGAAGGTATGAATTTCCTATAGAAGTTAGCCAAGCCCAGGAAAGACTGGGTCTGTTTCACCGTGGTCAGACTTGGCCAAGATAGTATGGCCTTAACCTTGGATTGATCAATTCCAATACCTTCTGGGCTAAGGACGAATCCTAGATAGTGAACAGTAGCGACATGGAAAAGGCACTTCTCGGGTTTTGCCAGGAGCTTGTTTTCACGTAGTCGCTGTAATACTGCCTTAACATGTTCTTCATGCTTAAGAGGGTCCTTAGAGAATATTAAGATATCGTCCAGATACACGATGACGAAGAGGAACAGCATGTCTGAAAACACCAGATCCATGAAGCGTTGGAAGACCGCCGGGGCATTTGCAAGTCCAAAGGGCATGACCAAGTATTCAAAATGACCAAAGGGTGTTCTAAAGGCTGTCTTCCATTCGTCACCTTCTCTAATACGGATCAGATGGTAGGCTCCTCCGAGATCCAATTTGGTGAATATTACAGCTCCTCTTACTGCTTCCAGGATATCTGAGATCAAGGATAAGGGATAGCGATCCTTAAGGGTGCATTGATTTAAGCCTCGATAATCAAGACAAGATCTGAGCTCATTTTGGTGTCGTTCTTAGAAACAAAAAACAGTGAGGCTCCGGCTGGGGATTTGGATGGTCGTATGGTGCCATTTTCAAGGTTAGTATCCAGATATTCACGGAGGGCCTTTATCTCCTGTTCGGATAAAATGAACATCCTTCCAAAGGGAATCACAGCTGAAGGTTCAGTTTCAATAGCACAGTATTCTGGTCTATGAAGCGGTAAGGCTTGAACAATAGCAGAAGAGAACACATCAGAATATTCCTGATAGACTTTAGGAACCCGGATGATGTTTGAAACTGTGAGTGGGCCTTGATGGTTTGCTGAAAGTCCTTCCGATGGTGTTGGAGCGTGGTCCAGGAGTAGGCAATGAGACATGCAATGCTCGGAACCCAGGAACAAGCAACCTGCTGCCCAATTGATGCATGGATTGTGTCTTTGTAGCCAGGGCATTCCCAAAACCATTGGGTAATGGGCAGACTTTATGATGTCAAACTTTATCTTCTCTCGATGGTGGTTTATTGCAAGTTCAACTTCCTTGGTCTGAAGGGTTATGGGTCCTGAAGAAAGAGGTCGCCCATCAATTACTTCTACAGGTTGCGTGATATTCCGGGATTCGAAAGGAATATGGTGTTTAAAGACCCATTCTTGATCTATGAATATTCCCGTAGCCCCACAGTCCACCAACGCCAGAATGGGGTAGGTTTCCTTCTTGGATGGCGATAGAAAGGCCTGTAAAATGACCAGATTGTTTTGTCCAGGAGAGTTTGAGGATGGAATAGATGTGGAGCAAAGATCTCTCTCCCGACACTGTGCTCCATCTAGGGTCGGGAGCTGGCGTTTCCCGAACGCCGTGGAGGGGCTGTAGGACACTCTCTCTCTAAATGTTTGTCCGAGGCACAATACATGCATAAGCCGGTATGGATCCTTCGCAACCTTTCTTGGGGGGGATATGGGTCCACGGAAGGCCACTAGTTGCATAGGTTCAGGTTTGTTACTAGGAACAGAAGCACATTCGGGTTTCAAGGAGGTCTCTATGAGGTTCTTCTGGAAGGGTCTTCTTTTTCTCTGCCTTCCTTTCCTGGATGCGGAAATCAATCTGTAGAGCGAGATCCATAAAGGCTTGGTATGAACTTGGACATGCCACTCTGGCTAGTTCATCCTTGATGTCTTCATTTAGTCCTCTTCGAAAGAGAGTGAAGCAGGCTTCAGAGGACCAGTCCACTTCTTTAGCCAATTGCTTGAATCGTGTTACATACGTGAGCATGTCCTGGGAGGCCTGCTGGAAATCGAGTAAACGTTCCTGAGCACTATAGACCTGTTCTGGGCAGTTAAACATTGTCTTAAGGGCTTGAATGAATCCGTCATAATCGTCCAGGAGGGCATCTCCGGCATTAACTAATGGTGTGGCCCAGGTTAATGCATTCCCGGAAAGGTGCGAAATAATAAAGCTCACCTTAGCCCTGGGGGTAGAGAAATAATAGGGCTTAAAAGTAAAGTGGACCAAGCAGGAATCAAGGAATCCACAAAGGTTTTTTGCTGTCCCATCGTATTTGTCTACAATGCCGCCCAATAGTACACTTTCCTTCCTGGCAGAGTCGCGGGATAAGACTAATTGTTTTAACGCAGCATTCTCTGCCTTTAGGTTTTGTACTTCGGTCGTTAGTTCTTGCATGCCACGCATAAGATCTTGAATGGCCGCCTCCATGTCTGTATCGACTTCAGTTAGGTGGCGTCTCAATCTGTCACAGGTTTCCCCCTTTCTCACCTGTTTTCGCTGCTTGATGGACGCTTTAGGAGGAGTTTTCTTCCATACGGTACGGGTCTTGTACAAGCCCGCTCGGCCGTCTTCGGCTTCCAGTGTTCGTTCAGCTTCGATGTCCGGGATCAATAGGAAACTCCAGGAAGTCAAGGATAAGGAGAAGGTGCACTCGGAGGCAGGTGCATGGAATCCGGGAAGAAGGCTGAATAAGAAGGAGAAAGGATAGTAGGGGAATGCGAAGGATCCGGGAACCAGGAAACAACATTGTTCCGCGAAGGCGAACTACGTAGGACACGTCTAGCCACAGCTAACCGTAGCATTGAGACGCGCGGGGCCGTGGGGGTGTGGCTAATTGATAGAACGTGCTGCATCGGGCGTGAAGGCTGGTAAGCAGCGTTCTGTGCTTACGGCCATGTTGGAAGTACAACAGAATGTAAGCCCCGACGTGTCAAGGACCAGGACGCCCAGAAGGGGCGTGTCCGATGGTTCATGACAGTGATGGGTTAGGCGCAAAGCTCCAAACTTGACTCAGTTTCCTGTAACCAGTGAAATGGCCAATGTATGGCTGTTGCAGCATGTTCCATGAGCTTGAGCTTTGCAGAGAGCACAGCAACTTTGGTCTGAGGTTCAACTTTGCAAAGTGTCCCACTCTTAAAGGGCTATTGGGGGAAATGACAGTGTTCAAGCACTTGGGAGACCCGCGGCTATGCCAAATCCAGACCGAATAGAATGCCTACATTCTAGGCCAGCTGGTACCAGGTCAAGGACGCCTGCCGTAAGCAGAGGTACGTAAAGGGTGCACGTAAATGCAGAGACGGGACTATCATAGGGTGAAGTACTTAGGGATGTGGTAGTGGTTCGATGCTTGCAACGTTATGAATAACCAATTACAATTGCAGGCATTTAAACAACAGTCTGAAGCTGGGAGTCCTAGGGGGTGAGGGGGTTCAGCTGAAAGTGTACCCATCATTTTTTGTTACCGGCTCTGAGGCCGAGTACAAAAGACCAACCCTGCAGATTCCAGGCTGAAAAGGAACTACAGTGTGTGCCTCACCCCTACTTTCTTACACATCCACCAGGAAGCCTTTTGTACCTGGCCCTCTCCTGGTCCCTTTTGGGGGGGCACTCCCCCCAACCTCTAGCTGCTACTTGGGGCTCACAGCCCCTGTCCCACTTACCTGCTGCATTCTGGCGCACTTGTCCGGCTCCTGTCTAGGCCGCTCTCCCTATAGACCTAAGTGCTGGAGGCAGCTCTTTTTACACGGCCCCCTATATGTAGACCTTTATGGGGCATGTACTAGAGACAATGGCATAATTTGTATGATCCATGTTCAAAGTCCTACATATATATTATATTGAGGAGGTGAGAGGCTGGAGTAAGGAGGTGCACTCTAGCTGTATGATGTTCATATGGAAATAGCCTACAACTGCCCCATTTGATGTATATTGGGGAAAATGAGACGTACCTCACTTTAGGATAGTGCTGCATACCAGGCCACGATCTCCCCTTTCCATTATCACCTTATGATCGCCAGCGTCAAAGACAGCTCAGTGATCCAGCGGTATTGGCACTTCTGGTGAGCCCTCATCCGAGCACTCGCCCGCTGCCATCAACAGCATCTTCCTGTTGTCCTGGTGAGCCCTCGCCTGCTGCCATCAGCAGAAGCTTCCCGTTTTCCTGGTGAGCCCTCACCCACTGCCATCAGCAGAGGCTTCCCATTGTCCTGGTGAGCCCTCGCCCGCTGTCATCAGCAGAGGCTTCCCGTTGTCCTGGTGAGCCCTCACCCGCAGCCATCAGCTTGTCCTGGTGAGCCCTCGGCCACTTCCTTTAGCAGAGGCTTCCCATGGCCCTGGTGAGCCCTCACCCGCTGCCATCAGCAGGGGCTTCCCATTGTCCTGGTGAGCCCTCGCCTGCTACCCTCAGCAGGGGCTTCCCATTGTCCTGGTAAACCCACGCCCACTGCCATCAGCAGGGGCTTCCCATTGTCCTGGTGAGCCCTCACCTGCTGCCATCAGCAGAGGCTTCCCATTGTCCTGGTGAGCCCATGCCCGCTGCCATCAGCAGAGTCTTCCCATTGTCCTGGTGAGCCCTCGCCCGCTGCCATCAGCAGGGGCTACCTATTGTCCTGGTGAGCCCTCACCCGCTGCCATCAGCAAAGGCTTCCCATTGTCCTGGTGAGCACTCTCCCGGTGTCGCCAGAATAGGCTTCCCATTGTCCTGGTGAGCACTCTCCCGCTGTCGCCAGAATAGGCTTCCCGTTGTCCTGGTGAGCCCTCGCCTGCTGCCATCAGCAGAGGCTTCCCATTGTCCTGGTGAGCCCATGCCCGCTGCCATCAGCAGAGTCTTCCCATTGTCCTGGTGAGCCCTCGCCCGCTGCCATCAGCAGGGGCTACCTATTGTCCTGGTGAGCCCTCACCCGCTGCCATCAGCAAAGGCTTCCCATTGTCCTGGTGAGCACTCTCCCGCTGTCGCCAGAATAGGCTTCCCATTGTCCTGGTGAGCACTCTCCCGCTGTCGCCAGAATAGGCTTCCCGTTGTCCTGGTGAGCCCTCGCCTGCTGCCATCAGCAGAGGCTTCCCATTGCCCTGGTGAGACCTCGCCTGCTGCCATCAGCAGAGGCTTCCCATTGTCCTGGTGGGGCCTCGCCCTCCGCCATCAGCATGGGCTTCCCATTGTCCTGGTGAGCCCTTGCCCACTGCCATCAGCAGGGTCTTCCCATTTTCCTGGTGAGCCCTCGCCCACTGCCCTCAGCAGGGGCTTCCTATTGTCCTGGTTACCCCTCACCCGCTGCCATCAGCAGAGGCTTCCAATTGTCCTTGTGAGCCCTCGCCCGCCGCCATCAGCAGGGGCTTGCCATTGTCCCGGTGAGCCCTTGCCCGCGCCCCATTGTCCTGGTGAGCCCTCGCCCGCTGCCTTAAGCAGAGGCTTCCCATTGTCCTGGCGAGCCCTCACCAGCTGCCATTAGCAGAGGCTTCCCATTGCCCTGGCGAGCCTTCACCCACTGCCATCAGAAGGGGCTTCCCATTGCCCTGGTGAGCTTGCAGCCATTAGAACAGGCTTCCCATTGTCCTGATGAACTCTTGCCAGCTTCCCATTGTCCTAGTGAGCCCTCGCCTGCTGCCATAAGCAGGGGCTTCCCATTGTCCTGGTGAGCCCTTGCCCGCTGCCATCAGCAAGGGCTTCCCATTGTCCTGGTGAGCCCTCACCCGCTTCTCATTGTCCTGGTGAGCCCTCGCCCGCTGCCATCAGCAGGGGCTTCCCATTGCCCTGGTGAGCCCTCGCCCGCAGCCATCAGAAGAGGCTTCCCATTGTCCTGGTGAGCCCTCGCCCGCTTCCCATTGTCCTGGTGAGCCCTCACCCGCTTCCATAAGCAGAGGCTTCCCATTGTCCTGGTGAGCCCCTGCCCGCTGCCATCAGCAGGGCCTTCCCATTGTCCTGGAGAGCTCTCGCCCGGTGCCATGAGAAAAGGCTTCCCATTGTCCTGGTGAGCCCTCGCTCGCTTCCCATTGTCCTGGTGATCCCTCGCCCGCTGCCATAAGCAGGGGCATCCCGTTGTCCTGGTGAGCCCTAAGAAAAGGCTTCCCAATGTCCTGGTAAGACCTCCCCCGCCGCCAACAGCAGAGGCTTCCTATTGTCCTGGTGAGCCCTCACACACTGCCCTCAGCAGAGGCTTCCCATTGTCCTGGTGAGCCCTCACCCGCCGCCATCAGCAGGGGCTTCCTATTGTCCTGGTGAGTCCTCGCCCGCTGCCTTAAGCAGAGGCTTCCCATTGTCCTGGTGAGCCCTTGCCCACTGCCATCAGCAGAGGCTTCCCATTGTCCTGGTGAGACCTCGTCCGCTGCCATCAGCAGGGGCTTCCCATTGCCCTGGTGAACCCTCCCCCGCAGCCATCAAAAGAGGCTTCCCATTGTCCTGGTGCACCCTTGCCCGCTTCCCATTGTCCTGGTGAGCCCTCACACGTTGCCATAAGCAGGGGCTTCTCATTGTCCTGGTGAGCCCTCGCCCGCTGCCATAAGCAGAGGCTTCCCAATGTCCTGGTCAGCCCTCGCCCGCCGCCATCAGCAAAGGCTTGCCATTTTCCTGGTGAGCCCTCGCCCACTGCCCTCAGCACAGACTTCCCATTGTCCTGGTTAACCCTCGCACGTTGCCATCAGGAGAGGCTTTCCATTGTCCTGGTGAGGCCTCGCCCACCGCCATAAGCAGGGGCTTCCCATTGTCCTGCTGAGTCCTCGCTGCTCTATTTAGCAGAGGCTTCCCATTGTCCTGGTGAGTCCTCGGCCGTTGCCATCAGCAGAGCTTCACATTGTCCTGGTGAGCCCTCGCCCACTGCCATAATCAGAGGCTTCCCATTGTCCTGGTGAGCCCTCACCCACCGCCATCAGCAGAGGCTTCCCACTGTTCTGGTCAGCCCTCGCCCGCCGCCATCAGCAAAGGCTTCCCATTGTCCTGGTCAGCCCTCGCTCGCCTCCATCAGCAGGGGCTTCCCATTGTCCTGTTGAGCCCTCGCCCACTGCCCTCAGCAGGGGCTTCCCATTGTCCTGGTTTACCTTCGCCCGCTGCCATCAGCAGAGGCTTCTGATTGCCCTGGTGAGCCCTCGCCCGCTGCCTTTAGCAGAGGCTTCCTATTGTCCTGGTGAGCCCTCGCCCGCTGCCATCAGCAGAGCTTCACATTGTCCTGGTGAACCCTCGCCCGCTGCCTTTAGCAGAGGCTTCTCATTGTACTGCTGAGCCCTCGCCCGCCGCCATCAGCAGAGGCTTCCCACTGTTCTATTCAGCCCTCGCCCACTGCAATCAGCAAAGGCTTCCCATTGTCCTGGTGAGCCCTTGTCCGCCGCCATCAGAAGGGGCTTCCCATTGTCCTGGTGAGCCCTTGCCCGCTCCCATCAGCAGAGGCTTCCCATTGTCCTGGTGAGCCCTTGCCCACTGCCATCAGCAGAGGCTTCCAATGGTCCTGGTGAGCCCTCGCCCGCCACCATCAGCAGGGACTTCCCATTGTCCTGGTGAGCCCTCACACACTGCCCTCAGCAGAGGCTTCCCATTGTCCTGGTGAGCCCTTGCCCACTGCCATCAGCAGAGGCTTCCCATTGTCCTGGTGAGACCTTGTCCGCTGCCATCAGCAGGGGCTTCCCATTGCCCTGGTGAACCCTCGCCCGCAGCCATCAGAAGAGGCTTCCCATTATCCTGGTGAGCCCTCACCCGCTTCTCATTGTCCTGGTGAGCCCTCGCCCGCTGCCATCAGCAGGGGCTTCCCATTGCCCTGGTGAGCCCTCGCCCGCAGCCATCAGAAGAGGCTTCCCATTGTCCTGGTGAGCCCTCGCTCGCTTCCCATTGTCCTGGTGAGCCCTCACCCGCTTCCATAAGCAGAGGCTTCCCATTGTCCTGGTGAGCCCCTGCCCGCTGCCATCAGCAGGGCCTTCCCGTTGTCCTGGAGAGCCCTCGCCTGCTGCCATCAGCAGGGCCTTCCCATTGTCCTGGAGAGCCCGCGCCCGGTGCCATGAGAAAAGGCTTCCCATTGTCACGGTGAGCCCTCGCTCGCTTCCCATTGTCCTGGTGATCCCTCGCCCGCTGCCATAAGCAGGGGCGTCCCGTTGTCCTGGTGAGCCCTAAGAAAAGGCTTCCCATTGTCCTGGTAAGACCTCCCCCGCCGCCAACCGCAGAGGCTTCCCATTGTCCTGGTGAGCCCTCACACACTGCCCTCAGCAGAGGCTTCCCATTGTCCTGGTGAGCCCTCACCCGCCGCCATCAGCAGGGGCTTCCTATTGTCCTGGTGAGTCCTCGCCCGCTGCCATCAGCAGGGCTTCCCATTGTTCTGAAGAGCCCTTGCCCTCTGCCTTAAGCAGAGGCTTCCCATTGTCCTGGTGAGCCCTTGCCCACTGCCATCAGCAGAGGCTTCCCATTGTCCTGGTCAGCCCTCGCCCGCCGCCATCAGCAAAGGCTTACCATTGTCTTGGTGAGCCCTCGCCCACTGCCCTCAGCAGAGGCTTCCCATTGTCCTGGTTAACCCTCGCCCGTTGCCATCAGGAGAGGCTTTCCATTGTCCTGGTGAGGCCTCGCCCACCGCCATAAGCAGGGGCTTCCCATTGTCCTGCTGAGTCCTCGCTGCTCCCTTTAGCAGAGGCTTCCCATTGTCCTGGTGAGTCCTCGGCCGTTGCCATCAGCAGAGCTTCACATTGTCCTGGTGAGCCCTCGCCCGCTGCCTTAAGCAGAGGCTTCCCATTGTCCTGGTGAGCCCTCGCCCACTGCCATAATCAGAGGCTTCCCATTGTCCTGGTGAGCCCTCACCCACCGCCATCAGCAGAGGCTTCCCACTGTTCTGGTCAGCCCTCGCCCGCCGCCATCAGCAAAGGCTTCCCATTGTCCTGGTCAGCCCTCGCTCGCCGCCATCAGAAGAGGCTTCCCATTGTCCTGGTGAGCCCTCACCCGCTTCTCATTGTCCTGGTGAGCCCTCGCCCGCTGCCATCAGCAGGGGCTTCCCATTGCCCTGGTGAGCCCTCGCCCGCAGCCATCAGAAGAGGCTTCCCATTGTCCTGGTGAGCCCTCGCTCGCTTCCCATTGTCCTGGTGAGCCCTCACCCGCTTCCATAAGCAGAGGCTTCCCATTGTCCTGGTGAGCCCCTGCCCGCTGCCATCAGCAGGGCCTTCCCGTTGTCCTGGAGAGCCCTCGCCTGCTGCCATCAGCAGGGCCTTCCCATTGTCCTGGAGAGCCCGCGCCCGGTGCCATGAGAAAAGGCTTCCCATTGTCACGGTGAGCCCTCGCTCGCTTCCCATTGTCCTGGTGATCCCTCGCCCGCTGCCATAAGCAGGGGCGTCCCGTTGTCCTGGTGAGCCCTAAGAAAAGGCTTCCCATTGTCCTGGTAAGACCTCCCCCGCCGCCAACCGCAGAGGCTTCCCATTGTCCTGGTGAGCCCTCACACACTGCCCTCAGCAGAGGCTTCCCATTGTCCTGGTGAGCCCTCACCCGCCGCCATCAGCAGGGGCTTCCTATTGTCCTGGTGAGTCCTCGCCCGCTGCCATCAGCAGGGGCTTCCCATTGTTCTGAGGAGCCCTTGCCCTCTGCCTTAAGCAGAGGCTTCCCATTGTCCTGGTGAGCCCTTGCCCTCTACCATCAGCAGAGGCTTCCCATTGTCCTGGTCAGCCCTCGCCCGCCGCCATCAGCAAAGGCTTACCATTGTCTTGGTGAGCCCTCGCCCACTGCCCTCAGCAGACTCTTCCCATTGTCCTGGTTAACCCTCGCCCGTTGCCATCAGGAGAGGCTTTCCATTGTCCTGGTGAGGCCTCGCCCACCGCCATAAGCAGGGGCTTCCCATTGTCCTGCTGAGTCCTCGCTGCTCCCTTTAGCAGAGGCTTCCCATTGTCCTGGTGAGTCCTCGGCCGTTGCCATCAGCAGAGCTTCACATTGTCCTGGTGAGCCCTCGCCCGCTGCCTTAAGCAGAGGCTTCCCATTGTCCTGGTGAGCCCTCGCCCACTGCCATAATCAGAGGCTTCCCATTGTCCTGGTGAGCCCTCACCCACCGCCATCAGCAGAGGCTTCCCACTGTTCTGGTCAGCCCTCGCCCGCCGCCATCAGCAAAGGCTTCCCATTGTCCTGGTCAGCCCTCGCTCGCCGCCATCAGCAGGGGCTTCCCATTGTCCTGTTGAGCCCTCGCCCACTGCCCTCAGCAGAGGCTTCCCATTGTCCTGGTGAGCCCTTGCCCACTGCCATCAGCAGAGGCTTCCAATGGTCCTGGTGAGACCTCGCCCGCCACCATCAGCAGGGATTTCTCATTGTCCTGGTGAGCCCTTGCCGCTCCCATCAGCAGAGGCTTCCCATTGTCCTGGTGAGCCCTTGCCCACTGCCATCAGCAGAGGCTTCCAATGGCCCTGGTGAGCCCTCGCCCGCCACCATCAGCAGGGATTTCCCATTGTCCTGGTGAGCCCTCACACACTGCCCTCAGCAGAGGCTTCCCATTGTCCTGGTGAGCCCTCACCCGCTGCCATCAGCAGGGGCATCCCATTGTTCTGAAGAGCACTCGCCCTCTGCCTTAGGCAGAGGCTTCCCATTGTCCTGGTGAGCCCTTGCCCACTGCCATCAGCAGAGGCTTCCCTTTGTCCTGGTGAGACCTTGTCCGCTGCCATCAGCAGGGGCTTCCCATTGCCCTGGTGAACCCTCGCCCGCAGCCATCAGAAGAGGCTTCCCATTGTCCTGGTTCGCTCTCGCCCGCTTCCCATTGTCCTGGTGACCCCTCACACGTTGCCATAAGCAGGGGCTTCTCATTGTTCTGGTGAGCCCTCGCCCGCTGCCATAAGCAGAGGCTTCCCAATGTCCTGGTGAGCTCTCACCGGACGCCATCAGCAGAGGCTTCCCACTGTTCAGGTCAGCCCTCGCCCGCCGCCATCAGCAAAGGCTTGCCATTGTCCTGGCGAGCCCTCGCCCACTGCCCTCAGCAGAGGCTTCCCATTGTCCTGGTTAACCCTCGCCCATTGCCATCAGGAGAGGCTTTCCATTGTCCTGGTGAGCCCTCTCCCACTGCCATAAGCAGGGGCTTCCCATTGTCCTGATGAGTACTCAGCCGTTGCCATCAGCAGAGCTCCACATTGTCCGGGTGAGCCCTCGTCCGCTGCCTTAAGCAGAGGCTTGCCATTGTCCTGGTGAGCCCTCGCCCGCTGCCATAAGCAGAGGCTTCCCATTGTCCTGGTGAGCCCTCACCCACCTCCATCAGCAGAGGCTTCCCACTATTCTGGTCAGCCCTCGACCGCCGCCATCAGCAAAGGCTTCCCATTGTCCTGGTGAGCCCTCGCCTGCCGCCATCAGCAGGGGCTTCCCATTGTCCTGTTGAGCCCTTGCCTGCTCCCATCAGCAGAGGCTTCCCATTGTCTTGGTTTACCTTTGCCCGCTGCCATCAGCAGAGGCTTCCGATTGCCCTGGTGAGCCCTCGCCCGCCGCCATCAGCAGAGACTTCCCATTTTCCTGGTGAGCCCCTGCCCGCTGCCACCAGCAGAGGCTTCCCATTGTCCTGGTTTACCTTCGCCCGCTGCCATCAGCAGAGGCTTCTGATTGCCCTGGTGAGTCCTCGCCCGCTGCCTTTAGCAGAGGCTTCCCATTGTCCTGGTGAGCCCTCGCACGTTGCCATAAGCAGGGGCTTTCCATTGTCCTGGTGAGACCTCTCCCACTGCCATAAGCAGGGGCTTCCCATTGTCCTGCTGAGTCCTCGCTGCTCCCTTTAGCAGAGGCTTCCCATTGTCCTGGTGAGTACTCAGCCGTTGCCATCAGCAGAGCTTCACCTTGTCCGGGTGAGCCCTCGCCCGCTGCCTTAAGCAGAGGCTTGCCATTGTCCTGGTGAGCCCTCGCCCGCTGCCATAAGCAGAGGCTTCCCATTGTCCTGGTGAGCCCTCACCCACCTCCATCAGCAGAGGCTTCCCACTATTCTTGTCAGCCCTCGCCCGCCGCCATCAGCAAAGGCTTCCCATTGTCTTGGTGAGCCCTCGCCCGCCGCCATCAGCAGGGGCTTCCCATTGTCCTGTTGAGCCCTCGCCCACTGCCCTCAGCAGCGGCTTCCCATTGTCTTGGTTTACCTTTGCCTGCTGCCATCAGCAGAGGCTTCCGATTGCCCTGGTGAGCCCTCGCCCGCTGCCATCAGAAGGGGCTTCCCATTGTCCTGGTGAGCCCTTGCCCGCTCCCATCAGCAGAGGCTTCCCATTGTCCTGGTGAGCCCTTGCCCGCTGCAATCAGCAGAGGCTTCCAATGGTCCTGGTGAGCCCTCGCCCGCCGCCATCAGCAGGGACTTCCCATTGTCCTGGTGAGCCCTCGCCCGCTTCTCATTGTCCTGGTGAGCCCTCGCCCGCTGCCATCACCAGGGGCTTCCCATTGCCCTGGTGAGCCCTTGCCCGCAGCCATCAGAAGAGGCTTCCTATTGTCCTGGTGAGCCCTCACCCGCTTCCCATTGTCCTGGTAAGCCCTCGCCCGCTGCCACAAGCAGAGACTTCCCATTTTCCTGGTGAGCCCCTGCCCGCTGCCACCAGCAGAGGCTTCCCATTGTCCTGGTTTACCTTCGTCCGCTGCCATCAGCAGAGGCTTCTGATTGCCCTGGTGAGTCTTCGCCCGCTGCCTTTAGCAGAGGCTTCCCATTGTCCTGGTGAGCCCTCGCACGTTGCCATAAGCAGGGGCTTCTCATTGTCCTGGTGAGCCCTCACCCGCTGCCATAAACGGAGCCTTCCCAATGTCCTGGTGAGCTCTCACCCGCCGCCATAAGCAGAGGCTTCCCACTGTTCGTGTCAGACCTCGCCCGCCGCCATCAGCAAAGGCTTTCCATTGTCCTGGTGAGTCTTCGCCCGCTGCCTTTAGCAGAGGCTTCCCATTGTCCTGGTGAGCCCTCGCACGTTGCCATAAGCAGGGGCTTCTCATTGTCCTGGTGAGCCCTCACCCGCTGCCATAAACAGAGCCTTCCCAATGTCCTGGTGAGCTCTCACCCGCCGCCATAAGCAGAGGCTTCCCACTGTTCGTGTCAGACCTCGCCCGCCGCCATCAGCAAAGGCTTTCCATTGTCCTGGTGAGCCCTCGCCCACCGCCATAAGCAGGGGCTTCCCATTGTCCTGCTCTGCTGAGTCCTTGCCCGCTGCCTTTAGCAGAGGCTGTCAGGGATGATAGGAACCAGCGGATTATCCTCCAAATCTGATAATTCAACGTCCACCTCCCCTTTCTCCTCACCTGTCTTTCGAAACGGTTTCTCGTCTGGAGGCCTTGTTCTTGGGCTTCTTCTTCTTTGTGAAGAGGTACGGCCGTCCGCGGGACGAAGCCACCCTGATCCCCTGATAAACAGGGAAGCAACCGGCCCCCGTCCCGCAGAAACCAAAGCGAGAGGAAAAAAGCAGCGGCTAAAAAAAAACCTCTCTACGATGTAGTTGGTCCGGATGCTGTGCTGGAAGAGATGACTGGAGAGCCCGGAAATGCAGGAAAATACTGGAGCAGGAGAATCAAGGTAAGTCTCTCGGTGCGGCAGTAGGCTGGATAGTCCGGAGATGCTGATACTGGACTAGGAGCAGTGCGAGGAACTGGAATGGAAGTACCGCCAGGAACCAGGAACGAGATCCGGGTGAAAGGAAGGAGAGGAGAAACCCCGAAATGTAAGAGGACCGAGGAGACGGAAAGGCAGAAAAAGGGAAGGAAGGGGGAGATGCTGAGTGAAAGGATACCGCGATAGACTCAGCGGAAAATGACAACAGGAAAAGGCACGGAAAACAAAGTAGCACGGCAACCAGGAAAAGGAAACAAAGTTGCAACGCACAGAGCCCAGGGGAGGGCGTGGTTAAATACAGAAACAAGAGAAAAAGACTAGACCGTCAAACCAGGAAGTGAAAGGAAAAAACACGGAACAATCTAATGGCGCCGCCAACGCCAAGCCTTCCACAACCGCCAGCGACCACCAAAAGACGGCGGCATGACAGTATGCCCCCCCCCAAGGGACACCCCCCCCGGTTTACCCGGGAACAGACGGTGAAACCTCTGAATTAACGCCGGAGCGTGCACATGAGACACCGGTTCCAAGGAGTCCTCCGAGCGGGGGTACCCTTTCCAGTGGATGAGATACTCCAAGCGACCCCGCAGATAGCGGGAGTCACGAACGGAGGCCACCTCATACTCATCGGAAGGAACCACCTTGGGGACCGGGTCCCGTGGCAAAGGACGATGGTAGGGATCACCCCTACATTCCCTCAGGAGAGAGGAATGAAACACAGGATGGAGACGGTGCATGTGTTTGGGCAACCGGAGGCGGAAAGCCACAGGGTTAATCTGGCGAAGGATAGGGAAAGGACCCAGGTACCGGGGAGACAGTTTAGAGGGGTGAAGCCAGCGAGGCAGAAACCTAGTAGATAACCAGACCTTGGAGCCCCTCCGCCATGCCGGAACAGGCTGGCGCTTAAGATTGCAGTATGATCGATATCGAAGACTACTTGCCCGCAAACATCCTGTAGCAGACTTGTGAGCCTCCGAGATACTGGTAAGTAGGGCATCCACAGACGGAGTGGTAGAAGGAGGAAAGGAGAGAGAAGGAATAAAGCTGGGATGGAAACCATAGGAACAAAAGAAAGGACTGAGACCAGTGGCACTGTGTTTGGCATTGTTATAGGCAAATTCCGCAGTGACTAACAGACTAACCCAATTATCCTGTTGGGCATTCGTGAAGCATCGAAGATACTGCTCCAGCGTAGCATGGGTTCTTTCAGTCTGCCCGTTAGTCTGTGGGTGGAAGCCAGATGACAATGCTCGTTCCATACCCAGTCTCACACAAAGCTCCTTCCAGAACTTTGAAGTATACTGAGAACCTCTGTCAGAAATAATCTTGTCTGGAGTACCATGTAAGCGAAATATTTCTCTGGCAAATACAGCCGCCATCTCGGCGGCAGTGGGAAGACCAGCCAAGGGAGTGAAATGTGCCATCTTAGTGAAGCAGTCGACTGTTACCATGATGCATGAACAACCTTCCGAGGGTGGCAGATCCACAATAAAATCTGTGGAAATAAGGCTCCAGGGTCTCTTGGGAAGGTCCTGTTGTTGGAGAAAACCAATCGACTTTTGAGTGCAATGTTTGGATCGACAGCATACCGGACATGACTTGACGTAGGCTGAAACATCTTTGGCCATACCGGGCCACCAGAACCTGCGATGAAGCAATTCCAAAGTGTTCTTAACACCTCTATGTCCTGCCGTTGGATCGTCGTGGCACCACTTTAAAACCGACTGGCGGTTGAATCTGTCTGGCAGAAACAATCGCTGTTGCTTGAAACATAAACCATCTTGAACGGATAGGTCCTTTGAGAGAGGAGAGGTGGACCGCGTGGCCTTGCGGACCCTTTCTAAGAAAGACTCCACTGAACAGATTACCTTGACCTCAGGAAGCATGAGACCGGGAGATTCCTTCTGAGACACATCTGGATACGGCTTTCTAGAAAGGGCATCGGCTAGTATGTTCTTGGAACCTGGTAAGTAAGTCAATGTAAAATCATATTGGGAGAAAAAATGCGCCCAGCGAGCCTGACGGGAGTTGACACATTCCATCTTTTGTAGAATTTTAAGATTCTTGTGGTCAGTTCTTATCTCAAAGGGATGGTTTGCTCCTTGTAGGAGATGTCTCCATTCTTCGCATGCGGATTTCATGGCCAGGAGTTCGTTTTCTATCACCGAATAGTGTGTCTGGCTGTCATTCAGTGTCTTGGACATGTAGGCATCAGGATACTCCAAACCTTCATGTTCCTGTAGAAGAGCTGCACCAATCGCCGCAGAGGAGGCGTCAGTCTCCACAATGAATCTTAGATTCTGATCTGGTTGACGAAGTACTGGGGCAGAACAGAATTCCTCCTTAAGTCGTTGGAAAGCTCGGTTTGCCTCGGAAGTCCAGATAAAGGGCATTGAAGACTTTTTTAACAGCCTTGTAATGGGAAGGACACGATCCGAAAAACCTTGGATGAATTTGCGATAAAAATTGGCTAGCCCTAGAAACCTTTGGACGTCTTTGATGGAATGGGGTGTAGGCCATTGCAATATGGCGTCGATCTTAGTGGGATCCATGCGGATTCCCTCCGAAGACAGGATAAAGCCAAGGTAGTTGACCTCGGAGGCTTGAAAAATGCATTTATCAGCATTGGCCTTAAGTAGATTGTCTCGCAGTCTTTGAAGGACTTGGTGGAGGTGATCAGAATGGAGTTGGGCGTCTTTAGAATAAATCAGAATGTCGTCAAGATAAACGACGGTACAATGGAAAAGTAGATCAGAAAAGATGCGATCCATGAATCTTTGGAATATCGATGGAGCGTTGACCAGGCCAAAGGGCATGACACAGTATTCGTAGTGTCCGAAGGGAGTGCGAAAGGCCGTCTCCCATTCATCACCTGCTCGTATCCGCAAAAGGTGGTAGGCTCTTCTTAAATCGATTTTGGAAAAGACGGTCGCCCCTTGAACTGCTTCCAGAATGTCTCCGATAAGTGGCATGGGATACCTATCCCTAAGCGTGACTTGGTTTAGGCCCCTATAATCAATGCAAGGACGAAGTTCACTGGAACCTTTCTTTGGAACAAAAAAAAGTGAAGCCCCAGCGGGAGAGAATGAAGGTCGGATCAGGCCATGATGTGAATTAGAATCCAGATATTCCTTGAGAGCCTTCTTTTCCTTGAGAGAAAGAGAAAACATTCGTCCAAAAGGGACAACAGCATTGGGCTGGAGAATAATCTGACAATCCTCTGGTCTATGAGGAGGTAACTCCTGCGGGCCATCGTCTGTAAACACCTCCTGATAGCGGAGATATTCTTTAGGGATGCTGTTTACCTTCAATATATCTGAACTGGAGGTTAAATCTGGAAAAATGTGGACAGAGGTATGCATGGTCTGCGAAGAACATGACTGACGACAAAATGTTGAAGTAAATGACAGTTGATTCTTTGTCCAGTCAATGGTCGGGTTATGCTTCCGAAGCCAAGAGATTCCCAGGATTACTGGAAAATGTGCTGCTCGGATAAGGTCGAACTGAATGGTTTCGTTGTGATGTAGGATCTTCATCTGCATAGGAGATGTGGTATGGGTGATAAGACCCGAGCTGAGTGGTCTACCATCGACACCTTCCACCTTTTGGTCCTCGTCTTTCTGCAAACGGCGAATACCGACCTTTTCCGCCCAAACCAAGTCCATAAAGCAGCCAGCAGCGCCGCGAGCCAGAACCTCATAGGACTGCTGAGAGATGCATAACTCTACTCCGACTACCATAAGACGGTTGTCTTCTGTAGTAAGCATGGGTGTGACTGATAAAGAAACGAAGGGACCAGGAAATCCCCCTCGGTAACTTGTCCCTACTAGCTCCGAGGACTGGCGTTTCCCGAACGTCTTGGTGGTACATTAGGGCAGTCTCTAAGAATATGCTGGTTAGACCCACAATACATACACAGGTTGTTCTGTCTGCGTCTTCTTCTTTCTTCCGAGGTAAGTGGCCCTCGAGTAGTTCCGATTTGCATTGGCTCTTCTTTCGACATACAGGTAGGAGAAGGAGAGGTAATCCCAGGATCAGGCGTAGCAGGAAATCCACGCTGTCTTCGACGTTCAGACCGCCGTTCTGAGAGACCGAAATCCAGCTGAACCACTGTAGACCACAAGTCGGTTAAAGTGGCTGGTCTGGTTACCCTTGCTAATTCATCTTTAAGGTCTTCCCTTAATCCTCGGCGAAAAATGGTGTACTGAGCGTTCTCTTGCCAGCCTGCGTCTGCAGCCACCCGTTTAAAGCGGGAGATGTAGGACAGAAGATCTGAGCTTCCCTGTCGAATGTCCAGTAACTGTTCACTGGCGACTACCGCTGTCTCTTGCCTCTCGAAGGCCAATTTGAACTGGGCGGTGAAACCGGCGTAATCGTGTAGTAACGGGCTGACACCGGTCACAAGCGGAGTAGCCCAGGAAAGAGCGTGACCCGTAAGGTTAGAAATCAGAAAACCTATGCGGGCTGCATCCGAGGCATATGTCTGAGGTCTGAAGGTGAAATAGATTATGCAAGCCTCCATAAATTCCTTAAATCTGGTAGGTGAACCATCATATTTACCGCAGGCTAAGGGCATGGGAGGCAGATCACTCCGGGACTGTTCGAAGTGGTCGACTCGCTGTCTCAAAGCAGCGTTTTCGGCCTTCACAGCCTGTAATTCTAATGTTACATTCTGCATTGCGGTGAGCAGCTCTTGGACCTGTTCCGGAATTGACATTGTAATCTCTTTCTGGCGTTGCAAACTGTCAGGGATGATAGGAACCAGCGGATTATCCTCCAAATCTGATAATTCAATGTCCACCTCCCCTTTCTCCTCACCTGTCTCTTTCGAAACGGTTTCTCGTCTGGAGGCCTTGTTCTTGGGCTTCTTCTTCTTTGTGAAGAGGTACAGCCGTCCGCGGGAAGAAGCCACCCTGATCCCCTGATAAACAGGGAAGCAAACGGCCCCCGTCCCGCAGAAACCAAAGCGAGAGGAAAAAAGCAGCCGCTAAAAAAAACCTCTCTACGATGTAGTTGGTCAGGATGCTGTGCAGGAAGAGATGACTGGAGAGCCCGGAAATGCAGGAAAATACCGGAGCAGGAGAATCAAGGTAAGTCTCTCGGTGCGGCAGTAGGCTGGATAGTCCGGAGATGCTGATACTGGACTAGGAGCAGTGCGAGGAACTGGAATGGAAGTACCGCCAGGAACCAGGAACGAGATCCCGGTGAAAGGAAGGAGAGGAGAAACCCCGAAAGGTAAGAGGACCGAGGAGACGGAAAGGCAGAAAAAGGGAAGGAAGGGGGAGATGCTGAGTGAAAGGATACCGCGATAGACTCCGCGGAAAATGACAACAGAAAAAGGCACGGAAAACAAAGTAGCACGGCAACCAGGAAAAGGAAACAAAGTTTCAACGCACAGAGCCCAGGGGAGGGCGTGATTAAATACAGAAACAAGAGAAAAAGACTAGACCGTCAAACCAGGAAGTGAAAGGAAAAAACACGGAACAATCTAATGGCGCCGCCAACGCTAAGCCTTCCACAACCGCCAGCGACCACCAAAAGACGGCGGCATGACAAAGGCTTCCCATTGTCCTGGTGAGCCCTCGGCTGCTGCCATCAGCAGAGCTTCACATTGTCCTGGTGAGCCCTCGACCGCTGCCTTAAGCAGAGGCTTCCCATTGTCCTGGTGAGCCCTCGCCCTCCGCCATCAGCAGGGGCTTCCCATTGTCCTGGTGAGCCCTCGCCAACTGCCCTCAGTAGGGGCTTCCCATTGTCCTGGTTAACCCTCGCCCGCTGCCATCAGCAGAGGCTTCGCATTGTCCTGGTGAGCCCTCGCCCGCTGCCATCAGCAGAGCTTCACATTGTCCTAGTGAGCCCTCGCCCACTGCCATCAGCAGGGGCTTCCCATTGTCCTGGTGAGCCCTCGCCAACTGCCCTCAGTAGGGGCTTCCCATTGTCCTGGTGAGCCCTCGCCCGCTGCCTTTAGCATGGGCTTCGCATTGTCCTGGTGAGCCCTCGCCCGCTGCCATCAGCAGAGCTTCACATTGTCCTAGTGAGCCCTCGCCCACTGCCATCAGCAGAGGCTTCCCATTGTCCTGGTGAGCCCTTGCCGGCTGCCATCAGCAGGAGCTTCCCATTGTCCTGGTGAGCCCTCGCCCACTGCCATCAGCAGAGGCTTCCAATGGTCCTGGTGAGCCCTCGCTCACCGCCATCAGCAGGGGCTTCCCATTGTCCTGGTGAGCCCTCACCCGCTTCTCATTGTCCTGGTGAGCCCTTGCCTGCTGCCATCAGCAGGGGCTTCCCATTGCCCTGGTGAGCCCTCGCCCGCAGCCATCAGAAGAGGCTTCCCATTGTCCTGGTGAGCCCTCGCCCGCTTCCATAAGCAGAGGCTTGCCATTGACCTGGTGAGCCCCTGACCGCTGCCATCAGCAGGGCCTTCCCATTGTCCTGGAGAGCCCTCGCCTGCTGCCATGAGAAGAGGCTTCCCAATGTCCTGGTGAGCCCTCGCCCGCTGCCATCAGCAGGGCTTCCCATTGTCCTGGTGAGCCCTCGCTCGCTTCCCATTGTCCTGGTGATCCCTCGCCCGCTGCCATAAGCAGGGGCATCCCGTTGTCCTGGTGAGCCCGAAGAAAAGGATTCCCATTGTCCTGGTAAGACCTCCCCCGCCGCCAACAGCGGAGGCTTCCCATTGTCCTGGTGAGCCCTCACACACTGCCCTCAGCAGAGGCTTCCCATTGTCCTGGTGAGCCCTCACACACTGCCCTCAGCAGAGGCTTCCTATTGTCCTGGTGAGTCCTCCCCCGCCGCCAACAGCAGGGGCTTCCCATTGTTCTGAAGAGCCCTCACCCTCTGCCTTAAGCAGAGGCTTCCCATTGTCCTGGTGAGCCCCTGCCCACTGCCATCAGCAGAGGCTTCCCATTGTCCTGGTGAGACCTCGTCCGCTGCCATCAGCAGGGGCTTCCCATTGCCCTGGTGAACCCTCGCCTGCAGCCATCAGAAGAGGCTTCCCATTGTCCTGGTGACCCTCGCCCGCTTCCCATTGTCCTGTTGAGCCCTCACACGTTGCCATAAGCAAGGGCTTCTCATTGTCCTGGTGAGCCCTCGCCCGCTGCCATAAGCAGAGGCTTCCCAATGTCCTGGTGAGCTCTCACCGGCCGCCATCAGCAGAGGCTTCCCACTGTTCGGGTCAGCCCTCGCCCGCTGCCATCAGCAAAGGCTTGCCATTGTCATGGCCCTCGCCCACTGCCCTCAGGAGAGGCTTTCCATTGTCCTGGTGAGCCCTCGCCCACGGCCATAAGCAGGGGCTTCCCATTGTCCTGCTGAGTCCTCGCTGCTCCCTTTAGCAGAGGCTTCCCATTGTCCTGGTGAGCCCTCGGCCGTTGCCATCAGCAGAGCTTCCCATTGTCCTGGTGAGCCCTCGCCCGCCGCCATCAGCAAAGGCTTCCCAGTGTCCTGGTGAGCCCTCGCCCGCCGCCATCAGCAAAGGCTTCCCATTGTCCTGGTGAGCCCTCGCCCGCCGCCATCAGCAGGGGCTTCCCATTGTCCTGGTTTACCTTTGCCCGTTGCCAGCAGCAGAGGCTTCCGATTGCCCTGGTGAGCCCTCGCCCGCTGCCTTTAGCGGAGGCTTCCTATTGTCCTGTTGAGCCCTCGCCCGCTGCCATCAGCAGAGCTTCACATTGTCCTGGTGAGCCCTCGCCCACTGCCATCAGCAGAGGCTTCTCATTGTACTGGTGAGTCCTCACCCGCCGCCATCAACAGAGGCTTCCCACTGTTCTATTCAGCCCTCGCCCACTGCAATCAGCGAAGGCTTCCCATTGTCCTGGTGAGCCCTCGCCCGCCGCCATCAGAAGGGGCTTCCCATTGTCCTGGTGAGCCCTTGCCCGCTCCCATCAGCAGGGGCTTCCCATTGTCCTGGTGAGCCCTTGCCCGTTGCCATCAGCAGAGGCTTCCAATGGTCCTGGTGAGCCCTCGCCCGCCGCCATCAGCAGGGACTTCCCATTGTCCTGGTGAGCCCTCACCCGCTTCTCATTGTCCTGGTGAGCCCTTGCCCGCTGCCATCAGCAGGGGCTTCCCATTGCCCTGGTGAGCCCTCGCCCGCAGCCATCAGAAGAGGCTTCCCATTGTCCTGGTGAGCCCTCGCCCGCTTCCCATTGTCCTGGTGAGCCCTCGCCTGCTGCCATAAGCAGAGGCTTCCCATTGCCCTGGTGAGCCCCTGCCTGCTGCCATCAGCAGAGGCTTCCCATTGTCCTGGTTTACCTTTGTCCGCTGCCATCAGCAGAGGCTTCCGATTGTCCTGGTGAGCCCTCACCCGCTGCCTTTAGCAGAGGCTTCCCATTGTCCTGGTGAGCCCTCGCCCACTGCCATCAACAGAGGCTTCCCATTGTCCTGGTGAGCCCTCACCCGCCGCCAGCAGCAAAGGCTTCCCATTGTCCTGGTGAGCCCTCGTCCGCCGCCATCAGAAGGGGCGTCCCATTGTCCTGGTGAGCCCTTGCCCGCTGCCATCAGCAGGGGCTCCCCATTGCCCTGGTGAGCCCTCACCCGCAGCCATCAGAAGAGGCTTCCCATTGCCCTGGTGAGCCCTCGCCCGCAGCCATCAGAAGAGGCTTCCCATTGTCCTGGTGAGCCCTCGCCCGCTTCCCATTGTCCTGGTGAGCCCTCACCCGCCGCCAGCAGCAAAGGCTTCCCATTGTCCTGGTGAGCCCTCGTCCGCCGCCATCAGAAGGGGCGTCCCATTGTCCTGGTGAGCCCTTGCCCGCTGCCATCAGCAGGGACTTCCCATTGCCCTGGTGAGCCCTCACCCGCAGCCATCAGAAGAGGCTTCCCATTGCCCTGGTGAGCCCTCGCCCGCAGCCATCAGAAGAGGCTTCCCATTGTCCTGGTGAGCCCTCGCCCGCTTCCCATTGTCCTGGTGAGCCCTCGCCCGCTGCCATCAGCAGGGGCTTCCCATTGCCCTGGTGAGCCCTCTCCCACAGCCATCAGAAGAGACTTCCCATTGTCCTGGTGAGCCCTCGCCCGCTTCCCATTGTCCTGGTAAGCCCTCACCCGCTGCCATAAGCAGAGGCTTCCCATTGTCCTGGTGAACCCTAACCCGCTGCCATCAGCAGGGCCTTCCCATTGTCCTGGTGAACCCTCGCCCGCTGCCATCAGCAGAGGCTTCCCATTGTCCTGGTGAGCCCTCGCCCGCTGCCATCAGCAGGGCTTCTCATTGCCCTGGTGAGCCCTTGCCCGCACTCATCAGAAAAGGCTTCCCATTGTCCTGGTGAGCCCTCGCCCGCTTCCCATTTTCCTGGTGATCCCTCGCCTGCTGCCATAAGCAGGGGCGTCCCGTTGTCCTGGTGCGCCCTAAGCAGAGGCTTCCCATTGTTCTGGTGAGACCTCCCCCGCCGCCAACAGCAGAGGCTTCCCACTGTTCGGGTCAGCCCTCGCCCGCCACCATCAGCAAAGGCTTGCCATTGTCATGGTGAGCCCTCGCCCACTGCCCTCAGGAGAGGCTTTCCATTGCCCTGGTGAGCCCTCTCCCGCAGCCATCAGAAGAGACTTCCCATTGTCCTGGTGAACCCTAACCCGCTGCCATCAGAGGGCCTTCCCGTTGTCCTGGTGAGCCCCCGCCCGCTGCCATAAGCAGAGGCTTCCCATTTTCCTGGTGAGCCCTCACCCGCTGCCATCAGCAGAGGCTTCCCATTGTCCTGGTGAGCCCTTGCCAGCTGCCATCAGCAGAGGCTTCCCATTGTCCTGGTGAGCCCCTGCCCGCTGCCATAAAAAGAGGCTTCCCATTGTCCTGGTGAACCCTAACCCGCTGCCATAAGCAGGGCCTTCCCATTGTCCTGGTGAGCCCTCGCCCGCTGCCATCAGCAGAGGCTTCCCATTTTCCTGGTGATCCCTCGCCTGCTGCCATAAGCAGGGGCATCCCATTGTCCTGGTGCGCCCTAAGCGGAGGCTTCCCATTGTTCTGGTGAGACCTCCCCTGCCACCAACAGCAGAGGCTTCCCACTGTTCTGGTCAGCCCTCACCCGCCGCCATCAGCAGAGGCTTCCCATTGTCCTGGTGAGCCCTTGCCCACTTCCCATTGTCCTGGTGAGCCCTAGCCCGCTGCCATCAGCAGGATCTTCCCATTGTCCTGGTGAGCCCTCGCCCGCTGCCATTGACAGGGGCTTCCTATTGCCCTGGTGAGCCCTTGCCCGCAGCCATAAAATGAGGCTTCCCATTGTCCTAGTGAGCCCTCACCCGCTTCCCTTTGTCCTGGTGAGCCCACACCCGCTGCCATCAGCAGGATCTTCCCATTGTCCTGGTGAGCCCTCGCCCGCTGCCATTGACAGGGGCTTCCTATTGCCCTGGTGAGCCCTTGCCCGCAGCCATAAAAAGAGGCTTCCCATTGTCCTAGTGAGCCCTCACCCGCTTCCCTTTGTCCTGGTGAGCCCACACCCGCTGCCATAAGGAGGGTCCTCCCATTGTCCTGGTGAGCCCTCGCCAGCTGCCATCAGCAGAGGCTTCCCATTGTCCTGGTGAGCCCCTGCCCGCTGCCATAAAAAGAGGCTTCCCATTGTCCTGGTGAACCCTAACCCGCTGCCATAAGCAGGGCCTTCCCATTGTCCTGGTGAGCCCTCGCCCGCTGCCATCAGCAGAGGCTTCCCATTTTCCTGGTGATCCCTCGCCTGCTGCCATAAGCAGGGGCGTCCCATTGTCCTGGTGCGCCCTAAGCGGAGGCTTCCCATTGTTCTGGTGAGACCTCCCCTGCCACCAACAGCAGAGGCTTCCCACTGTTCTGGTCAGCCCTCACCCGCCGCCATCAGCAGAGGCTTCCCATTGTCCTGGTGAGCCCTTGCCCACTTCCCATTGTCCTGGTGAGCCCTAGCCCGCTGCCATCAGCAGGATCTTCCCATTGTCCTGGTGAGCCCTCGCCCGCTGCCATAAGCAGAGGCTTCCCATTTTCCTGGTGAGCCCTCACCCGCTGCCATCAGCAGAGGCTTCCCATTGTCCTAGTGAGCCCTCGCCGCTGCCATCAGCAGAGACTTCCCATTGTCCTGGTGAGCCCTCACCCGCTGCCATCAGCAGAGGCTTCCCGTTGTCCTGGTGAGCCCTCGCCCTCTGCCTTAAGCAGAGGCTTCCCATTGTCCTGGTGAGCCCTTTCCCACTGCCATCAGCAGAGGCTTCCCATTGTCCTGGTGAGACCTCGTTTGCTGCCATCAGCAGGGGCTTCCCATTGCCCTGGTGAACCCTCGCCCGCAGCCATCAGAAGAGGCTTCCAATTGTCCTGGTGCGCCCTCGCCCGCTTCCCATTGTCCTGGTGAGCCCTCACATGTTGCCATAAGCAGGAGCTTCTCATTGTCCTGGTGAGCCCTCGCCCACTGCCATAAGCAGAGGCTTCCCAATGTCCTGGTGAGCTCTCACCGGCCGCCATCAGCAGAGGCTTCCCACTGTTCGGGTGAGCCCTCACCCACTGCCCTCAGCAGAGGCTTCCCATTGTCCTGGTCAACCCTCGCCCGTTGCCATCAGTAGAGGCTTTCCATTGTTCTGGTGAGCCCTCGCCCACCACCATAAGCAGGGGCTTCCCATTGTCCTGCTGAGTCCTCGCCCGCTCCCTTTAGCAGAGGTTTCCCATTGTCCTGGTGAGTCCTCGGTCGTTGCCATCAGCAGAGCTTCACATTGTCCTGGTGAGCCCTCGCCCGCTGCCTTAAGCAGAGGCTTCCCATTGTCCTGGTGAGCCCTCGCCCGCTGCCATAAGCAGAGGCTTCCCATTGTCCTGGTGAGCCCTCACCCACCACCATCAGCAATCAGCAGAGGCTTCCCACTGTTCTGGTCAGCCCTCGCCCGCCGCCATCAGCAAAGGCTTCCCATTGTCCTGGTGAGCCCTCGCCCACCGCCATCAGCAGGGGCTTCCCATTGTCCTGGTGAGCCCTCGCCCACTGCCCTCAGCAGGGGCTTCCCATTGTCCTGGTTTACCTTCGCCCGCTGCCATCAGCAGAGGCTTCCGATTGCCCTGGTGAGCCCTCGCCCGCTGCCTTTAGCAGAGGCTTCCTATTGTCCTGGTGAGCCCTCGCCCTGTGCCATCAGCAGAGCTTCACATTGTCCTGGTGAGCCCTCGCCCACTGCCATCAGCAGAGGCTTCCCATTGTCCTGGTGAGCCCTTGCCTGCTGCCATCAGCAGAGGCTTCCCACTGTTCTATTCACCCCTCGCCCGCTGCAATCAGCAAAGTCTTCCCATTGTCCTGGTGAGCCCTAGCCCGCCGCCATCAGAAGGGGCTTCCCATTGTCCTGGTGAGCCCTTACCCACTCCCATCAGCAGAGGCTTCCCATTGTCCTGGTGAGCCCTCGCCCGCCGCCATCAGCTGGGACTTCCCATTGTCCTGGTGAACCCTCACCCGCTTCCCATTGTCCTGGTGAGCCCTCGCCCGCTGCCATAAGCAGAGGCTTCCCATTGTCCTGGTGAGCCCTTGCCCGCTGCCATCAGCAGAGGCTTCCGATTGCCTGGTGAGCCCTCGACTGCTGCCTTTAGCAGAGGCTTCCCATTGTCCTGGTGAGCCCTCGCCCACTGCCATCAACAGAGGCTTCCCATTGTCCTGGTGAGCCCTCACCCGCCGCCATCAGCAGAGGCTTGCCATTGTTCTATTCAGCCCTCGCCAGCTGCAATCAGCAAAGGCTTCCCATTGTCCTGGTGAGCCCTCGCCCGGTGCCATCAGAAGGGGCTTCCCATTGTCCTGGTGAGCCCTTGCCCGCTGCCATCAGCAGAGGCTTCCCATTGTCCTGGTGAGCCCTCGCCCACTGCCATCAACAGAGGCTTCCCATTGTCCTGGTCAGCCCTCACCCGCCACCATCAGCAGAGGCTTGCCATTGTTCTATTCAGCCCTCGCCAGCTGCAATCAGCAAAGGCTTCCCATTGTCCTGGTGAGCCCTCGCCCGGTGCCATCAGCATGGGCTTCCCATTGTTCTGAAGAGCCCTTGCCGTCTGCCTTAAGCAGAGGCTTCCCCTTGTCCTGGTGAGCCCTTGCCCACTGCCATCACCAGAGGCTTCCCATTGTCCTGGTGAGACCTCGTCCGCTGCCATCAGCAGGGGCTTCCCATTACCCTGGTGAACCCTCGCCCGCAGCCATCAGAAGAGGCTTCCCATTGTCCTGGTGTGCCCTCGCCCGCTTTCCATTGTCCTGGTGAGCCCTCACACGTTGCCATAAGCAGGGGCTTCGCATTGTCCTGGTGAGCCCTCGCCCGCTGCCATAAGCAGGGGCTTCCCAATGTCCTGGTGAGCTCTCACCGGCCGCCATCAGCAGAGGCTTCCCACTGTTTGGGTCAGCCCTCGCCCGCCACCATCAGCAAAGGCTTGCCATTGTCCTGGTTAACCCTCGCCCGTTGCCATCAGGAGAAGCTTTCCATTGTCCTGGTGAGCCCTCGCCCACTGCCATAAGCAGGGCGTTCCCATTGTCCTGCTGAGTCCTCGCCCGCTCCCTTTAGCAGAGGCTTCCCATTGTCCTGGTGAGTCCTTGGCCGTGATCAGCAGAGCTTCACATTGTCCTGGTGAGCCCTCGCCCGCTGCCTTAAGCAGAGGCTTCCCATTGCCCTGGTGAGCCCTCGCCTGCAGCCATCAGAAGAGGCTTCCCATTGTCCTGGTGAGCCCTCGCCTGCTTCCCATTGTCCTGGTGAGCCCTCGCCCGCTGCCATCAGAAGGGGCTTCCCATTGACCTGGTGAGCCCTCGCCCGCCGCCATCAGCAAGGGCTTCCCATTGTCCTGTTGAGCCCTCGCCCACTGCCCTCAGCAGGGGCTTCCCATTGTCCTGGTTTACCTTCGCCTGCTGCCATCAGCAGAGCTTCACATTTTCCTGGTGAGCCCTCGCCCACAGCCATCAGCAGAGGCTTCCCATTGTCCTGGTGAGCCCTCGCCCGCCGCCATCAGCAGAGGCTTCCCACTGATCTATTCATCCCTCGCCCGCTGCAATCAGCAAAGGCTTCCCATTGTCATGGTGAGCCCTCGCCCGCTGCCATCAGAAGGGGCTTCCCATTGTCCTGGTGAGCCCTTGCCCGCTCCCATCAGCAGAGGCTTCCCATTGTCCTGGTGAGCCCTTGCCCGCTGCCATCAGCAGAGGCTTCCAATGGTCAGGGTGAGCCCTCGCCCACCGCCATCAGCAGGGACTTCCCATTGTCCTGGTGAGCCCTCACCCGCTTCTCATTGTCCTGGTGAGCCCTCGCCAGCTTCCATCAGCAGGGGGTTCCCATTGCCCTGGTGAGCCCTCGCCCGCAGCCATCAGAAGAGGCTTCCCATTGTCATGGTGAGCCCTCGCCCACTTCCCATTGTCCTGGTGAGCCCTCACCCGCTGCCATAAGCAGAGGCTTCCCATTGTCCTGGTGAGCCCCTGCCCGCTGTCATCAGCAGAGGCTTACCATTGTCCTGGTTTACTTTCGTCCGCTGCCATCAGCAGAGGCTTCCCATTGTCCTGGTGAGCCCTCGCCCACTGCCATCAACAGAGGCTTCCCATTGTCCTGGTGAGCCCTCACCCGCCGCCATCAGCAGAGGCTTCCCATTGTTCTATTCAGCCCATGCCCGCTGCAATTAGCAAAGGCTTCCCATTGTCCTGGTGAGCCCTTGCCCGCTGCTATCAGCAGGGGCTTCCCATTGTCCTGGTGAGCCCTTGCCCGCTGCCATCAGCAGAGGCTTCCAATGGTCCATGTGAGCCCTTGCCCGCTGCCATCAGCAGAGGCTTCCAATGGTCCTTGTGAGCCCTCGCCTGCCGCCATCAGCAGGGACTTCCCATTGCCCTTGTGAGCCCTCCCCCACAGCCATCAGAAGAGGCTTCCCATTGCCCTGGTGAGCCCTCGCCCGCAGCCATCAGAAGAGGCTTCCCATTGTCCTGGTGAGCCCTCGCCCGCTTCCCATTGTCCTGGTGAGCCCTCGCCCGCTGCCATCAGCAGGGGCTTCCCATTGCCCTGGTGAGCCCTCACCCGCAGCCATCAGAAGAGGCTTCCCATTGTCCTGGTGAGCCCTCGCCCGCTTCCCATTGTCCTGGTAAGCCCTCACCCGCTGCCATAAGCAGAGGCTTCCCATTGTCCTGGTGAGCCCCTGCCTGCTGCCATAAAAAGAGGCTTCCCATTGTCCTGGTGAACCCTCACCCGCTGCCATCAGCAGGGCCTTCCCATTGTCCTGGTGAGCCCTCGCCCGCTGCCATCAGCGGAGGCTTCCCATTGTCCTGGTGAGCCCTCGCCTGCTGCCATCAGCAGGGCTTTCCATTGCCCTGGTGAGCCCTTGCCTGCACTCATCAGCAAAGGCTTCCCATTGTCCTGGTGAGCCCTCACCCGCTGCCATTAGCAGAGGCTTCCCTTTGTCCTGGTGAGCCCTCGCCCGCTGCCATTAGCAGAGGATTCCCATTGCCCTGGCGAGCCCTCGCCCGCTGCCAAAAGCATGGGCTTCCCATTGCCATGGTGAGCCCCTGCCCGCTGCCATAAAAAGAGGCTTCCCATTGTCCTGGTGAACCCTCACCCGCTGCCATCAGCAGAGGCTTCCCATTGTCCTGGTGATCCCTCGCCCGCTGCCATCAGCAGGGCTTTCCATTGCCCTGGTGAACCCTTGCCTGCACTCATCAGAAAAGGCTTCCCATTGTCCTGGTGAGCCCTCGCCCGCTTCCCATTGTCCTGGTGATCCCTCGCCCGCTGCCATAAGCAGGGGCGTCCCGTTGTCCTGGTGAGCCCTAAGCAGAGGCTTCCCATTGTCCTGGTGAGACCTCCCCCGCCGCCAACAGCAGAGGCTTCCCACTGTTCTGGTCAGCCCTCACCCGCCGCCATCAGCAGAGGCTTCCCATTATCCTGGTGAGCCCTTGCCCACTTCCCATTGTCCTGGTGAGTCCTAGCCCGCTGCCATTAGCAGAGGAATCCCATTGCCCTGGCGAGCCCTCGCCCGCTGCCATAAGCAGGGGCTTCCCATTGCCCTGGTGAGCCTTTGCCCGCAGCCATAATGAGAGGCTTCCTATTGTCCTAGTGAGCCCTCACCCACTTCCCATTGTCCTGGTGAGCCCACTCCCGCTGCCATAAGGAGGGGCCTCCCGTTGTCCTGGTGAGCCCTCGTCCACTGCCATAAGCAGAGGATTCCCATTTTCCTGGTGAGCCCTCACCCGCTGCCATCAGCAGAGGCTTCCCGTTGTCCTAGTGAGCCCTCGTCGCTGCCATCAGCAGAGACTTCCCATTGTCCTGGTGAGCCCTCACCCGCTGCCATCAGCAGAGGCTTCCCATTGTCCTGGTGAGCCCTCGCCCGCTGCCATTAGCAGAGGATTCCCATTGCCCTGGCGAGCCCTCGCCCGCTGCCATAAGCAGGGGCTTCCCATTGCCCTGGTGAGCCCTTGCCCGCAGCCATAAAAAGAGGCTTCCCATTGTCCTAGTGAGCCCTCACCCGCTTCCCATTGTCCTGGTGAGCCCACGCTCGCTGCCATAAGGAGGGGCCTCCCGTTGTCCTGGTGAGCCCTCGCCCGCTGCCATCAGCAGAGGCTCACATTGTCCTGATGAGCCCTCGCCCGCTGCCATCAGCAGAGGCTTCACGTTGTTCTGGTCAGCCCTCGCCTGCTGCCATCAGCGGGGCTTCCCGTTGTCCTAATGAGCCCTCGCCGCTGCCATCAGCAGAGACTTCCCATTGTCCTGGTGAGCCCTCACCCGCTGCCATAAGCAGGGGCTTCCCATTGCCATGGTGAGCCCTCGCCCTCAGCCATAAAAAGAGGCTTCCCATTGTCCTAGTGAGCCCCACCCACTTCCCATTGTCCTGGTGAGCCCACGCCCGCTGCCATAAGGAGGGGCTTCCCGTTGTCCTGGTGAGCCCTCGCCCGCTGCCATAAGCAGAGGCTTTCCATTTTCCTGGTGAGCCCTCATCCGCTGCCATCAGCAGAGGCTTCCCATTGTCCTGGTGAGCCCTCGCCCACTGCCATCAGCAGAGGCTTCACATTGTCCTGGTCAGCCCTTGCCCGCTGCCATCAGCAGAGGGTTCTCATTGTCCTGGTGAGCCCTCGCCCGCTGTCATCAGCAGGGGCTCCCCATTGTCCTGGTGAGCCCTCGCCCGCTGCCATCAGCAGAGACTTCCCATTGTCCTGGTGAGCCCTCGCCCGCTGCCATCAGCAGAGGGTTCTCATTGTCCTCGTGAGCCCTCGCCCGCTGCCATCAGCAGGGGCTCCCCATTGTCCTGGTGAGCCCTCGCCCGCTGCCATCAGCAGAGACTTCCCATTGTACTGATGAGCCCTCGGCCGCTGCCATCAGCAGAGGCTTCCCATTGTCCTGGTGAGCCCTCACCCACTTCCCATTGTCGTGGTGAGCCCTCACCCACTGCCATCAGCAGGGGCTTCCTATTGTCCTGGTGAGCCCTCGCCTGCTGCCATCAGCAGAGGCTTCCCATTGTCCTGGTGAGCCCTTGCCCGCTGCCATTAGCAGAGGCTTCCCATTGCCCTGGCGAGCCCTCACCTTCTGCCATCAGCAGGGGCTTCCCATTACCCTGGTGAGCCCTTGCCTGCTTCCCATTTTCCTGGTGAGCCCTCGCCCACTGCCATAAGCAGAGGCTTCTTGTTATCCTGGTGAGCCCTCACCCGCTGCCTAAAGCAGAGGCTTCCCATTGTCCTGGTGAGCCCTCACACACCGCCATCAGCAGGGTTTCCCATTGTCCTGGTGAGCCCTCGCCGACTGCCCTCAGCAGAGGCTTCCCATTGTCCTTGTTGACCCTCACCCCTTGCCATCAGCAGAGGCTTCCCATTGTCCTGGTGAGACCTCGCCCACCGCCATCAGCAGGGTCTTTGCATTCTCCTGGTAAGCCCTTTCCCGCTTTCCATTGTCCTGGTGAGCCCTCGCTCGCTGCCATCAGCAGAGGCTTCCCATTGTCCTGGTGAGAATCTCGCCTGCTGCCATCAGCAGGGGTTTCCAATTTCCCTGGTCAGCCCTCGCCCGCTGACTTAAGCAGAGGCTTCCCATTGTCCTGGTGAGCCCTCGCCCGCTGCCATCAGCAGAGGCTTCTCATTGTCCTGGTGATACCCTTGCCCACTGCCATCAGCAGGGGCTTCCCATTGCCCTGGTGAGCCCTCACCCGCAGCCATCAAAAGAGGCTTCCTATTGTCCTGGTGAGCCCTCACCCGTTGACATAAGCAGGAGCTTCCCGTTGTCCTGGTGAGCCCACGCTCGCTGCCATAAGGAGGGGCCTCCCGTTGTCCTGGTGAGCCCTCGCCCGCTGCCATCAGCAGAGGCTCACATTGTCCTCATGAGCCCTCGCCTGCTGCCATCAGCAGAGGCTTCACGTTGTTCTGGTCAGCCCTCGCCTGCTGCCATCAGCGGGGCTTCCCGTTGTCCTAATGACCCCTCGCCGCTGCCATCAGCAGAGATTTCCCATTGTCCTGGTGAGCCCTCACCCGCTGCCATAGGCAGAGGCTTCCCATTGTCCTGGTGAGCCCTCGCCCGCTGCCATTAGCAGAGGACTCCCATTGCCTGGGCGAGCCCTCGCCCGCTGCCATAAGCAGGGGCTTCCCATTGCCATGGTGAGCCCTCGCCCGCAGCCATAAAAAGAGGCTTCCCATTGTCCTAGTGAGCCCTCACCCACTGCCACCAGCGGGACTTCCCGTTGTCCTAGTGAGCCCTCGCCCGCTGCCATCAGCAGAGGCTTCACATTGTCCTGGTGAGCCCTCACCCACTGCCATCAGCAGAGGCTTCCCATTGTCCTGGTCAGCCCTCGCCCACTGCCACCAGCGGGACTTCCCGTTGTCCTAGTGAGCCCTCGCCCGCTGCCATCAGCAGAGGCTTCACATTGTCCTGGTCAGCCCTTGCCCGCTGCCATCAGCAGAGGGTTCTCATTGTCCTGGTGAGCCCTCGCCCGCTGCCATCAGCAGGGGCTCCCCATTGTCCTGGTGAGCCCTCGCCCGCTGCCATCAGCAGAGACTTCCCATTGTCCTGGTGAGCCCTCACCTGCTGCCATCAGCAGAGGGTTCTCATTGTCCTGGTGAGCCCTCGCCCTCTGCCATCAGCAGGGGCTCCCCATTGTCCTGGTGAGCCCTCGCCCGCTGCCATCAGCAGAGACTTCCCATTGTACTGGTGAGCCCTCGCCCGCTGCCATCAGCAGAGGCTTCCCATTGTCCTGGTGAGCCTTCACCCACTTCCCATTGTCGTGGTGAGCCCTCACCCACTGCCATCAGCAGGGGCTTCCCATTGTCCTGGTGAGCCCTCGCCTGCTGCCATCAGCAGGGGCTTCCCATTGTCCCGGTGAGCCCTCGCCCGCTGCCATTAGCAGAGGCTTCCCATTGCCCTGGCGAGCCCTCACCTTCTGCCATCAGCATGGGCTTCCCATTACCCTGGTGAGCCCTTGCCTGCTTCCCATTTTCCTGGTGAGCCCTCGTCCCCCGCCATCAGCAGAGGCTTCCCACTGTTCTGGTCAGCCCTCGCCTGCCGCCATCAGCAAAGGCTTCCCATTGTCCTGGTGAGCCGTCACACACCGCCATCAGCAGGGTTTCCCATTGTCCTGGTGAGCCCTCGCCGACTGCCCTCATCAGAGGCTTCCCATTGTCCTTGTTGACGATCACCCCTTGCCATCGGCAGAGGCATCCCATTGTCCTGGTGAGACCTCGCCCACCGCCATCAGCAGGGGCTTCCCATTCTCCTGGTAAGACCTTTCCCGCTTTCCATTGTCCTGGTGAGCCCTCGCTCGCTGCCATCAGCAGAGGCTTCCCATTGTCCTGGTGAGAACCTCGCCTGCTGCCATCAGCAGGGGTTTCCAATTTCCCTGGTCAGCCCTTGCCCGCTGCCTTAAGCAGAGGTTTCCCATTGTCCTGGTGAGCCCTCGCCCGCTGCCATCAGCAGAGGCTTCTCATTGTCCTGGTGATAACCTGGCTCACTGCCATCAGCAGGGGCTTCCCATTGCCCTGGTGAGCCCTCACCCGCAGCCATCAAAAGAGGCTTCCTATTGTCCTGGTGAGCCCTCACCCGTTGACATAAGAAGGAGCTTCCCGTTGTCATGGTGAGCCCTCGCCCGCTGCCATAAGCAGATGCTTCCCATTGTCCTGTTGAGCAGTCACCCGCTGCCATCAGCAGAGGCTTCCCGTTGTCCTGGTGAGCCCTCGCTCACTGCCATGAGCAGAGGCTTCATGTTGTCCTGGTGAGCCCTCGTCCGCTGCCATCAGCAGAGGCTTCACATTGTCCTAGTGAGCCCATACCCGCTGCCATCAGCAGAGTCTTCCCATTGTCCTGGTCAGCCTTTGCCCACTACCATCAGCAGAGGGTTCTCATTGTCCTGGTGAGCCCTCGCCCGCTGCCATCAGCAGGGGCTCCCCATTGTCCTGGTGAGCTCTCACCCGCTGCCATCAGCAGAGACTTCCCATTGTCCTGGGGAGCCCTCGCCCGCTGCCATCAGCAGAGGGTTCTCATTGTCCTGGTGAGCCCTCGTCCGCTGCCATCAGCAGAGGCTCCCCATTGTCCTGGTGAGCCCTCGCCCGCTGCCATCAGCAGAGACTTCCCATTGTCCTGGTGAGCCCTCGCCCGCTGCCATCAGCAGAGGCTCCCCATTGTCCTGGTGAGCCCTCGCCCACTGCCATCAGCAGGGGCTCCCCATTGTCCTGGTGAGCCCTCGCCCGCTGCCATCAGCAGAGACTTCCCATTGTCCTGGTGAGCCCTCGCCCGCTGCCATCAGCAGAGTCTTCCCATTGTCCTGGTGAGCCCTCACCCACTTCCCATTGTCGTAGTGAGCCCTCACCCACTGCCATCTGCAGGGGCTTCCCATTGTCCTGGTGAGCCCTCGCCTGCTGCCATCAGCAGAGGCTTCCCATTGTCCTGATGAGCCCTCGCCCGCTGCCATTAGCAGAGGCTTCCCATTGCCCTGGCGAGCCCTCACCTGCTGCCATCAGCAGAGGCTTCCCATTGTCCTGGTGAGACCTCGCCCACCGCCATCAGCAGGGGGTTCCCATTCTCCTGGTGAGCCCTTGCCCGCTTACCATTGTCCTGGTGAGCCCTCGCCCGCTGCCATCATCAGGGGCTTCCCATTATCCTGGTGAGCCCTCTGGTGAGCCCTTGCCTGCAACCATCAGCAGGGGCTTTGCATTGCCCTAGTGATCCCTCGCCCGCTGCCATCAGCAGAGGCTTCCCATTATCCTGGTGAGCCCTTGCCCGCTGTCATCAGCAGGGGCTTACCATTGTCCTGGTGAGCCCTCGCCCGCTGCCATCAGCACAGGCTTCCCATTGTCCTGGTGAGCCCTCGCCCGCAGCCATTCAAAGAGGCATCCCATTGTCCTGGTGAGCCCTCGCTCGCTTTCCATTGTCCTGGTGAGCCCTCACCCGCTGCCATCATCAGAGACTTCCCATTACCCTGGTGAGCCCTTGCCTGCTTCCCATTGTCCTGGTGAGCCCTCGCCCGCTGCCATAAGCAGGGGCTTCTTGTTATCCTGGTGAGCCCTCACCTGCTGCCTAAAGCAGAGGTTTCCCATTGTCCTGGTGAGCCTTCGTCCACCGCCATCAGCAGAGGCTTCCCACTGTTCTGGTCAGCCCTCGCCTGCCGCCATCAGCAAAGGCTTCCCATTGTCCTGGTGAGCCGTCACACACCGCCATCAGCAGGGGTTTCCCATTGTCCTGGTGAGCCCTCGCCGACTGCCCTCAGCAGAGGCTTTCCATTGTCCTTGTTGACCCTCACCTGCTGCCATCAGCAGAGGCTTCCCGTTGTCCTGGTGAGCCCTCGCTCGCTGCCATGAGAAGAGGCTTCATGTTGTCCTGGTGAGCCCATACCCGCTGCCATCAGCAGAGTCTTCCCATTGTCCTGGTCAGCCTTTGCCCGCTACCATCAGCAGAGGGTTCTCATTGTCCTGGTGAGCCCTCACCCGCTGCCATCAGCAGGGGCTCCCCATTTTCCTGGTGAGCCCTCGCCCGCTGCCATCAGCAGAGGGTTCTCATTGTCCTGGTGAGCCCTCGCCCGCTGCCATCAGCAGAGGCTCCCCATTGTCCTGGTGAGCCCTCGCCCGCTGCCATCAGTAGAGACTTCCCATTGTCCTGGTGAGCCCTCACCCGCTGCCATCAGCAGAGGCTCCCCATTGTCCTGGTGAGCCCTCGCCCACTGCCATCAGCAGGGGCTCCCCATTGTCCTGGTGAGCCCTCGCCCACTTCCCATTGTCGTAGTGAGCCCTCACCCACTGCCATCTGCAGGGGCTTCCCATTGTCCTGGTGAGCCCTCGCCTGCTGCCATCAGCAGAGGCTTCCCATTGTCCTGATGAGCCCTCGCCCGCTGCCATTAGCAGAGGCTTCCCATTGCCCTGGCGAGCCCTCGCCCGCTGCCATAAGCAGGGGCTTCTTGTTATCCTGGTGAGCCCTCACCCGCTGCCTAAAGCAGAGGTTTCCCATTGTCCTGGTGAGCCCTCATCCACCGCCATCAGCAGAGGCTTCCCACTGTTCTGGTCAGCCCTCGCCTGCCGCCATCAGCAAAGGCTTCCCATTGTCCTGGTGAGCCCTCGCCGACTGCCCTCAGCAGAGGCTTCCCATTGTCCTGGTGAGACCTCGCCCACCGCCATCAGCAGGGGGTTCCCATTCTCCTGGTGAGCCTTGCCCGCTTACCATTGTCCTGGTGAGCCCTCGCCCGCTGCCATCATCAGGGGCTTCCCATTATCCTGGTGAGCCCTCTGGTGAGCCCTTGCCTGCAGCCATCAGCAGGGGCTTTCCATTGCCCTAGTGATCCCTCGCCCGCTGCCATCAGCAGAGGCTTCCCATTATCCTGGTGAGCCCTCGCCCGCTGCCATCAGCAGCGGCTTACCATTGTCCTGGTGAGCCCTCGCCCGCTGCCATCAGCACAGGCTTCCCATTGTCCTGGTGAGCCCTCGCCCGCAGCCATTCAAAGAGGCATCCCATTGTCCTGGTGAGCCCTCGCTCGCTTTCCATTGTCCTGGTGAGCCCTCACCCGCTGCCATCATCAGAGACTTCCCATTGTCCTGGTGAGCCCTTGCCTGCAGCCATCAGCAGGGGCTTACCATTGCCCTGGTGAGCCCTCCCCTGCTGCCATCAACAGAGGCTTCCCATTATCCTGGTGAACCCTCGCCCGCCGCCGCCATCAGTTTGGGCTTCCCATTGCCCATAATACTGCTGCTTTCTGCATCATGGTCAATGGCAAACCTTTGATTGGGGCCAATAAGCCCCTGCCGTTGGAATATTGCTATTCTGTCGAGTATCTTAGCCATACAAGGCAGTCCAAGTTTGGTCACTGATGGGCTCTGTACCCAACTCTCAGTTGGTCTTTTTCATCAGCAGGTCAGTTGTTATCATCTTAAAACACTACTGCTCTACCCGTGTTCTCTAGTGAACTATTCACTGTTTTATTGAAAACAGGCCTCCTGCTGTCTTTAAAGTCCTGAATACTCTTTGGAGAAGAAATAGCGGCTATAAGAAGCCACACAACTCTTGGAACCCATAGTGAGTTGTCTAGAGACTTTCCAGTTTTCCTTCTTTACTCTCCAAAGGATGGCAGGAAAGGGTCCTTCTTTTGCAGTGAGCTCTGGCACTGGAGAATCTTTCATTGGTTTGAAACATTGTGGGCATATGGGTATTGGCAGCCCGGATATCTCTTTCCCCTAAAAGCCCCCTGCAGTGCTTTTTAAACACATATTTCTAGCCACGTTGCAGGGCTCTGCCTTCCTTCTTGCCTGCTTGAGCACCACTGTTCCAGGGTTCCTTCTAACTTGTGGCACCCCCTCTTTAGATACTAGATGTGGCTGGGAAGAGTTCTCCCTGGGGTCTAGCATGTTTTACCTATATCATTTGTGAAAGTTTGCTGTTTCTTTGACAGTGGCGGCTTGCCTGGCCTCAGAATAGACTACTTCATGATATGATATGATATTTATAACGCGCCTGTACACACGTGTTTCTAAGCACGACAAGACAAGGAGGGGGAAACAAGGGAGGACAGAATAACTATCTTACTAGACCTTGTGTCATTCATATTGTGCAAGTGCAGGAAAGAGGGGAGGGGAAGTGCAGTTATCTCACAAGTGCAGCCAGGAGGTGGCTCATAGGTGGAGAGAGAAGGGACTGTAGGGTTGCAGGTACAGACCCTGAAGTGCTGAGGAGCCCAGAGGCGGTGCAAGGGCAACTGGACATGCAGGAGCGTGGGCCAGGTGACCAGTGTGCAGAGCAGTCAGCAGGGGAGAGGAAGAGAGAAAGCGCAAGCAAAAAGGAAGGTCTTGAGTTGCTTCCAGAACCAGAGATGGTTCTGCTCAAGTTTGAGAGAGGCATGGAGGCTGTTTCAGAGGGAGGCCCAAGCCGAGGAGATGGAACTGCCCCTTACTCTCTGCTTGGAGATGCGTCTGACCCTCAGAGAGTTGGAGGAGGATGAGCGTAGAGCTCGCGAAGGAAGATGTTTTGGAAGAGAAAGTTGGAGGTAAATCGGTCCCAGGCACCAGCAAGTCTTGTGGACGATGCAGAGGGTCTTGAACTTGATCCTTGCAGCCACGGGGAGCCAGTGAAGAGATTTCAGAGCTGAAGAGATACAATCCCTGGGTTTGAGGTCAAGGACAAGACTTGCAGTCCTGTTCTGGATGAGTTGTAAAGATCGAAGAGTAGAGGCAGGAAGATTTAGAAAGAGGCTGTTGCAGTAGTCCAGCCTAGAGAGGACCAGGGCTCTGGAGACAGTCAGCTTCTGGGGGAAAGTGAGAAAAGGAAGAATACCTCTCAGGAGGTGCAGCTGGTAGTTTGACTTCTTAGAGACATCAGAGATGTGAGGAGAGAAGGAGAGGGTGGATTCGAAGATGACACCAAGGTTCTTCACCTCAAAGGAAAGAGCAGGAAGAGGTCCCAGATTGGGCAGCCAGAGAGAGAGAGGAAACGAGGGAGTGGTGTCCCAATGAGGAGAATCTCAGTATTACTGGCATTAAGGCAGAGATCATTGGTGGCACACCGTTCCTGAATTGCGGCCAGACAGTCTGGTATATGAGAAGAAGCAGAGGTGGCTGAGGGGAGCCTCAAAGAGAGCCGAGTGTCCTCCGCATAACATTGAAAATTGGAGCAGAAAGAAGCAATGTGGTGGGCAAGAGGTGTCAGGTAGTTGTTGAAGAGCCAGACAGAGAGGTTAGACCCATGGGGAACAACACAAGTAGAGAGAGAGATAGATGATAGGAAAGACTCCAGTTGGACCTGAGAGGGCCGGTCGGTGAAAAAGGAGGTCAACCAGGCCAGGGCCTTATCAGTAATACCAAGGTTGTCCCGGAGGCGATTGAGCAGGATGGCGTGGTTAACCATTTCAAAAGCAGAGCATAGATCAGGGAGAATAAGGACACATGGGAGATTAGAGTCGAGATTGGAGAGCAAGTCTTCACAGGTGTTCAGGAGAGCAGTTTCCGTGCTTCTCGCAGCTCAGAAGCCAGACTGGTGGTCACGAAGGCAACCAACAGATTCAGTACATAAATGAAGCTGGGAGATGGCCAGCTTTTTCAAGAGTTTGGCCAGGAAATGAGTGATGGAGATTAGGCGGTAGTTAGCTGGAGAGGGAACAGTGCCCGGCCCTCATGTTACCAGCGGGGGTTGATGGCAACATTGGCCTCTCTGTTATCAAAGTGTACCAGTCGTTGACCAGGCTGTTGTGTGCGTGGTTTGTAGTGGGTTTGTATCTTGGGTTGCGGATTCCTACTTTTGGTTAAAAATGCCTGTCTGCTTGGTGTGCAGTAGGTTTGTATTTGGGATTAACAATACTATTGTGTGTTTGGTCTTTTAGATTTCACACCCGAGTTCACAATGTGATTGTCTTGTTTGGTGTTATAGAGATGTACCTGGGCTTGACAATGCTTGTGTGATTGTGACTCTCATGCTCAATGCTGATGCGTGTGGCCTGTAATGGGGGGGCGGGAGGGGGGTGTGTGTGTGTGTGTGTGTGGGGGGCGGGGGGGGTGGTGTGTGTGTGTGTGTGTGTGTGTGTGTGTCTGTGTGTGTGTCAGTCATGCAATAAGTGTGGACCCAGTGATGACACTGTGTTTCATTGTGTGTTTGTTCATACATGTTGTGATGCTGGAAATACATTGAAGGGACAGGACAGGGCCTCCCTGTACTTGTCCTGTAGTCCTTTTTCATTTGTATGCTGTATTGTTTTCTGCCCAGGAGTCCATGTGGGACTCCTGGCAGTGCAGCTCTTCCTATTTTTGGTTTTGTGTATAGACCCATGGGATGCCCTTAGAGCACCGATGGGTGGGGGTACAACCCTGTTGAATGTTTTTGGGCACCTGTGTGCGGCCCACAGAGCAGGCTATGGGCCTGTGGCAGCTCCATGCTGAATTTGACAGGTGCTCTGAGTATCCTCCATTTTGGGATACCCAGGCCCTGCCATTGGAATCAGTTGATTCCTGATGGGAAACAAGATGGCCCCTGTGGCCTCTTGCTTTCTATTGCCTGTTACCTTGTTTTCCCAAAATCCTGTGAAGCCCTGGCTCTGTCCCTTCCCCCTGACTGGCTGTTGGGTGGAAGTTCCATATGTGGTGTTGTTGAGAAATCTAGGCCAGACTGGCTGGAGCCTTCCCAGTGACTGTATGTTGTGGGTACACCCTGTGGGTGGAACCTGGGTGAATGGAGTGTGTGACCAATATGCACTTCTTGTTGTGGGTGTCAGGTTTCTGGTATGAGAGACAAAGACTGAGACAGCCCTGCCCAAAACTAGTATGAATGCAGTCTGTACTGTTGAATGGCTGGGTACTTGTCCCAATACACATTCCTTGTTGTGAGTGTCTGAGAGGGAGGATTATGGCGTGAATGCACTGTATGCCTGATTGGCTGACTGACTGCATGAATGTCCTTCTGTATGATTGGCTGCGGAGTGTGACCCAGCAGTGTGGATGAGAGGCAGAATAGTATGTCTGGGGACCTCTCACCACTGGCAATTGTTCAGAAGCTGCGTCTACACTTGAAGAGTAACTGGAACTGCTTATTCTCGACGCCCAGCTGGAAGAAGAACTGCTGCTGTATTTGCTTCAACCCGATCCGAAAGAAGTCGAGTTCGTCGAGGACTGATCAGATACAGGACCTGGCTAGGCGCCCTCTTCCCATGCTCCGAGGGACCATCGAGCACCGCTAACCTTCGCCGAAGCTCCCTGGAAGTCAGACCCTCGAAAGGCTGCCGACCGGAGACAGGGACCGCCTAGGTGAACGAAATGAAGCACCCGGACATCGACGCCGTCGAAGTCCATTGCTGTCGTCCAGGGTTTGGAGTATTGCCATAACCGCTGGAGGCCCGTTGAAGCCGTGTTGCCCAGAAGAGGGGACCGATTGACGCTGTGCCGCCGACGACCGGAGCCGCCCGCTCCTTTGCCTAAGACTGTTGAATCGAAGGACTCCTGTGTCCGCACCGTCGACCGCTTTATCCCGCCGGAGAAAGTCGAGGAAGCTGACGCACCGAGGAGAATCCGCCGGTGGGTTTCCCACCACCCAAAGACCACAAAGACTTTGATGACTTGATGCCTTGTTGGGCCACAGATCTTCAGAAACTCTTTGCGGTCCTGAACTATCCAACGCCGAGGTGCCCAGCACACCTCATCCTCGCAGGACGTCACTGACGAGCACCGCCTGGATCGACGCTGTGGTCTCAGCACCCTCGGACTTTTCATTGACGCTGTTGACGCCAAGTTCACCTTCTTCGACACCTCTCGATGATCCGTGGCTCCTGCTTGAAAGGGAGTCCCTCAAGAAGGGTCTATCGACACCTCTTCAAAGAACTCTGCTCTACCAGGTACATTTGGGGGGGGGGGTAGACACATTATGGACGGAAATAAGACTTATAGAACAATCTATGGACCGGGCTTGTGATACATCTTCGCTTTACAGGTTGTCCAGGTGGGGGGGGATCTCCACACAGAACTGTGTCTAGTGGTAGGGGCCAGTATTCTGCAAATTGTTCTAACCAACTGCTTTCCTCCTATGTCTATTGTTGGTTGCCTTTATTAAGAGATCTGTGTGACATTTGACCAAGAGTATAGTTGATGCACTTTAATGAGATCTGATAATTGTGGTACCACTTTAGAACTGTATATATTTGCCATTGTAGATTTTCTGAGCACAAAGTGAGTTATTGTGATAGTGTACAGTAATACAGTGTATGGACATTCCTTTGTGGGGGCTTGGGGACTACACTGTAATTAAGAACCAGCCTCCATCACCTCCTGAGAAGCTAGGCCTTGATTGCTTGTCCATTGTTACCTTATAGAGAATCTTGGCTGGGGTCCTCGGTGCCTCTCCTCTACCATATAGAGAGCAGAAGTACAGACCCCCCCCCCCCCCTCCAGTCTTTACACATGTTTTCATACTGTGTGTGCGTGCGTGTGTGTATAGAGATCAGGGAACGGTTTGCACCTGGTTTGACAGTGTGTTGCCTGTTTGGTCATCATATGTTTCTAATTGTGGTGGACTGCAAACTGTGTGTGTGATTAGGGAAAGTTGGGTATCTGTTGTTGATAGTGTGTTTGGTCATTTGAGCGCCAAGAGACCACACAAGTGGCCGCAGTGCGCGGTGCAAGACCCAGTAACATGAAGAGGAATGCGTTTGTACCTGGGGTTGGTGCTGTGTTTGGTCGTCCCTGGGGGGGGTGGGGGGGGTGCGTGCGTGTGCGTGTGCGTGTGCGTGTGTGTGTGTGTGTGTGTGTGTGTGTGTGTGTGTGTGTGTGTGTGTGTAGGTAGGTAGGTAGGTAGGTAGGTAGGTACCTGGCGTTAGTAAGACCATCGTCCTCCAGTGAGTTCCCAATCCGAATTTCGGCTCCATCGAGGCTGGCCTCGCAGCAGTCCCTGCGGGTGGTCACAGCCACTGAGTCCACTTGGTAGGACCGCCTGAGGTCCACCCTCCACCAGGGAGACATCTCGTAGGCTGTAGACGTGCAGTGCCCCGCCTGGTAGACCATTAGCAGGTTGCCTCCGAGGGCATTCTGGGCAAAGCCATAGACGTTGAACGTGGTGGACTGGCTGGCAACGCCCTGGAGAGCCACGTTCACTGAAGCTGTGGAGACAAGTTGTAGTCAGGGAGGGAGTCGGGGGGAGGGGGGGGGGGGCGGTAACAGCAGTGGCGTTGCTAGGTGAGGCTCTGGGGGGGCGGTCAGGGCCCTCCCTGTTAAACCTTGTGCCACCCCCACCTAAGACAAGCAGTGACCATGTTCGCCCCCTACTTTTGTCTGTGCCCCTCTACATTTGTCTTTGGCCCCCACTGTGCCCTTCCTAAATTTGATTCCTGGCGACGCCACTGGGTAACAGTAAGGCAGTGATAGCAGAAGGTCTTAGGCGCATTGGCAGAGCGGTCTCTAGGTCCATTGTGTAATACTGTTTGTTTAGCATTCCTAAGCTGGGACAGCAGCCAGGGCATGAGTGAGGGGCACTGGCAGAGCTGTGTGTGGGCCCAGCACTGGGAGAGCAGGCAGGGCTGCCCCCAGAATGGCATTATTGGGGCGCATACCTACTGTTCTGGGGAGAGCAAATGACCCGGGAGGCATTTTGGGTTGAGTGATTTTGTTTTTGCTGGGGCCTCTTGATCTGCAATACTTCCCCCAAATAAAGGGAGTCCGGAGTTATATTGGGGAGTGGCAGTCAGGATGTTTGAGCAAAAGGGGCGAGACCCCCTTCTGGCCTCATCAGTCTTGGCACCCCTGTTTTCTGAAGGTTGTGGCTGAGACACAGGGGTAGGGCACATTGAATACCCCTTGGCTGGTACCTGGGATGATGGAATATGTATTTATTTTTATTTATTTATTTATTTGTTTATATAGCGCTAAAGCCCGCGGGCATCAGAGCGCTGACACATAGACAGGACAACAAAAGGAAGAAGACGGGACTAGTCGGGAGAGGCCTAAATTAACTCAGTAAGATACAATGTGTTTCTAGGATTTACTTAAAGAGTAAGGTTTTCAGTTTTTTCCTGAAGATGAGATAGTTAGGCTCAAGTTTTAGTGAAGTGGGTAGGTCATTCCATTTACCGATGACTATTGTCGGGAAGGCCTTGCCAAGGCCATGTTGTTTTTTAGTGATAATGGTTTGAAGTTTGCCTATATTAGATGATCTAAGGCTCCTGGATGGTTCGTACCATTTAAACTGTTTCTTGAGATAGGCCGGGGCTGTGCCATAGAGACAGCGATGTACTATGGTGAGAGACTTGAAGGAGATTCTCTCCTCCATAGCCAACCAGTGGAGGGCTTTCCTTTCTCCGGAGATGTGTACATGTATGCATGTGTGTTCACTTATGCAGAAGCATGTTAGAGAGGTAAATACTCACCTGCAGTCTGTGTGAGGCTTTCAACTGGAGCGAGAACTGCAAAAGGCAAAAAATCTGTCTTAATATTGATAGCAGACATTAAAGTAAAAGCACACCCAGTCCAGTCGGGCAAGGACTCCCCTACAAGGATGTTTAAAAGACTGGAAAACATCAACAAGTATGTGGAAGTCACTAATTAAGCAATAAGCCCCGAGCTGGGGGGGCATTACCGTTTCAGGTCCCAGGGCATTACCGGAAGTGGTAAGCGATTTCCCCTCCCCCCACCCCCCGTGAGGGGCTGGCTTATAGCTATTAGTACTCCATCCAGTGAGACCGGAGTACTAATAGCAACTTTTTTCTGATGCGAGACTCTCTAGGGTTTCGCAACCGAAAACAAAAAACTAAACAAAAACAAGATGGCCCAGGAAACAGTCTATTGTCCCTTTCCATGACTCCCATTTGAAACATTAAAAAGTAAATAATGAAGATGGCCACAATGGAACAGGAAAAGGGACTACATGTCGTCCCTTCTCGCTTTCCATGGCGGCCATTAAAAAGGTAGGAAAAAAAGTAAACAGAGAAAATGGCCACCATGGAAAGGAGAGAAGGGACTACATCTCCCTTTCCATGGTGGCCAGTCGCGGAAGGAACTCGAAGGACGCGTCTGGGAATGGAGCTGTGTCAGGCATGTAAGGACCCGACAAGGGCCAATCAGGTAATTTGTAACAATCTGATTGTTCCTCACAGGCAGCTAATGAAATATGATCTACAGCTACATCTGAAGCCCATGAGATACACACACATCTGAAGAAATGCGACATCCACCTCAAAGACGCAAAGAACATCAGCCTCAGAAGAAATAGCTAGTCTGTGATATATACCAACCTTCAGTTAAATGCACCATGACATACATGGAACAGCAAAGACACACAAGAGCCATTCCATGACATACACCAACCCTTAAAGAAGCACAAGGTCTCCTTCAGAACACACAGTGCACCAAACTCAGATGCACCAACCTCAGAAGAAACCGCTAGTTTCTGAGATACACCAACCTTTGGTAAAACACAAAAACTACACCATGACGCACACGGACCCCTAAAGAAACACAGGAGGTACTCAATGGCATACATTAACATGCAGAGAATGAGCTAGCCTGTCACATACATAGACCTTAAGGAAACACAATAAATGAATCATGACCCCTGTGGACCTTTGATAGTCGGTGTATTTGTCCGTGGCGTGCACCAACCCATAGAGAAACACAAGAAGTCTACTCAATGTTGCACATCTGAAGGAAGGACTGGCCTGTAGCAGGCACTAAGCATTTGGAGAACGACCGAGCCCACCACATACTCCAACCACAACAGGTGGAACTGGTCCATGACATACACCACCCATGCAGGAAGAACTGGCCCACGACATACACCAACCAATGAAGAAAAACTTGCACTGGTCCATGATATACACCATCCCACGCAGGAAGAACTGGTCTATGACATACACCAACCACTGAAGAAACACTTGCACTGGTCCATGATATATGAAGGAAGAACTGATCTACGCCATACACCAAACACTGAAGAAACACAAGCTCTGGTCAATTAAATAAACCCTCATAAGTGGGAAGAACTGGTCCACAACATACACCATCCCACACGGGAAGAACTGGTGCATGACATACACCAACCACTGAAGAAACACTTGCACTGGTCTATGACATACACCAACTCATGCGTGAAGAACTGGTCCACAACACACGAAACACTTGCACTGGTCCATAACATACACCATCCCACATGGAAAGAACTGGTCCACGACATACACCAACCACTGAAGAAACACAAGCACTGGTCCATGACATACACCATCCCACGTGGGAAGAACTGGTCCACGACATACACCCACCACTGAAGAAACACAAGCACTGGTCCATGACATACACCATCCCACGTGGGAAGAACTGGTCCACGACATACACCCACCACTGAAGAAACACAAGCACTGGTCCATGACATACACCAACCCACGTGGGAAGAACTGGTCCACGACATACACCAACCACTGAAGAAACACAAGCATTGGTCCATGACATACACCATCCCACGTGGGAAGAACTGGTCCACGACATACACCAACCACTGAATAAACACAAGCACTGGTCCATGACATACACCATCCCACGTGGGAAGAACTGGTCCACGACATACACCAACCACTGAAGAAACACAAGCACTGGTCCATGACATACACCAAACCATGTGGGAAGAACTGGTCTATGACATACACCAATCACTGAAGAAACACTTGCACTGGTCCATGACATACACCAACCCACATGGGAAGAACTGGTCCACGACATACACCAACCATTGAAGAAACACAAGCACTGGTCCATGACATACACCAAAACATGTGGGAAGAACTGGTCCACGACATACACCAACTACTGAAGAAACACTCGTGTCTCCCACACAGCTGAAAGCACGGTAGAGGGGGAAGGTGTCCTGAAACCACCACTCCAATAGAATTCATGGGAGAAAACCTACTTAAAATATATTACAGGAGAAACTCGTCTTCAGCCTCCTAACCCCGAAAACGGAGCTCACTACACATCTAGCGACCTGTAATGTACAGGAACTGACACAATAGTAGCCAAGAGGGGAGGAGCCCCCCAGTAAGAGACGGGACGATATACCGATAGCATAAGCCCAGCCGTGAGCAAACACACATAGGAAGGGGACTCAAAAGAGTGCCTGGCCTATTCAAATGATTCCCGCAAGGAGTCAGGACTACAATGAAGTCCTGCTTCTGAGCATGCTCCGAAAAGTCACATGACATTTAAGTAACCCTGAGAGAAGCTGTTCACTACAAGCTCAATATAGGACCAGCTCACAGGACAGCATGGAATGGAGTTTTGGTGCGCAGAGCTGGTGAAATGCAGTATTGAAGATCTGGAGACTTGTTGGAGAAGGAAACAAGGACCGATGTGTACTTTATAAATGCAAATAAATAAATACAAAATAAATAAGGATTAAGGCAGGGGACGAGGGGAGACCCCAAGAGGAGTACGAACGAGGTATTGTGTTAATTCTTTAAAAATAGACAAGGGGGTGACCCACAGAGGAGTGACAACGTGTCCCACAAGACTTGGAGGAGAAAGAGGACAGGAGAAGACGCCCAAAAGAGTGAAAAGGAGGCATTCTGTAAAATCTGGAAAGCAGAAAAGGCAGACTGTAAGAGTGTTATGTGTGACCCTCCCAAGTGTATTGCCCTTTTAAGATGTGTGTCCCTCCCAAGTGTATTCCCTTTTAGGATGGGCCATGACTGTGCCATGACCCGACCTAATAAAAGCAAGTGCAGGCACATGCGACAGAACAGCTGTAGACTCAGTGCTATGAAAATAGGCAGGTAAAGCCCTGCAGCGTTCCCGGGCCTCAGCAGTGAGAATGTGCATTGCTTCTGTCATCGGAGCAAGGAGAGGAAAATCCCATTGATATAACGGCCCGGCCTTCACCCTGCTGTGCTGAAACCCCGGCCCCCGGGCCGCACGCTGTGAGTGTTTACTCTGCTACACCGGAAAACAAAAAACAATGCAAAGAAGGATAGTGAATGGTCACTCTGTGTGTCGCTCTGCCTGCCCTGCAAGTGACTCCTGCCTGGGGGAGGAGAAGAAGTAGTGGCCCCAACACCCTGCCACTAGTGTCACCCTGCCTGCCCTTCCATCTATGGACCAGGCCAATGTGGCCCCGGGTGAGGGTTTGTGCCAGCCCCGGAACTGGGACACCAACTGTCCAATTATCCTGCCAGACAGAAGGAAAGAGTGGACTGGCCAGGGCTGCTGCCCTATCAACAGCAGTGATTCCTGTCTGGGGAAGGAGAAGATGTGGTCCAAACACCCTGTCACCTATGTCTCGCCAACCAACATATCGCAGCCCTGCCCCCGCCACCAAGAAGCAGTGTAACGAGCAAGTGAGGGTTGCAGCTCTGCACGAGTGCTTGTGCGTCCTCCTGTGCCACTGCAGTAAAGTGACACTCCTGTCTGAGGGAGCGTGGCCAAGAAGAGGGGGTGAGTAACATGCTGCCATCCCTGTCCTGTCAACATCATGTGGCGCTCCCCAGATGCCCTGCTACCCGCGTCTCGTTGCCTGCCCCAATATCAAGGGACTGACTGAGCTTGAACGTGGTGCAGCATAGACGCCGAGCTACCCGCCTCTCGCTGCCTGCCCCAACATCAAGGGACTAAGTCGATGTGGCGCTTGTTGCTCCAAGGTGCGGCTATGCCAGCCTTTGAACTGTGCCATCAACAGACCTTGACCCGTGGTAGTGACTATCCTGAACGGACACTGATGCAAAGTGAACTGGTCTCCTGCAAGTGCTCAGAAGAAACTCAGCAAACATGTGTTTAGATGATGTGAGCCTGCATGTAGATTACATTCTTACAGTGGCCCCAGTTAAATGGATGTGAGGCTGGGCTCCTGTAGTTTGCAGGCATGCTCTAAATGGTGCCAGCAGCTAGCAATGGCGTCATTCAGTGGCGGAAGTTCCACTGGCCCCAGGTTAATAAAGGGTCTTGTCAAATGTGGTAGAACTGCCAAGATACCACCAGCAGTTCGCCAACCACAATTGCACCTGCTGAATATGTTTTGATATGGGTTATATGTCTGCTGCTAGCTGAGTCCCTATGTATGTGTCGGTGGTCTATCCTATTATTTGTCTACCCTACAATTCCCAAGTGGTATAAGTATTGTCGTTCTGTAACAGGGGGAATCATTTATGTTTCAGTAGCATTTGTTTTGCTCATTATGAAAAAGGAGGAGTGTTATGCGTGACCCTCCCAAGTGTATTGTCCTTTTAAGATGGGCCATGACCCGACCTAATAAAAGGAGCAACTTCAGGCAAATGCAACCGAACGGCTGCAGACTCCAATCATAGAAGTCATGTTGTTTCTGTCTCTCACTTTGGGCATGCAGGTCCCTGCTCGTCTGGGTCCCCCTGGGTCAGCATGGTGCCCTAGGTCCAGCGCAGGCCACCCACCATGCAGGATGCTGCTAGCATCCAAGCTGCCCCGGCACCCAGGCCATGTCCCCATGGCCTCACCAGGGTCCCGCCCTGCAACACAAGAAGTCTGGGTGACCCCGGCAATCCCAACATGGTGCTGTCCCCCACCCCCAACACCTGTGAAACAGGCCATGTACCCATAACCGGCCCCACAACAAGGAGGAGTGTGGACTGAGGTGGAGTGTGGACTGAGGTGGAGTGGAGGAGAACAGAGTGGAGAGCAGGTGATACAGGAGGAGATAGGAACTGGAGAGGTGGAAAGGAAAGGAGGAGACTCTAATGGGGGAATTTAGAGGCGATGAGGTCATAAAAGCAAAAAGAGGAGAGGAGAACTGCTCCAACGTGGGGGAGAAGAGGGCAAGCTGGTAAGTTTATGCCATTAAGAGAAGAAGGTGAGAGGGGCACCTTAATCCCAGAGAGGAGAGGCGTTTCGTAGGGTGAGAAGAGTGCAAGCTTGTAAGGGAACCAGAGAGAGGTGATGGAGGGCAGTGGCCTATGAACAGGCAGAGGATGTGGCCTGGGGAAAAATGCCCCAACTAACCGCAGTGACTCTCTGGATCTCCTGTGTGCTGGATTACTCCTGAAGTGACGCTCTTGATTACCGGTGAGTTGGGTTGCCCCCGCAGTGACTCTCTGGATCTCCTGTGTGCTGGGTTACTCCCATAGCGACTCTCTGGATTTCCTATGTGCTAGGTTGCTCCCGCAGTGACTTTCTGTATCTCCTGTGTGCTGGGTTACTACCGTAGTGACTCTCTGGATTTCCTTGTGCTGATTTACTCCGCAGTCAATCTCTGGATTCCCTGTGTCTTGGGTTACTCCCACAGTGACTCTCTGGTTTTCCTGTGTGCTGGGTTACTCCTGCAGTGACTCTGGATTTTCTGTGTGGTAGATTACTCCTGCAGTGACTCTCTGGATTTCCAGTGTGCTGGGTTACTCCTTCAGTGACTCTCTGGATTTCCAGTGTGCTGGGTTACTCCCGCAGTGACTCTCTGTATTTCCTGTGTGCTGGGTTACTCCCACAGTGACACTCTGGATTTCCTGTGTGCTGGTTTACTCCCGCAGTGACTCTCTGGATTTCCTGTGTGCTGGGTTCCTTCTGCAGTGACTCTGTGGATTTCCTGTGTGCTGGGTTACTCCTGCAGTGACTCTCTGGATTTCCTATGTGCTGGGTTACCCCTGCAGTGACTCTCTGGATTTCCTGGGTGCTGGGTTACTCCCATGGTGACTCTCTGGATTTCCTATGTGCTGGGTTATTACTGCAGTGACTCTCTGGATTTCCAGTGTGCTGGGTTACTCCTTCAGTGACTCTCTGGATTTCCAGTGTGCTGGGTTACTCCCGCAGTGACTCTCTGTATTTCCTGTGTGCTGGGTTACTCCCACAGTGACTCTCTGGATTTCCTGTGTGCTGGTTTACTCCCGCAGTGACTCTCTGGATTTCCTGTGTGCTGGTTTACTCCCACAGTGACTCTCTGGATTTCCTGTGTGCTGGGTTCCTTCTGCAGTGACTCTGTGGATTTCCTGTGTGCTGGGTTACTCCTGCAGTGACTCTCTGGATTTCCTATGTGCTGGGTTACCCCTGCAGTGACTCTCTGGATTTCCTGGGTGCTGGGTTACTCCCATAGTGACTCTCTGGATTTCCTATGTGCTGGGTTACTCCCGTAGTGACTCTTTGGATCTCCTGTGTGCTGGGTTATTACTGCAGTGACTCTCTGGATTTCCTGTGTGCTGGGTTACTCCCATAGTGACTCTCTGGATTTCCTATGTGCTGGGTTACTCCCGTAGTGACTCTCTGGATCTCCTGTGTGCTGGGTTATTACTGCAGTGACTCTCTGGATTTCCTGTGTGCTGGGTTACTCCCATAGTGACTCTCTGGATTTCCTATGTGCTGGGTTACTCCCGTAGTGACTCTCTGGATCTCCTGTGTGCTGGGTTATTACTGCAGTGACTCTCTGGATTTCCTGTGTGCTGGGTTACTCCCACAGTGACTCTCTGGATTTCCTGTGTGCTGGGTTCCTTCTGCAGTGACTCTGTGGATTTCCTGTGTGCTGGGTTACTCCTGCAGTGACTCTCTGGATTTCCTGTGTGCTGGGTTACCCCTGCAGTGACTCTCTGGATTTCCTGGGTGCTGGGTTACTCCCATAGTGACTCTCTGGATCTCCTGTGTGCTGGGTTATTACTGCAGTGACTCTCTGGATTTCCTGTGTGCTGGGTTACTCCCACAGTGACTCTCTGGATTTCCTGTGTGCTGGGTTACTCCCACAGTGACTCTCTGGATTTCCTGTGTGCTGGGTTACTCCCACAGTGACTCTCTGGATTTCCTATGTGCTGGGTTACTCCCATAGTGACTCTCTGGATCTCCTGTGTGCTGGGTTATTACTGCAGTGACTCTCTGGATTTCCTGGGTGCTGGGTTACTCCCATAGTGACTCTCTGGATTTCCTATGTGCTGGATTACTCCCGCAGTGACTCTCTGGATTTCCTGCGTTTTGGGTTCCTTCCGCAGTGACTCTTCTGGCTTATCCGTTAAAGGGACCCTCTTGGTGCATCCACAGGTTTTGGCTTAACCCACGGCTGTCGCACTTTAAAAACAAATCACGAGGGGTTGGAATTTCGATCTGCCATGATTTGTGCCTGTTTTAAGAGGCCTGGGTGGGCTTTTTTTTGGGGAGAGGAGACCTTTGTTTCATGGCATTTGTGAATTGGGGATGCGCTTTAAAATGCCCAGAAATTCACCATTATTTGCGCAAATGCGTAAAGGAGGAAAAGTGCCGACCCGCAGCTTCTTTTACATCTTTGGTAGCAACTTGTGATGTAGTCCAACCTATGAAAAAGCACAATAGCTAGTCCATGGCTTAGCTCAACCTTTGCACATGCACAACACCTCTTGCAGGCCTGTGACATACAATGACCCCACCCCACGCCCTGATATCAATGCTTGCGAGTGATTGGTTGCCATGCGCCGCCGCCCTCTTCTCCAGCAAACTCTTGCAAACATACCCACCATGAGAGCTGCTCACCTACCTCCAGAGAGCAGCAGCGCCAGCAGCACTCCCGCCATGCCCGCTCCTGTGGGGGAGGGGAAACGAGCAGAATTAGCTGGCGATATGGCCGTAGCTGCACTTTGTCCTATTGGGGAATGAGGAAACTCAATGGTGTAAGTTGTTTGTATAGCACTAAAGGAATTGTCCTCAATGTGCCACTTTACTCCATGCCCACCTAGAGGAGGCTATAATGCCACAGGTGCACTTTGCAAATCCCATGCCGTGTAACTTTAGTCCATGCCCACCTAGAGGAGGCTATAATGCCACAGGTGCACTTTGCAAATCCCATGCCGTGTAACTTTACTCCATGCCCACCTAGAGGAGGCTATAATGCCACAGGTGCACTTTGCAAATCCCATGCCGTGTAACTTTACTCCATGCCCACCTAGAGGAGGCTATAATGCCACAGGTGCACTTTGCAAATCCCATGCCGTGTAACTTTACTCCATGCCCACCTAGAGGAGGCTATAATGCCACAGGTGCACTTTGCAAATCCCATGCCGTGTGACTTTACTCCATGCCCACCTAGAGGAGGCTATAATGCCACAGGTGAACTTTGCAAATCCCATGCCGTGTGACTTTACTCCATGCCCACCTAGAGGAGGCTATAATGCCACAGGTGCACTTTGCAAATCCCATGCCGTGTGACTTTACTCCATGCCCACCTAGAGGAGGCTATAATGCCACAGGTGCACTTTGCAAATCCCATGCCGTGTGACTTTACTCCATGCCCACCTAGAGGAGGCTATAATGCCACAGGTGAACTTTGCAAATCCCATGCCGTGTGACTTTACTCCATGCCCACCTAGAGGAGGCTATAATGCCACAGGTGCACTTTGCAAATCCCATGCCGTGTAACTTTACTCCATGCCCACCTAGAGGAGGCTATAATGCCACAGGTGAACTTTGCAAATCCCATGCCGTGTAACTTTACTCCATGCCCACCTAGAGGAGGCTATAATGCCACAGGTGCACTTTGCAAATCCCATGCCGTGTAACTTTACTCCATGCCCACCTGGAGGAGGCTATAATGCCACAGGTGCACTTTGCAAATCCCATGCCGTGTAACTTTACTCCATACCCACCTAGAGGAGGCTATAATTCCACAGGTGCACTTAAATCCCATGCCGTGTAACTTTACTCCATACCCACCTAGAGGAGGCTATAATGCCACAGGTGCACTTTGCAAATCCCATGCCGTGTAACTTTACTCCATGCCCACCTAGAGGAGGCTATAATGCCACAGGTGCACTTAAATCCCATGCCGTGTAACTTTACTCCATGCCCACCTAGAGGAGGCTATAATGCCACAGGTGCACTTTGCAAATCCCATGCCGTGTAACTTTACTCCATGCCCACCTAGAGGAGGCTATAATGCCACAGGTGCACTTTGCAAATCCCATGCCGTGTAACTTTACTCCATGCCCACCTAGAGGAGGCTATAATGCCACAGGTGCACTTTGCAAATCCCATGCCGTGTAACTTTACTCCATGCCCACCTAGAGGAGGCTATAATGCCACAGGTGCACTTTGCAAATCCCATGCCGTGTAACTTTACTCCATGCCCACCTAGAGGAGGCTATAATGCCACAGGTGCACTTTGCAAATCCCATGCCGTGTAACTTTACTCCATGCCCACCTAGAGGAGGCTATAATGCCACAGGTGCACTTTGCAAATCCCATGCCGTGTAACTTTACTCCATGCCCACCTAGAGAAGGCTATAATGCCACAGGTGCACTTTGCAAATCCCATGCCGTGTAACTTTACTCCATGCCCACCTAGAGGAGGCTATAATGCCACAGGTGCACTTTGCAAATCCCATGCCGTGTAACTTTACTCCATGCCCACCTAGAGGAGGCTATAATGCCACAGGTGCACTTTGCAAATCCCATGCCGTGTAACTTTACTCCATGCCCACCTAGAGGAGGCTATAATGCCACAGGTGCACTTTGCAAATCCCATGCCGTGTAACTTTACTCCATGCCCACCTAGAGGAGGCTATAATGCCACAAGTGCACTTTACAAATCCCATGCCGTGTAACTTTACTCCATACCCACCTAGAGGAGGCTATAATGCCACAGGTGCACTTAAATCCCATGCCGCGTAGCTTTACTCCATGCCCACCTAGAGGAGGCTATAAGGCCACAGGTGCACTTTGCAAATCCCATGCCGTTTAACTTTACTCCATACCCACCTAGAGGAGGATATAATGCCACAGGTGCACTTAAATCCCATGCCGTGTAACTTTACTCCATACCCACCTAGAGGAGGCTATAATGCCACAGGTGCACTTTGAAAATCCCATATCACATTACATGCTATGATATGATATTGCATTTATAACGCGCCTGTACATAAGTGTTTCTAGGTGCCACAAGGGAGGGAAGACATAGGGAGGACAAGACAAACAATGCTACTAGGCCTTGTGACAATCAGAGGTGCCGGGGGAAGGGAGGGGGAAAGTGCAGTCAGGGCCAGTAAGGCTCTGGGTAAGTATGACCAGGACAGCGCGGTTCTGGGTAAGTGCAAGGGAGAGAGTACGGGAATGTGCAGTCAGGGCCAGTAAGGCTCTGGGTAAGTGCGACCAGGACAGCGCAGTTCTGGGTAAGTGAAAGTCGGCAGGGGGGCTGTAGAGGTCACAGATTATAGCCCTTAAGTGCACAGTAGGCCAGGCGGCAGTGCAAGGGGGACTGGTCCCAGAGGAGCCTGGTGCCCAGTGAGACTCAGAGGGAACCAAGCAACCAATCGGCGCAACAGACAGGAAGGTTAGCAGGGGAGCAAGAGAGAGAAGGCAGATGAGAAAAAGAGGGTCTTGAGCTGCTTCTGGAACTTCAGGTGGTCCTACTCAAGTCTGTGAGGGTCAGGGAGGCAGTTTCAGAGGAAGGCATCTGCAGAGGAGAGAGATCTACCCACCACTCTGTTTGGAGAGGCGTTTGACCCTTAGAGAGTTGGAGGTAGCTGAGCAAAGGGCTCCGGAAGAAAGGTACTTAGGCAGAGAGAGTTGGATGAAGAGTGGGCCCCTGGCCCCAGAAAGCCTTGTGAACGACTCAGCAGGTCTTGAACTTGGTCCTTGCAGCCACCAGGAGCCGGTGGAGAGAGTTCAGGGATGGAGAGATATCCTTGGCCTCAAGCCGAGGGACCATAAGTCTTGCAGTTCTGTTCTGGATGAGTTGCAGAGGGTGGAGAGTAGAGGCAGGAAGATTGAGAAAGAGGCTGTTGCAATAGTCCAGCCTAGAGAGAACCAGAGCTCTGGAGACAGTGAGCTTCTGGGGGAAAGTGAGAAAAGGTAGAATACCTCTGAGGAGGTGCAGCTGGAGGTGGGCCTTCTTGGCAAGGTTTGTGATGTGAGGAGAGAAGGAGAGAGTGGAGTCGAAGATGACACCAAAGGTTTTTGCCTCACAGGAAGGCGAGGGTAGAGGGCCCAAGGAGGGCGGCCAGAGTGAAAGCGGGAGCAGGGGTCCCAATGAGAAGGATCACTGTGTTACTGGCATTAAGGCAGAGATTGTTGGAGGAGCACCAATCCTGAATCGCGTTGAGACACTCAGGAGTGAGCAAGGAAGGAGAGGTGGCTGAGGGATGCCTGAAGGAGAGCCGAGTGTCATCTGTATAACAATGAAAGTTGGAGCAGAAGGTGGAGATCAGGTGGGCCAAAGGCACAAGAAAGACATTGAAGAGCCAGGGTGAGAGGGTAGAGCCCTGGCAGACACCACATGTAGATGATTGGTGGTAGAGAGAAAGGACCCAAGTTGGACCTGGGAGGGCCGGTCCAAGAGGAAGGAGGTCAGCCACGCCAAGGCCTGATCTGTGATGCCCAGGTTCTCACTAAGTCGATTGATCAGGGTGAAGTGATTGACCGTGTCAAAGGCAGAAGAAAGGTCAAGGAGGATGAGGACAGAAAAAGAGCTAGAGTCAGGATTAGAGAGCAGGTCTTCATGGGTGTTCAGGAGAGCAGTTTCCGTGCTTCTGGCTGTTCTGAAGCCAGACTGATGTTCATGGAGGCTACCAACAGATTCAGTGTGAAGAGTAAACTGGGAGATGGCCAACTTTTGCCAGAGTTTGCCCAGGCAAGGAGTGATAGAATTCGGACATAGTTTTCCGGATAGGTAGGATCGGCAGAGGACTTCTTGAGGAGGGGCTGAACAAGGGAGTGCTTTACGGTGGAAGGGAAGGTTCCAGTGACAAAAGAGTGATTGCAGAAATCAGCCAAGGCTGGAGCAAGGTGGAGATGTGGTCCTTGATGGTTCTGGAAGAGCAGGGGAGCACCTGTTTAGATGAAAACTTCATAGATCGGATTTGTCTCGAAACATCGTCAGGTGTAGTCAAAGAGAAAGAAACAAAAGGAGGATAGAGAGAGATGGCCGAAGGGAGGCCGAGAGAGGTAGAGGGGGAGGAAGGTGAGAACGAGGACAGGATGTTCTGGGTTTTAGTGGTGAAGTGAGAAGCCAGATCCGTACAGAGGGCCTGGGATGGAACAGGAGAGATGGAGACTGCAGAGGGATGGGCCAGCTCCTTGCAAATTTTAAAGAGATCGGCTGTGTTGTTAGAGGCTGCATTGTTGCAGGCTTCAATGTGGACTCTCTTCTTTGAGAAGACAGAGTCTGTATTGCCTTTGGAGCAGGTATCAGGCCAGTTTGTCAGAGGATGCGCCTGAAGCCCTACACTTCCTCTCAGCCCCACTGTACTTGCGTTTCAGGGTGGTGAGGTCAAAGTCATACCAAGAGTTGCCCTTGGAGGTAGGCTTCAGCCAGATTCTCATGACGGGGGCAAGGATGTCCAGAGTGTTAGAGTTAGGGAGATGCAGGTTAGAGAGGGCTATGCCAGAGTGTGACTCAGCTGCAGGAGTAGGAGGAGCAGAGAACGTAGAGGCAAAGACATCCACTGACATGCAGTGTCAGGTGGGAGGAGAGCAGAAAGTGGTCAGTGCACGAGAGAGGAGCGGTGAGAGGGGGATGTCTGAGGAGATGAGGGCATCCAAGGTGTGGCCGGCAGAGTGTGTCAGACCAGAGGGAAGAATGGAAAAAGAGAATCGCAAAGGTCACAGAAGAGCACAGAGGAAGGATTAGAGGCATCCAGGCGGATGTAGAGGTCTCCTAGGAGGAGAAGCTGAGAGGTAGAGGCAAGGAGAGAAGAGGAGAGGTCAGCCCATTCAGAGAGGAGGAGGGTGGCATGGCCATGTAGCCTGTAGATGGTGGCCACAGTCAGAGAGAGGCCAGGAGAGATAGAGAGCCTGAAGACAAGGCAGGCATTCAAAGGAGGAGTAGGCCTTTGTAGAGATGAGAGAAGCAGGGACCCACTCTGGAAAGATCAGGGCCACTCCATCTCCGGGTTGGTTGGTTCTGGGCTCAAAGAGGATCTTGTAGCCCACAGGGAGGAGAGTGTCAAACCTCGTGATAGAGATGGGCATGACCATGTCTCGGTCAGAGCGAGGACATCCAGGTCAAGGTCTTTGAGGAGGTGGCAGATGTCAGAGGAGTGGTTGACAGCAGAGCGAGAGTTGAGAGTAGCGGCATGGAGCAGGTTGCCACATTTGAAAGACTTCCAGGTGGGGTACAGGAGGGAGGTACACCCTGACAGAGGGTGTAGAGGGGCCCTAGAGTGGGCAGAGGCAATAGATGGAGGTGGCATGGGGTCAGAGAGGAGGAGGAGGTAGGTGCCAGAGGAAGGAGGTGGCAAAGGAGCCAGATACGTGTTAGAAGGAGTAGCAGGAGAAGGAAGGAAGTTAATAAGATGCAGGAAGCACCTATCGAAAAGGAGGAGATTGGGATGAGGGCCCTGGACCGTGATGCTCCCATTCAGATAGACGTTAATGATGGTTTTGGAGGAGTGGAAGGAGGCCAAGAGGGCCTCCCACCGGGTGCTACTATTAATGCGAGAGGAGGAGACGGGAGAGAGAACAGAGGCCATGTAAGGGGTCCATTGGTCAGTGCAGTGAATGACAAAGAGGATGTTGGTGAGAATCTGTCTGGAGGAAGGGCTGATGTAGGTATCAACGATAGGGAGGCCTGGGTTGGAGACCAGGATATCCCTCTTGAGCTTCTTCCTGCCAGACTAGTGAGAGGGATTGGATAGCGATAGAGTAGCAGTTAGAGAAGATGGGAGAAATGGAGAGCACCGTAGGGGGTGCGAGGAGGGAAGTTGGAGGAGCTGAGAGAGAGAGAGAAGGAGCACAGCCCAGAGCCGTGCACTGCAGGATGCGCAGGAGGAGGGTCGGGGGTTGTGGGGGTGGTCACACAGGGGAGCACAACAGTAGGGAAACGCAACAAGAAGCAAGACATGGCCCACAACAAGGAGGAGCGAGACACAGTAACATCAGTAACTGCAGTGGAGTGGGAGAGAGCCTAGTGGCACAGCAGAGACACAGTAACACCAGTAACAACACAGGGGTCGGAACCTAGAAGTGGGAGTGAGCCTAGTGGATACAGTAATACTACATGACGCCATACCCTCCTAGAGGTGCACTTTGCAAATCTCATGTCACATAACATTTCTCCATACTCTCCTAGATGTGGCTATAATGCCACAGGTGCACTTTACAAATACCATGTCACATTACATGACGCCATACCCCTCTAGAGGTGGCTATAATGCCACAGGTGCACTTTGCAAATCTCATGTCACATAACATTTCTCCATACTCTCCTAGATGTGGCTATAATGCCACAAGTGCTCTTTGCAAATCCTATGTCACATAACATGACTCCATACCTTTCTAGAGGTGGCTATAATGCTACAGGTGCTCTTTGCAAATCTCATGTCACATAATGTTATTCCATGCCTGCCTAGATCTGGCTATAATGCCACATGTGCACTTTGAATATCCCATATCATATAACTTGACTCCATATCCTCCTAGTGGTGGGTACAATGCTACAGGTGCTCTTTGCAAAACTCATGCCATATAATGTTACACCATGCCCACCTAGAGATGGCTATAATGCTACAGGTGCTCTTTGCAAAACTCATGCCACATAATGTTACACCATGCCCACCTAGAGATGGCCATGATGCCACATGTGCACTTTGCAAATCCCATTATTTTTATCATTATTATTAATATTAGGGTATCTATTGAGCACGGACCTAGCTTCTGGAAGCATCAGAGTGCTCTGCAGTCATAGAGGGAAGAACACAGCGAGGGAAGCAAAGAAAAAGGGAACAGAGAGCTAACGTGGGGGTCAGCAATTGGCAAGAAGGGATCTACAAGCAACCAGCGGAGGAGGCAGTGGGGAGCAGATCACCAAGTCTCAGGTAGGGTGGAGAATGGAGCGTATGGGGATCAGGTGGTCGAATTTGCTAAGTCCTTTGAGTCTTACTGTAGCATGCAGGACACATCTCAAAGGTGCCAGGGTAGTAGCTGGAAGCTCTTCCAAAAGGGCATTGCCCCCATCCAGTTGGCAGAGGACCAAGGCTTGCACAGGGGATCTGAAGTTGTTTTCTGAGTTGAAGGGCTTGTTTTTTTGCAGGCGAGAAAGTTGGTGCCAAGCTGTTTGTGTCTTCCTTGCTATGTGCTGTTTGAAAGTGTTGTGTATGTCGAACCTAAGGGATGTGGCACAGTGGTCAGCTGGGTGTGAATCCCTTGAGGTTCATAGCAGAGAGCCAGGTCTGGATGTCAGAGTGTTCAGTGTTTGTGGTCAGCAGTAGGAATTTAGTTTTGGAGGGGTTGAGCTTATGGTAAGCAATGGACATTGTGGCGAACCAGAAGAAGGACTCAGACTACAGTGGGTCATGATTCAAGGGTATTTATTAAAATGAAAATAACGTGCCTATATGGCCCTACCACTATGAGGGAAGTTCCCTGCCTCATAAAACAAAAACTAAGGTTGTTCTTCAAAGTCAAAAAGAAATAGTCCTGAGTCCAAATCCCATTCAACTAACTTGCCCTACCACTTTGGGAAAAGGTACCTAAAAAGGGAGGCCGAAGCAATGGCCTCTGTCTTCGGCTACTGCCTGGCCCAATCACTTGGGTAGTTTGTCAATGTGTGATAAGACAGTTCACAATCTTCCTACAGGTTCTGTTGGCTAAAAGATACATGTCCTCCGTACGCTTTCCTCTTCTTCAGGAAAGCAAGGGTTTTTCTCAGGCCATTTCCCCCAGATTCAACTAGGTGCTTGAACCCCTCCAGGATCCCTTTTTAACACAGTGTGCTTTATAAAACCTCAGTGACTCTAAAACTCCCCAAAGTCCTATGGCCTTCTGGCAGGCTTGCTTTCTCTCAATCAACTTAATTCACATAGGGCGTCTGCCCGCTCAGGTTTCCCAGGCTCCCGTAACATCCTCGCCTTTCCCAGCCTTGATGCAACGTGTTCATATTTCCTTCAATCAGATTCATCTAAGGCGTTTGCCTGTTTGGTTTTCTCAGGCTCCCATAACCTTGTTGGCTTCCCCAGCCTTGATGCAAAGTGTAAGTATCTCCTTCGATTTGATTCACCTAAGGCTTTTGCCTGTTCGGGTTTCTCAGGCTCCCATAACCTTGTTGGCTTCGCCAATCTTGATGCAAAGTGTAAGTATCTCCTTCGATTTGATTCACCTAAGGTTTTTTCCCATTCGGGTTTCTCAGGCTCCCATAACCTTGTTGGCTTCCCCAGCCTTGATGCAAAGTGTAAGTATCTCCTTCGATTTGATTGGCCCGTTCGGGTTTCTCATGCTCCTGTAACCTTGTCAGCTTTCCCACACTTCATTCAAAGTGTTCGTACCTCTCAGCAGTAATCTCTCCGGGGCAGTGTTCACTTCCCTGTTGCTGCTTGCCTCTGCAGCTAATCTCCTTCTTGTGCTGAGCTCGCGGATCCAGACTTTCCTTGGTGATCTGGTCTCGGCATTGGTTACCAGACCCAGCACAGATTCCCTGTGGTCGTGCCACCAGAGGAAATGGGTACTTCTCTGTCTCTGCTTCTTATGGGTCTGTTAGGATACCAGCTTTCTGGCGTCCGGCTAGCGTTTCGCTCACTCTTCATGCTACTGCTGGCTTCGTGGTCTACATGGCTCCACCCCTACAGGACATCTCCTGGTCAGAGGCTTGCTTCTGCGTAGAAGTCTTTCTCCTACCTGCGTTGGAGTTTCTCCGCGATTCAAAGTTCTTCATAGTTTTATGTATGTCATCCGAGTCAAAGGGGGCTAGTCCTTCTTCTTTGATTGTGGAATTCAGGTCGAGATCCAGAATTACCTGAAGCCAAAGAGATTGAAGAAATGTCACTATTCGGTATTCCCATGTAGGCGGAAAATGTGTTTTGGAGTGGGTATTTGTTATCAAAATGAGAGTCCTTGTCCCCAAGAGGTCCTACTTGGCCAGACCCCTAGGGAGATTCTTGCTGAGCGGGCTCACGTCCCTAGCCTCAACGGGGGTGGCTCCCTTATGGGGAGAAGGGACGGATAGTCCAGATGTGTCACAACATCCAGGATTGGATCAATGTGGCGCAGAACTTGAGCCTGTGGATGTCTTCGATGGAGGATATTTTGAAGAAGGTCTGCGTGTCATCTTCATATTGGTGGATGCAGAGGCAGGAGGGTTCCGAGAGGTTCCATGTGAAGATTGAAGATCACAGTGACAGACAGGGGACAGGATATCAGCGCCGATGTAGATTGTCAGTGTGTGCCTGATAGTCTACTGTGTAAAATGCTGTTGAGAGTTCAAAGAGACCTAGGAGGCAAGGATGGCCATCATTGAGGATTTTAAGGGCATCTTCGATCATCTTGAGGGTAGCAATTTCTGTGTTGCATCTGGGGCTTAATGCTAGATTAGTAGGATTGAAGGAGGCCATTGTCCTCTATGCGTTGGGGGATTTTCGTGGCTACTGCTTTTTCAAGGATTTTACCTAGGAAGGGAAGATGGGTAATGGGGAGGTAGTTCCACAGGTTGTCAGGGTCCAGTGTTGGTTCCTTCAGAAGCATGAGGATTTGTCCATTCTTGGGGGTCAAGGGGAAGTTGCCTTGAGTTAGGGAGCTGTTGATGATTGTCAAGTAAGGGAGGAGTGCTTTAGTTGGAAAGGTCTTGAGTAGAGAGGCAGGGAGGATGTTGTCTGTATACGATGTAGCCTTGAGGGATGCTAGGATGGGAGTGAGGTCTTCCATAGTTAGTGTCTTGTATGTTGTCCAGGTAGTTGTGGTTTTGTGAGAGGAGATGTGTCGTGTGCTGTCATTTGTGGCGTTGGTGCCTGAGTTGGCAGATCATGCTGATATTGTTGACGAAGTAAGAGTTAATGACAGTGGATTTTTCGATGGAGTGTGCTACAGGTGGTTTGGGCAGAGGGTTGGTGAAGTGCTTGATGGCTTTGAAGAGGACTCTGCTTTCATTATCATCCTTGGCTAATGGCTATGGTGTTTTGGTAGTAGTTGGACTTGGCAGTGTTGATCAGTCGTCTGCATGTAGGCTAGAGTTCTCCGAGCAGGGGGAGGTTGGGTGCACTGCAGGATTTTTGCCAATTGATTTCTTGTTTTCTGATGGTTCATTTGTTGAAGTTGAGTTCTTGAGTGTACCAGGGTGTGGAAGGTTTCGGCTTGAGGGTGCGCTGTTTTGCTGGGGCATGGCAGTTGACATGGTTTGTGAGGGTGGTGTTGAGTTCTTGAGTATACCAGGATGTGGAGGGTTTAGGCTTGCGGGTGCACCGTTTTGCTGGGGCATGGCAGTTGATGTTGTTTGTGAGGGTGGTGTTGAGTTCTTGGAGAAGCGAGTTGCAGTCCTGGTTCGTCAGCGGTAGATCACCCCATGTGAAGTGGAGTTTGGTGAGGTCCACTGGGAAGTTCTTGAAGGATCTTAACAAGTGTTTGCTGTGTTTCCAATGGGTTTGCTTGAGAGGTGTGGTGTGACTAATCTCAAAGGGGATTGCCAAATGCTTTGACCAGTTGAGTGCAATAGCAAAGCTGTGATGGAGGGTAGGCAGGGAGGTGAAGATGAGGTCGAGTATATTAACTTTACTGTGAGCTGGGTCTATTGTGTGCTGTGTGAGGTTCCATGTGTCAAGTACGCAATGGAGATCTTCCTTCATTGACCTGGTTGCTGCGTTGCCAGGGATGTTGAAGTCACGGAGGAAGATATTGTTAGCATGCGTGAGGGACATGGTGGTGACCAAGTTTGTGAAGTCTTCGACGAAGGAGGTGTTGGGCTTGGGTGGTCTGTAGATGAGGTGAAAAGTGACTATCCGTACGGAAGAGTGGGAAGAGGCAGGATAGGTTTCCAAAAGAGCCAATAGTGGCGACGTCCAGTTGGGTGCATGGCCATAATGCCTTGTGAATGTTGGCGAGGCCTCCGCTGATCTTGTTTGGACAGTCTTGTTCTAGAATGTTGTAACTGTGGGGTGGGGGGTTAAGACATCTAGGATGTGGGTGGAGGTGGATGCCATCCAGGTGTCAGTAATGAAGATGGTATCCATGTTATGTGTGGTGATGAGGTCGACGATGTCTGCTGCACGCTGTATTGCTGAGCGGACATTAGCAAGCATCTGTTTTCGTGTAGTGGTGGATGCTGGAGTGATCACGGGTTGTAATGCAGGTGAGGTTGCTGCACTGCAGTGTCCATGATGTTGCTGGTGAGTGGCGTGGTCGGCGATGAGTGGTGATAGTAGGGATGGGCTGTTGGGAGAGAGGGGGGAATCACATATCCACGGGAGCTGACCTGATGTCACAGGAGCTGGGGTCTAGAAGTGGCTATGAAGCCATAGGTGCACTGTGCGAATCCCTTGTCACCTTACATGACTCCATACCCGTCTAAAGGTGTTTATAAGGCCACAGGCGCACTTTGCAAAGTCATGCAACATTACATGAGTCCATACCCATCTAGAGGTGGCTTTGAAGCCACAGGTGCACTTTGCAGATCCCATGTCACATTACATGACCCCATACCCGTCTAAAGGTGTCTATAAGGCCACAGGTGTGCTTTGCAAATCCCATGTCACATTGTATGACTCCATACCCGTCTAGAGGTGTCTATAAGGCCACAGGTGACTTTGCAAATCCCGTGTCACATTACATGACTCCATACCCGTCTAGAGGTGTCTATAAGGCCACAGGTGGCCTTTGCAAATCCCATGTCACATTGTATGACTCCATACCCGTCTAGAGGTGTCTATAAGGCCACAGGTGTGCTTTGCAAATCCCATGTCACATTACATGACTCCATGCCCGTCTAGAGGTGTCTATAAGGCCACAGGTGTGCTTTGCAAATCCCATGTCACATTACATGACTCCATGCCCGTCTAGAGGTGTCTATAAGGCCACAGGTGCACTTTTCAAATCCCATGTCACATTACATGACTCCATACCCATCTAGAGGTGGCTATTATGCCACAGGGGCACTTTGCAAATCCCATGTCACATTACATGACTCCATACCCGTCTAGAGGTGGCTATTATTCCACAGGGGCACTTTTCAAATCCCATGTCACATTGCATGACTCCATACCCGTCTAGAGGTGGCTATTATGCCACAGGGGCACTTTTCAAATCCCATGTCACATTACATGACTCCATACCCGTCTAGAGGTGGCTATTATGCCACAGGGGCACTTTTCAAATCCCATGTCACATTACATGAGTCCATACCCATCTAGAGGTGGCTATTATGCCACAGGGGCACTTTGCAAATCCCTTGTCACCTTACATGACTCCATACCCGTCTAGAGGTGTTTATAAGGCCACAGGAGCACTTTGCAAATCCCATGTCACATTACATGACTCCATACCCGTCTAAAGGTGTTTATAAGGCCACAGGCGCACTTTGCAAAGTCATGCAACATTACATGAGTCCATACCCATCTAGAGGTGGCTTTGAAGCCACAGGTGCACTTTGCAGATCCCATGTCACATTACATGACCCCATACCCGTCTAAAGGTGTTTATAAGGCCACAGGTGCAGTTTGCAAATCCCATGTCATATTACATGACTCCATACCCGTCTAGAGGTGTCTATAAGGCCACAGGTGTGCTTTGCAAATCCCATGTCACATTGTATGACTCCATACCCGTCTAGAGGTGTCTATAAGGCCACAGGTGACTTTGCAAATCCCGTGTCACATTACATGACTCCATACCCGTCTAGAGGTGTCTATAAGGCCACAGGTGGCCTTTGCAAATCCCATGTCACATTGTATGACTCCATACCCGTCTAGAGGTGTCTATAAGGCCACAGGTGTGCTTTGCAAATCCCATGTCACATTACATGACTCCATGCCCGTCTAGAGGTGTCTATAAGGCCACAGGTGTGCTTTGCAAATCCCATGTCACATTACATGACTCCATGCCCGTCTAGAGGTGTCTATAAGGCCACAGGTGCACTTTTCAAATCCCATGTCACATTACATGACTCCATACCCATCTAGAGGTGGCTATTATGCCACAGGGGCACTTTGCAAATCCCATGTCACATTACATGACTCCATACCCGTCTAGAGGTGGCTATTATTCCACAGGGGCACTTTTCAAATCCCATGTCACATTGCATGACTCCATACCACTCTAGAGGTGGCTATTATGCCACAGGGGCACTTTTCAAATCCCATGTCACATTACATGACTCCATACCCGTCTAGAGGTGGCTATTATGCCACAGGGGCACTTTTCAAATCCCATGTCACATTACATGAGTCCATACCCATCTAGAGGTGGCTATTATTCCACAGGGGCACTTTTCAAATCCCATGTCACATTACATGAGTCCATACCCATCTAGAGGTGGCTATGAAGCCACAGGTGACTTTGCAAATCGCATGCCACATTACATGACTTTGCAAAGCACACCTGTGGCCTTATAGACACCTCTAGATGGGTATGGACTCATGTAATGTGACATGGGATTTGCAAAGTGCACCTGTGGCATAATAGCCACCTCTAGACGGGTATGGAGCCATGTAATGTGACATGGGATTTGAAAAGTGCCCCTGTGGCATAATAGCCACCTCTAGACGGGTATGGAGTCATGTAATGTGACATGGGATTTGAAAAGTGCCCCTGTGGCATAATAGCCACCTCTAGACGGGTATGGAGTCATGCAATGTGACATGGGATTTGAAAAGTGCCCCTGTGGAATAATAGCCACCTCTAGACGGGTATGGAGTCATGTAATGTGACATGGGATTTGAAAAGTGCACCTGTGGCATAATAGCCACCTCTAGACGGGTATGGAGTCATGTAATGTGACATGGGATTTGCAAAGTGCCCCTGTGGCATAATAGCCACCTCTAGATGGGTATGGAGTCATGTAATGTGACATGGGATTTGAAAAGTGCACCTGTGGCCTTACAGACACCTCTAGACGGGTATGGAGTCATGTAATGTGACATGGGATTTGCAAAGTGCCCCTGTGGCATAATAGCCACCTCTAGACGGGTAGGGTATGGAGTCATACAATGTGACATGGGATTTGCAAAGTGCCCCTGTGGCATAATAGCCACCTCTAGACGGGTATGGAGTCATGTAATGTGACATGGGATTTGAAAAGTGCCCCTGTGGAATAATAGCCACCTCTAGACGGGTATGGAGTCACGTAATGTGACACGGGATTTGCAAAGTGCCCCTGTGGCATAATAGCCACCTCTAGACGTGTAGGGTATGGAGTCATACAATGTGACATGGGATTTGCAAAGTGCCCCTGTGGCATAATAGCCATCTCTAGACGGGTATGGAGTCATGTAATGAGACATGGGATTTGAAAAGTGCCCCTGTGGAATAATAGCCACCTCTAGACAGGTATGGAGTCATGTAATGTGACATGGGATTTGCAAAGCGCACCTATGGCCTTATAGACACCGCTAGATGGGTATGGAGTCATTTAAGGTGACATGGGATTCGCACAGTGCACCTGTGGCTTCATAGCCACTTCTAGACCCCAGCTCCTGTGACATCAGGTCAGCTCCCGTGAATATGTGATTCCCCCCTCTCTCCCAACAGCCCATCCCTACTATCACCACTCATGGCCGACCACGCCACTCACCAGAAACATCATGGACACTGCAGTGCAGCAACCTCACCTGCATTACCATCCAACCCGTGATCACTCCAGCATCCACCACTACACGAAAACAGATGCTTGCTAATGTCCGCTCAGCAATACAACATGCAGCAGACATCATCGAACTCATCACACACCACACATAACATGGATACCATCTTCATTACTGACACCTGGATGGCATCCACCTCCACCCACATCCTAGATGTCTTAACCCCCCACCCCACAGTTACAACATTCTAGAACAAGACTGTCCAAACAAGATCAGCGGAGGCCTCGCCAACATTCACAAGGCATTATGGCCATGCACCCAACTGGACGTCGCCACTATTGGCTCTTTTGAAAACCTATCCTGACACTTCCCACTCTTCCCTGCGGATACTCACTTTTCACCTCATCTACAGACCACCCAAGCCCAACATCTCCTTCGTCGAAGACTTCACAAACTTGGTCACCACCATGTCCCTCACGCATGCTAACAATATATTCCTCCGTGACTTCAACATCCCTGGCAACGCAGCAACCAGGTCAATGAAGGAAGATCTCCACTGCCTACTTGACACACTGAACCTCACCCAGCACACAATAGACCCAGCTCACAGGAAAGGTGTAATGTGACATGGAATTTTCAAAGTGCACCTTTCGCCTTAAAGACACCTCTAGACGGGTTTGGACTCATGTAATGTGACATGGGATTTCCAAAGTACACCTGTCGCCTTATAGCCACCTCTAGACGGGCATGGAGTCATGTAATGTGACATCGGATTTGCAAAGTCACCTGTGGCCTTATAGACATCTCTAGATGGGTATGGTCTCATGTAATGTAACATGGGATTACAGCGGCGTGTGCCATGCATTCCAGAAAAATAATGTTGCATGCAATCCAGTGCGAAATGTCCTTTCCGGAATGCATGGACTGAGAAAGGGGCAGGCCGTGCCAGTGGAGGAGGTGACAGTAGTATATATGTGGATTGTGAAAATGGGATTTCTGGGGGCAGCGGGGAGTGTACAGAATGCCATCTGTATGTGTTTGCAAATCCCATGCTTTTGGGATCTTTGTGACCCAAAATGAAGCTGGTAATTCTGCCTCTGAATGTGAGGTCTGCTTTTCAGGCTCACTTTCATAATGTACCTCTGCTAGGAATGTCTACTACACCCCCAACAGCTGCCCTGTGGTTTCTCAACATGCAGTTACAGAGTAACATGTGCATCCCTGCAAGCAGACTTCTAGGACTAAAAGTCCAACCGCCAGGGGCTGCCCTTAACCATGGATAACCCTGATCCAAACAATATATAATTGTGTACCTCCAAGGCCTAGTGGTAGTTTGATTACTAAATAAATATAAGCCATTGTTGCTTTGATATGGTGGTCTATGGGAATATACAATTATACTGCCAAAACCTTTCTGATGTAATTTTATTGTCAAAATGATTTCTAGTGACTCACTCAACTGTCAGTGTTTTGTGTACCACTGTCTGGGGGTTGTCTGGGGCTGAGTTCACCCAAAACAAACTATTTGGGTCCAGTCTTAGTAGCTCCCCCTTTGTTCTCTGTTAGGCTTGTCAGGTTCCCAAGAGCCATGATATACCCCAGGGAGTTAGCTGAGAACCAGTGCTTCAAAGGCAACTGCTGCCAGGACAATGGAGAGGTTGCACCAGGGTTGTAATTACTCGGGTCTCTTTGATGCAGGGCATTAAGAGGAGGGGGCAGAGTTACATTTGTCCAGGAGAGGAATTACAGTCAGGAGAAGGGACCCACCATCTTGGAATCTCTTAGGTCACTCACACATCCTGCAAACAAAGCACTCTGGGACTGACTTTGCCAGGAAGAAAACATATGTTAGAGCAGCCAGGATTGGACCTTTGCAGAAGGCTTGAAATTGATCCATATGCTGTGATAAGGAGGTAAGATCCCACTTAAGGGAAATCCTCTTTGGGAATCAGAAGAAGGATTACACTGGAGCTGCATTGGGGTATCAGTCTGCCCAAAGCCCTCACCCATCCCAGAGGACCATTTGGGGTGACCTGCTTTTTCGACAAGGCCTGCCTGCTGCTTGGACAAGGCCTGCCTGCTGCTTGAGCATTGATATCCAGGATCCTGCTCTCTGGAGGTGGCAGCCCTTGCAGGTGCTTTCTGGTAACTTTCCTGGCATGGAACGCCGAGGAAGGTCTTACCTTAACCCTGGAGACCTTGGACAGGGTCCCCCAGCAACTAAGAAACAAAGGCACAGTTCTGAGCTCTGTTTCCCATCCACAGCTGCTTTTGAGTCAACTCGACCCTTTTTGGGTCAATATCGAGCTGCTGCAGAGCCCATGGAGAAGCTGCCTTTGATGCTCACTGCTTTTTCTAACCCCTTCAAACAGTTGAGTCACTGACTCAGCCATCATCTGCCTGTGACCCAGACATCTTCCGTCAATCGTTGCTGCAGAACCACATAGCATCAGTGGACCTCGTTGCACTGACTCTACCACTTTAAGCCGCCGACTCGACCATTGCCTGACTGTTCTCCAGCCTGTACGAGCCAATCACTGTGCAGGACCGCACCGCATTGCTAGATCGTGTCGAATCGACTTGACCACCTTGACACTGACTCAATGTATTGGGAGCTAAAAAGCCTGGCTCCATGCTGTTGAGTCACCCACAAAGAATAGGAAATTATTTCCAATGGTTCTGCTCGCCCCCTACCCCCCCGGCCTGGTTTTCAGGGTGCTGTAGGGGAGGACTGGTCCAAGACGACCCCCCTCGCCCGCACTTTCTCCCCAGGTAAGGACTATGGCTCTCTTGGGCGTCCCCTCATGCCACCCGGGCCCAGGTGGTGGAGGGCTCACCCACTGGAGACATTGCCCGCACGTATTAATTGCCCACACGTATTAAAATTTAGCTAGGCCTAGAAACCATTTTTGTCTGGTAAAGATGGTGTGAGCTCAGCGCACTGTAGCGCGGCCCCCACCCTTGGAGGGTTTCAGTCATCCTTGTTGCCGCAGCACCCTGGTAGATCCGCTGCGAGCACGTTCCCACGAACAAGACGGACATGAGCTAGCGTAATAGCCTAACATTGTAACAGTTCACCTCCCGCAGTGTATCGTATCATCGCTCCCAGCATGACCCGGCCCGCAGGCCTAGGCAAAATGAAATGAACAGTAAAATGGTCGTTACAGGCCCGACAATCTTTGTATATTAATATTGTATAAAACCCCTTATATTACAAAAAGCCTGTAGGATGTATGATTACAAGAGATCATGCCCCCATGATACGAACGATGGTGAGCATATACCATTGCAGTTGGGTACTAATAATAACGGCACACACCACGAATACATGTATGACTGCAAAACGCACACCCCATGGGGCCCGTGCCATAACTGAACTAATGCTGCTAGAGGACACAAGAAAACGAATGTAAAGCATCCAAAGGGCCCATGTGAAGAATGCATGAGAAGGTGCATGTCTAGGCCCCACATGCGCCACCACCATCATGCACAAGTGGCGGGTTACTTTCTATGTCCTCCACCAACCCTAACTCTACCTCACTTACTGTAAATATATATGCATATAACTAAATACTGTACGTGTTAAAACATAAATGTATAAACAAGGTACTCAGACTGGTTATAATCAAGACACATCCAGCAAAGTTTAAATGCATGTTCTGTAGTGTTTCGAACAAGTATTATAGAATGTTCAAATGTTTGTGATGTCTTTACCTAAACCGGCAACACACGAGGGAGATACCTTTGTGAAATATGTGCAAGGTCATTCCCCCTCCCACCCAGCGAGGGCTGCCAAGGCATGAGAGCAGAAACCGCGCCGCGCTGCGTTACCTCCCCCAACTAGGCTGGAGCCGCTTGAAAGACTTGTAACCCCCTCTGTAGCACCCAAGGCCACCACCCGCCACCTGCATTATTTACAGCACAGCAGTAAACCTCTGCCTGAACGCACGCGCCCCCTCGTAAACCTCACAACCCACCGGACCACCTCAGACTTATGGCCCTGTGCAATAAAGACACCCAACACTTTGACAACATACAGCGGAACATCCATAACAACTTCTAACAAGGCAGGAAGACATGCACCGCCCGTGCCAGGCCCTGAAGCTTAGCCCCTCGACCTATGGCCCCGGTCAACAGGACACTGGTAACCATGCCCTGACATATTACCTCCAGTCCCCTCACAAGGTGCATTCCTCCTGTGTTGCATTAACCTGTTGTATAACCTATTGTAAGATTTACTGAAGAAGATACTGCTAAAAATGCTCAAATGACTGCGGTGTGCATGACATAGGGCTAATAAGTCAGGAGGAGACATTCATCTCTGCCACTGGACGTGATGGCCCCACAACACCGCCTGGATGAACTCTGCCACCCTGCCAGGCCCAGCCCAACCCACGAGGCTGCCCAGTGACGTCTTCCAGCCAAAGCCAACCACATCACAGCAGCACCTATAGTTAGTCATCGCCACCCAATCCCCATGAACTTGTGCCCCCTATAGTGTGTAGGTTCTTATGACGTTTTTTGTAAATATATACGCCTGTCTTTGCTATTGTCAGACAGAGCGCTCTCGGAGTTTGCAGAGTCCTTTGCATGCCCTATTCTGATTGATAAACTCCCATTTACGCTCACCCGCACTCTGTCTTGGCCTTATTCCCATCTTGGGAGAGTCCTTTATTGTCTCTCATTGCGGGGAGGATCGTGCTGTGTGGGGACGCTTGCCTTCAGTGGTGACCCCGATAGCGTGATATTATTTTTTCCTAAACCCATTATAACCGTCCCCTTTTGGCACGAGAATCTCCGGTCGGAAAGGGATACGCACGGTGAGCCGGCTCCAGGAGGCTGCCCGCCAACGGCGACCGGTACACTAAGAAGTGCGCACTCAATAGAGAAAGGGTACGGGATCCCGATTGGAAAAAAATCCCCTTTGAGTACCGCTCGCCGGAGCCGGGGCTGACTGTTGAGTTAACGGCGACACTGCCTGGACGGACCCAGTTTCGGAGACTATCGGTTCAAGACGGGCACGTGAGTACCGAGTGTGAGCGATTGTAAAGGGAGCGGGGAGAGAAGGGTAGGAAAGGGACCGAGAAGGGGGTACGAAGATATACTAAAGATTACTCTAAAATTTTCCTTTCTTTTTCTTTGCATATGGCCATTAGGATTACGAGGTGAATAAAGAGATAGAAGTGACGGGAACCTAGCTCCGAAAGGGGGTGGAAGGCGGCGCCGCATAGTGCTATATTGACTAGTGCTGGGAATATATGATGAAGTGAAATACAAGATAAAAGTGTTCAGCAAAAGGGGGCACTGAGAATATATTAGTGATCGCTACTACTTCTTTTCTTTTTCTCTAAGGGTAGGGGGAGGATAAAAACGGAATTAGCATGAACTTGGGAGAAAAATAAGAGAACAAAGGTCCTACTAGAGGGGGGAGAGCAGGTTAAAACCTATAAATATATGCATATGCCCTAAGTAAGATAGACAGGAACAGCCGGCTAGGGAGGAAAGGGAGGACAGTGTGAATGGTGTACTGAGTGTTACCAAGAGGTGTGTGCACCTCGTATGTGTCAAGGGACGACTGCGATGTTGAGAATGTGTAAAACAGCTATAAATATATAATTGTTAAATGGTCATGGTAAGTGTGACCGGATAAAACGTTTTGAAGGCAACATTGAGACAGCGACGTGAGTGGGTGCTTTTTGATTTCCGGGTTGATGTTGTCAAAATAAAAGATGGGTTGCTGTTGTATGTGTCTCCCAAAGAGAACAAGTTAAAAACTGTGTACCGCCTGTTCCGTGTTGTGCAGTCAAGGGAGGGAGAGCCCAACCGAGCATAACATTGAATGTGAAGTAGAATACTAAAAAATAATATCTATACTACATTCACATTGTGGCTGTAGAAACACACACACAGCGACACATAAGCGCTAGGAGGATACAGAGATGGGGGCTGAAACACCCTTATCACATATTTGTAAAAGCCTTCCAGGGCACGCGGAGCGGATTAAGAAATATCACGACCAATGGGTAACCGAGTTGAAAGGAGAGGGGCTACCCCAGTTATGGCCAGAGGGAGGATCATTTGACAAAAGCATTCTAGATACGGTAATGACATGCATTTTCTTGAAGTACCGAGGGAAACAGCTGCAGAATAGGAGGGAAATATTAGATCTTTGGCGGTTATTCGAAGAGGTACCACCGCCTAAAGCGCCAGCACCAAATCCTGATCTCCCATCTACTACAGACAATCCACTGATGTTACAGAAAGATATCAAAGAAGTGCCAGGTGTAACACCACCAGTAGAGGTAATAAGTTTATACCCGATATTAAAGAAACCTGTACCCGCAGAAGGATACAGTGATCCAACGTATGTACCTCCCCCGACAACTACCACACCCCACCGGCCCACTGCACCCCCACCATATGAAAGTACAAGGGAACGAGGCCAGGCGGGTACTCAAAGGGTGGACATAGAGAAACTCACAGATGATCTAGAATCAAGACTGTCTATAGCAAAAGATGAGCTCTCGAGGATAAAAAACATATGCGAACGGACAGCACTGGATACAACTAGAGCTGGACGTACGTCTAGAGCATCGGATGAAAGCAGACGGCCCGGAGAGGGTGGAAGAAGGGCGAGATCCTGTTTAGGATTGAGGAAGAACCAACGCGAATAATAGAAGTAGGGACCCGAGAGGAAGATGGTGGTAACGAAGAAAGGCTTGGGGGACTTAGAGAGGAATTACTTTGTGATATTAGAGAAGAGCTAGACGAAAGCGACAGATTGAGTATGGCAATAGGAGGGGGAAGCGAGGGGGAGGAAGGTGCATGTTCTATGAGAACCCTAGATGATGACTGGTCGGGGCGACTGAGGAACAGAGTGGGAAAGATGGCATCACTAGGAACATCAGCAGCCAAAACGGGTCCGGATGCAACAACGAAAGGAAAGCTACAGCTCCCGTTGATACATAGGGGAGGAGGGAGGCCTAACTATATCCCATGGGCACAGATGGATAAAGCTAATTTATTAAAGTTATTGCCCCCGTTATCAGGAGGGGCAAGTAAGTGGATATACGCCTTCGAAAAACATACAGCTGGGGTACCCCTAGCTGTAGGAGATGTGAAAAGTCTGCTCGTATCAGCGGTGGGTGACCAGGCTGAAAGAGTATGGGTTAAAGCCGGTTTCCCGGGAGTAACATTAGACTGCGACCGCCATGATGGGGCCTCATTTAACACAGTGCGGGCTAGGGTGTGGGACGCCTTACGCGAAACATTTCCAGACACACCTGACTTACAGTCTGTGATGCAGTGTGCAATGAATGACGGGGAGGAGGCTATGGATTACATTTTTCGGGTCCAAGAGATGTGGAGAGCGGAGACGGGCACGCCCTGGTATCAATCGACATCTTTATTTTACTTCATTATAAAAAGGGGGCTACCAAAGGAAGTGCAGAAGGCGCTTGACAAAATAGCAGGTATAGAAGCAAAGGGATGGCCGGAAATTCAGAGCATAATAGTACACCATTGTAAACGAATCAAGGAACGGGAGAAGGAGGTGGCGCAGAAAAGATTGGCAGACGAGGCGAAGTTGGTGCAGACAAAGTTAGTGAAGGTTGCAGCAGCAGTAGCCGCGCTCCCACACAGCAGGGAGGGAGAAGATGAGGAGGAGGGGCTGATAGCAATACAAGGAAGGATGGCAACTAATTGGGCGGGAACAGGACAGCGGCAGTGGAACGAGCAGGAGCAGGGTGGAGGTCCGCAGTGGCAAGAGTGGACCCCTCGAGGGGGACGAGGTGGGTACAGGAGCCGAAGAGGAGGTGGACCACAGGGGTACGGGGGAATGGGAGGAAGTGGATGGCAGGGTCCCAGGGGCCCTCAGGGGAGTTGCTGGAACTGTGGGCGATGGGGACATTACTCCAGGGAGTGCAGAAGTAGACAAAACAACGGGTTCCAGGAGGTGGAACAGTATGGCCATCCCCACCCGGGAAGCCCATATGGCCTTCCAATGGGACAACAGCAACTGAGAGACCCAAGCCAGGGTAACACGAGCCAGCAACAGGGACCCCAGTATAGAACACAGAACCACCCACAAAACATGCATAACAATGACAGCATGCAGTATACACCAGGCAACCCTTTCGCGACAGCAGCTAACGGGGCCCCCGCACCAGCACCTTATAACGGCATGTCAGTGGTCTCAGGTAACGTATTCAATGAAGGGGGGGCGATGAGACACCCCGCATAGGACAGCCCACAGAGAACACTTGCGTGTCCAGTTCTATCTACCACCCACAGTGCAGCAGAGGAACCATTGGTGGGGGCGCAGATAGGAGACAGGCAATTTATATTCATGGTTGATTCGGGAGCGGAGAAATCATGTGTCAGGGAGGGCCGGTTCCCGTTATCTAACAGGAAGTTAGAGACGCAGGGGTTCTCTGGGGCTGTAATTGAAGTTCCTTACACAGAAGCTTTGGATGTAACCATAGGGGGCAAGACTATAAAAGCACCCTTACTATATTATGAACAGTCCCCGATAAATTTGCTGGGAAGGGACCTTATGAGTAAACTTAACATGACCATATCATTTACCGAAGGAGGAATAGTGTGTTCTACACCCGGGATATGCCCCTTGCGTGCAATGTTGGTAGTGCAAGCCTACACAACCACACAGGAAATACGAGGGCTGCCACAAAAGGAAGAGATGTTTATTGCAGGGCTACAAAGATTGGCCCTTATAGTCCCACAGCTAAAAAACATGGATTGGAGGATTCCAGCAGAATTCCTCTTCCGCCCCATAGTGTGTCCAAATGCAGCACCAGGATCAGTGGTGTCGTTGGATTTGCACGCCGTGCAGGTATCAACGAAACGGATCGCTGTGATTGGGGTAGACAGAGAAGGATGTGAGTGGCGCACCGTACTGTGTACAAACGCAAACCTTGCCCTGCGCGAGGTAACAGATGAGGATCTCTTCTCAGATACAGAAGTAGATGGTGAGATAGTAATGGAAATAGCGATGCCCTGTGACATTTTGATCCAAGCCAGAGAGATCCCCGTCCAATTGATGGCAGTGGTAGGAACACCACCGTCATTTTTTGATGATGACATGAGGCTAGTACCAAACAATTTATGGACAACAGGCCCACATGATGTAGGGCTGTTGCATGGAGTACAACCTGTGAGAATAAAACTAAAACAAGGAGCTATCTTACCAAGAGTTAAACAGTATCCATTGTCCCGTGAAGCTGAAGAAGGGATAAAAGAGACCATAAATGCACTACTAGTACAAGGAATAATAGTGCCTTCAAACTCCCCATGTAACACGTGTATTTATCCAATCAAAAAAGCAAAGGGGGGATCTTGGCGGATGATACAGGACTTACGCCCCCTCAATGATGTAATACAAAAAGAGTTCCCTCTAGTCCCGAACCCTGCATCCATACTATGCAGTATCCCAAAACCAGCATCACATTTTACAGTAGTGGACTTGAAAAACGCATTCTTCTCAATACCTCTGGCTGAAGAGAGTAGATACCTTACAGCGTTCACACTGGGGGGAAAAAGATATGAACACTGCAGACTGCCACAGGGATACTGTGAAAGCCCGAGCATATTCAACCGCATATTGCATGAAGACTTGGGGAACCTATCAGTAGAGAGTACGATTATCCAGTACGTGGACGATTTATTGGTGTGTGCACAAGACAAAGAAACGTGTAGAAAAGATTCAACAACGCTCCTGACTTTACTGGCCAACAAAGGGTACAAGGTAGACAGGGAGAAGCTACAGTATTGCCTGACTGAGGTCCTATACCTGGGACAGCTCATATCAAAAGATGGAAAAAGAATAATTCCCGACCGGGTGGAGGCAATAAGGTCAGTAGGAGAGCCCACGACGGTGAAAGACATGCAAAAAATTTTGGGGATGTGCAATTATTGCCGAGCATGGATACTAGACTATGCAGCATACACCAGGCCCCTCCTACAAGCACTCAAAGAAGCACAACAGGAGAATGTAAAAATAAAATGGTCAGAAGAAATGAGCATATCGTTCAAATCACTGAAAGAGCTAATTTCAAGCGCTCCAGTATTAGCAAACCCTGATTATGGACACGAATTTTACTTATTTTCCCATTGCAAAGGAACACTTATGACAGCGGTGCTGACACAAAAGACATCCTTAGGACACAAGCCCCTAGCTTACTATAGTGGTACTTTAGATGCCGTGATGCAGGGTCATTTCGCGTGCGAACAATCGCTCGCAGCAGCCGCATTCGCGATTGAGAAAAGTGCCACAATAGTAATGGGATGCTCTGTAACATTGTTTGTGGAACACTCATTATTTGCAATACTCGAAAGATCAAAAAGCACGCTGACCACACAGCGGGCAACAGCATATGAGATCATACTGTCCAGCGCCAACATCCACATAGTGAGATGTAAAACAGTGAACCCCGCCACGTTTATCACAGAAGCGTGCACATTGGAGGATATGCAAAATCACGACTGCACAACCTACACAGGAGAAGGAGGGGAGGGCACAGTGGTGTGTGAAAACGCTCTCAGCGAGGGGGAAGTGTACTTTGTGGATGGGTCCGCATCAATTGATATGGACACGGGAGAAAAACACGTTGGCATGGCGGTAGTGAGACTAGAGGAAGGTGAGTTTGAAACACTAGTACAGTACCGCCTCCCGTCACATTACTCTGCACAAGCAGCAGAACTGGTTGCGCTCATAGAAGCACTACACGCAGCAAAGGGCTGTGCAGTTACAATATACACAGACTCAGCTTACATGACGACGACAGTACATGGAGGTCTAGCAAGATGGGGCCGTAGGGGATTCAGAAGGGCAGACGGAACGCCAGTGCAGCATGCAGAATTGTTAAAAGAATTAATAGAGGCCCTACAAAACCCTACTGCTGTAGCAATAGTGAAGTGCCAGGCCCATACATCCAATACAGACGTTGTGTCTTTAGGGAACGCGGCAGCGGACGCTGCCGCCAAGGAGGCTTCCTATTTTCAGAAATACGACACAGGTGAGTTCATGATGAAGAACACAACAACCGAAGAACTGTCAGAAGGGTACAACATGATGTCCTTATCACAAATTCTAGAATTGCAGGAAGGAGCTAGTGCAGAAGAAAAACTAACGTGGACGAAACGGGGATGCAGCCAATCAGGAACAGACCTATTATGGCGGCAAAATAACTCAGGGAAAGTGGTAATGCCACTACAGTTACTAGAAGTAGCATTTCAACAGCTACACTTCCCCGCACACAACACTAAACAGCACATCGCAGCAGAAATACAGGAAGAATGGTTTGTGCCCTGTCTCCAGGAGCATGTGTCTCGATTGGCAATGGAATGTACAACATGCCAAATATACAACTCAGGAATGACCCTACGCACACTCCGGGGAACAATTCCCAAACCCATTGGCCCCTTCAGAGAACTGCATATAGACTATGCAGACATGGGGGAAAGGTGTAATGGCGCACGGTACATGATCGTGGTTGTGTGCCCGTTTTCAAGGTGGGTGGAAGCAGGACCATGTGCGCGACCTGATGCCAAAAGCGCCGCCAAGTTCCTAGTAAGGGAAGTGTTCCCGCGCTGGGGAATTTGTGACGTGATTCGCTCAGATAACGGCTCTCACTTTGTGAATGAACTCTTCAAGGAAGTTACCACGTTATTGGGTATAAAACATAAATTGTGTTCGATTTATCATCCTCAAAGTAATGGCGTAGTGGAAAAGATGAACGGCCTGTTAAAGGGCAGGTTATCAAAACTATGCTTCTCATTAAAGAAAAATTGGATTTACTGTCTCCCCCTGGCACTATTTGAGTTGAGAAATCAACCAAGTAAAGACCACCATTTGTCCCCACACGAGATCGTGACTGGGAGACGAATGAACACAGCACACTCTCCACTGCGTGAACACTCAGATGCTCACAGGAGCGCCGCAATATTGGGAGATGAGTTCACAGACTACCTAAGAAAATTAACAAGGGCAGCACGCGCAATATCGAAGCAACTCTCCCCACCCTTCACGAGAGAAGAGGGAAATGGAACAGGATCTGTCACGGAGCCAGAGCAACAGCTACAGCTAATGCCCGGCGACTCAATTTATGTCAGAAGCTTCGTGCGTCGGTGGAATGCACCACGATTCCATGGCCCATACGAAGTAATATTTTGCACGCCCACGGCAGTAAAGGTGAAGGGCTTGAGGTACTGGGTGCACTTGACCGACGTACGAAAAGCATACAGCAATGTACAAGAGGAAATAGATGAGGAGGCACAGACAACAGCAAACGATGCAAATGAGTAAAATGTCTAAATACCGACTTGTGTGTGTGTGTGTCAGCACTGGACTTCAATGGAATAATGACTGACAAGGATATTACAAAAAAAAAAAAAAAAAAATTTTTGTGTATGTGTGTTTTCCTTTTTTTTATCTTGTTGAGTGGTATGTATTAATGAAATGATAATATTATAAACCCTTGTCTGTGAATACCCCTCCCCCACATCCCCTCCCGCTTCCATTCCCCGTCAAATGTATTGGCACAGATGGTGCCAGCAAAACGTTTACATGCATGCACTTAATGCACTTTTATATCTCAAAACAGGAGCTTCCATGGCATCTAACGGGCAGCCTGCAACGGATAGAATTAGTAGAATGAGAGAATTAGTATATGAGAGATGTAGATATTCGTATGAGTGTGGATTATCAGTATGCATCACATTGTTTTTTATGATAATGTTTGGCTTGGTTACATATTGGTTTATAGCGTTCATCTCTATCGAGATGTACGAGGGGGGAGGGAGCAATAACACTACTGGACCAATTAACAGTACCACCGGGCACGATACAACTGCAGGTGTCAATACCAGGGAAGGTGATTTTTTGATATGGGACGGAACTAAACTTGTGTGGGGGTATCATACCACACCATCCAGTGTTGTGACCTCACAAAGAGAAAAGCCACAAGGTGGAATACAGAGCAACACAGTGTCTCCACCAGGGGTATCCACTTACAATGCCCACAGTCTCAATGACCGAAACCCGTCTGCCATATCATGGTTATATAACACCCCCACCAACCAGATTACCCCCACCCCAGAAAACAATGTGCCAGATAACGTCAGGAAAGAAGACGAAAAGCTACTAGAAATGCACGAAATATTATATGATGAATGGGTCAAGGGGGGCGGGAATGAGAAAGGGGGGTCTAGTTTGTCCACTGCCCAGGGGGGTGTGAAGTACATGAGCAACAAGAACAACAGACGAAAGAGAGAAGCAGGGAGGAGAAAGTACGATGAGTACTATGGGCTAGGTCTAGATGAGATGGAAGACCCACGACACCCCCATCAAACAAATAAGTGGTATGCAGACATGAGTGCCACAGCTAAACAGACAACAAACGAGAGCTGTTATGTCTGTTCCCTCATCTCCCATGCATCAGGTACACCCAAAGTGTTGTTACCCAAAGAGTTGCCTATTGTGGATGCCCAATGTCTCCTTCATCTCACGCTGTGCAGGATTAAGAACACCTTCCAGGCACACGAAGTGACTTTTCAAATGCTGCAGAACGAGAAAACGTGTTACCCAAAAACGGCAGGAGTAGTATGTTTGAATGAACCATTTTTTGTGATAGGTGGGACACTTTTTTCTGACAATAAGCGGAAGGATGAAGAAGTACTGTGCAAAGCGGAAGCACTAAGAGGTGTGGCGCCGGATAAATTACGGTGGATAGTGGAAACATGTACACCAGTATGGAGAGAACACATTTCAAAGCTAACCTGGGTAACTGCCATTGAAAAACCATTCAAACTACAGAGCGAAATGGACTATAAACTGTGCTTTAGAGGAGAAGGGAGAACCCCCATGGGAACAAACAAGAACTGCAACAAGACCCTCCCCATCCCAGACCTAAGGAAAGGGACAGCGGCCCTGATGGACACGTACTGGGTGTGCGGCAAACAGGCATACCTACACCTCCCCCAGTCATGGAGTGGCAGCTGCTCAATGGCCACTCTGCACTCAGCCCTGATGGTGATACCAGAAAGCCACGTCGATGGGACACGGGAACGCATGCAGAGTGTGGCTCAACCAACTGCAGAGACACAAATATATGTCCTGTCTTCTGGAAACAAGGAAGAAGTGCTGACCCGCAACAGGCGAGCATCAAATTACATATCAAAGGCATCATCAGAACTATTGGCTCAGATCCCAGACAAATATCGATTATTCAGCTCAGCAGAAACATTTTTTGCCTCACTCGTCTCAAGTGTCCAAGCACGGGCAAACGCAAAATGGCTCCAGATAACACGCTGGGAATTGATTCAGCTGGCGAACGACACTGAAGAAGGATTCAATATCATCAGAGTTGAACTAAGAGCCTTACGACTAATGACCATGCAAAACAGGTATGTTCTAGACCTGTTGACAGCGATGGACGGTGGTGTTTGCCGAAAAATAGGAAGTGCCTGCTGCACTTTCGTACCTTCTGAAGATGCAGAGAATGGCTCCCTGTCCCATGTGATCGAAGCAGTCCACAACCTAGGAGAAAAAATGAAAATGGAAGGTGGAGCAGAAGCGAGTACCTGGTTCGACAATATCTTCTCCTGGGTTCCCTCATGGCTTGGAACAACTGTGAAGTTTTTAATACCAGCTGTTGTGTTCCTCCTTCTACTTTTTTGCCTGTGCCAGGTGGGTCTTCGAGTCTGTGCTAACGCAGTACCAAATGGTGCAATGATGATGGTGGCAATGGGCAACTCACATGGTACAATGAAAACAATGCAAGAAGCACAAGTACAAACAGGGATAGATAATTCGCCCAGGTACCAACTGGTGCCCATATACCACGATAAAGATATTGTAGATAAGTTGTGGCACACCACCATCAAAGAGCCCCGTATACTAGAATGGTATGAGGAAGTTTGGGTAGATTTAGAAGCAGATGGTGGGTGCATATATCTAACGTGTACTCCAGATGAATATGCCCGGAGAGGTGAGAGCTTAAGAGCAGTGTGCAGAGCATGGATGCCCATCAAAGGAACTCCGGCATGGGATGAGGCGGTGATGGACGAGGCAGAATGTAGGAGGATAGAAGATTTAAAGAATTCGTTACTTTAGTAACGAAAGGGGGGAAATGTAGGGGAGGACTGGTCCAAGACGACCCCCCTCGCCCACACTTTCTCCCCAGGTAAGGACTATGGCTCTCTTGGGGGTCCCCTCATGCCACCCGGGCCCAAGTGGTGGAGGGCTCACCCACTGGAGACATTGCCCGCACGTATTAATTGCCCACACGTATTAAAATTTAGCTAGGCCTAGAAACCATTTTTGTCTGGTAAAGATGGTGTGAGCTCAGCGCACTGTAGCGCGGCCCCCACCCTTGGAGGGTTTCAGTCATCCTTGTTGCCGCAGCACCCTGGTAGATCCGCTGCGAGCACGTTCCCACGAACAAGACGGACATGAGCTAGCGTAATAGCCTAACATTGTAACAGTTCACCTCCCGCAGTGTATCGTATCATCGCTCCCAGCATGACCCGGCCCGCAGGCCTAGGCAAAATGAAATGAACAGTAAAATGGTCGTTACAGGCCCGACAATCTTTGTATATTAATATTGTATAAAACCCCTTATATTACAAAAAGCCTGTAGGATGTATGATGATTACAAGAGATCATGCCCCCATGATACGAACGATGGTGAGCATATACCATTGCAGTTGGGTACTAATAATAACGGCACACACCACGAATACATGTATGACTGCAAAACGCACACCCCATGGGGCCCGTGCCATAACTGAACTAATGCTGCTAGAGGACACAAGAAAACGAATGTAAAGCATCCAAAGGGCCCATGTGAAGAATGCATGAGAAGGTGCATGTCTAGGCCCCACATGCGCCACCACCATCACGCACAAGTGGCGGGTTACTTTCTATGTCCTCCACCAACCCTAACTCTACCTCACTTACTGTAAATATATATGCATATAACTAAATACTGTACGTGTTAAAACATAAATGTATAAACAAGGTACTCAGACTGGTTATAATCAAGACACATCCAGCAAAGTTTAAATGCATGTTCTGTAGTGTTTCGAACAAGTATTATAGAATGTTCAAATGTTTGTGATGTCTTTACCTAAACCGGCAACACACGAGGGAGATACCTTTGTGAAATATGTGCAAGGTCATTCCCCCTCCCACCCAGCGAGGGCTGCCAAGGCATGAGAGCAGAAACCGCGCCACGCTGCGTTACCTCCCCCAACTAGGCTGGAGCCGCTTGAAAGACTTGTAACCCCCTCTGTAGCACCCAAGGCCACCACCCGCCACCTGCATTATTTACAGCACAGCAGTAAACCTCTGCCTGAACGCACGCGCCCCCTTGTAAACCTCACAACCCACCGGACCACCTCAGACTTATGGCCCTGTGCAATAAAGACACCCAACACTTTGACAACATACAGCGGAACATCCATAACAACTTCTAACAAGGCAGGAAGACATGCACCGCCCGTGCCAGGCCCTGAAGCTTAGCCCCTCGACCTATGGCCCCGGTCAACAGGACACTGGTAACCATGCCCTGACATATTACCTCCAGTCCCCTCACAAGGTGCATTCCTCCTGTGTTGCATTAACCTGTTGTATAACCTATTGTAAGATTTACTGAAGAAGATACTGCTAAAAATGCTCGAATGACTGCGGTGTGCATGACATAGGGCTAATAAGTCAGGAGGAGACATTCATCTCTGCCACTGGACGCGATGGCCCCACAACACCGCCTGGATGAACTCTGCCACCCTGCCAGGCCCAGCCCAACCCACGAGGCTGCCCAGTGACGTCTTCCAGCCAAAGCCAACCACATCACAGCAGCACCTATAGTTAGTCATCGCCACCCAATCCCCATGAACTTGTGCCCCCTATAGTGTGTAGGTTCTTATGACGTTTTTTGTAAATATATACGCCTGTCTTTGCTATTGTCCCCCAAAAGCATGCTTCACAAATGGGGCCTCTGAGCAGTGCAGGCCCGCCCTGCCGCAGAGCTTAGAAAGTTATTACACACTGCTTTACTGCTTCATAGCACAGCAGGCGCCCAAACTGGGGCATCTTATCGAGTACAAGTCAGAGATGTGTTTAACCCCAAAAAGAGCAGTTCAACGATTGTGGCAATGCCAGTAAAAGGTAGTGGACATTAAACAGCAAAGCAGCAAAAGAAATGGACCACAGTCCACGTGAGTTCCTGCTCACTTTGACCTCTACCCCTGATATGTATAATTTGGGCACACCTGCTGTAGAGATTCCCATTACCATAGAGAAAGAAAAATGTAGAATCACACCCCTTTCTGCATTTATCCCCCGTAAAAAATCTAAAATGGAGGTCTCAACATTTTTACTTAAGTCAAAGATGGACCTGTGGAATATTGATCATGTTTTAACTTGTTTTATTTATTCCTTTTTTGTACGGAAATGAAAGGTTTCTTGTAAACCAAACACTAATAAATAAAAAATGGTGCACATCTGCAGAGCCGTCTGTGAGATTTGCGGTGCCTTGGGCGGCAACAGATGCATGGGGACCCCCTAATTATATTTCAATACTCATGAGGATCATGGGAAGTTACATTAAAAGGAGCTGCCAGAAGTCAGCCAAGAGACAAATAAACAGTGTGCTGTTCAGTATAAGAAGGGTCGCTGTTTTTCGGGAGTCTTTCTTTGGGTAGCGGACACTGAACTCATTCAGTTCTGGGGACTTGGCAAACAAGCAGTGGCGGCTGGGGACTTTTTTTGATTGGAGGGGTGTAAATGTTTGCATTGTAATCATCACAGGGGGGGCGCGGGAGGCGAGGCCGAAGAGGGAGGCACGACACATTCATTATTCGAAGGCACTGGGCTGCATTTATTTGCAAAATGCAACAGTAGTGAATGCAAGTCATGAAACCTGCTCAACTTCCCCGCTTCAATCTATCCCTAAATTATGCCTACGCAAGAGGTTCTGCCGATCTCCCCCACCACGCCTAAAGGACGCTCCTGTGGGAATTAGGTGACCCTTTGAATCCACCAATCCCCCAGCCCCTTGCTTCCTGCCCCACTGCATCTACCGGTTATGCACTGCCCGGCAAGCGCCTGCCATGACTGCTTCACGCCGAGCCTCAGCGCCACACTACGATGAAAATCACTCTGCCAGTGTCCCGAAAGGTTTGGCACCAGCAGGGATGTCATTTCACCAAAATGTCAGGAGTCGCGGAAGTGACATCACACGACCCTTGACCCCCCCTGATGACATCACAGGAAGTGATGTCATTTGACCCCACCCCAAAGGTATATCGCGGGAAGCAATGGAACACGAACTTTCACCCGTTGACAAAACAGGAAGTGCTATCACATAGCATTGTACACTACAAAAAATATGGTTAAGATATCGCTATAATGTTATGTACATTTCATACAAGAAAGGATCGCCATATGTATCGTTAAGATCAGTGTGTATAGGCCCATATTACCGAATTACTGTGAATGCAAGCAGACGTCCAAGGCCAAATGATAATGATGTGTTATTATATAGCACTTACGCTTAGGCACTTTATATAGAAAAAATATACACCCAATATCACCCAACCTGTGTTAGTACTCATTTATCGACCTCAGAAGGATGAAAGCCTGAGTCTAGGTGTTTAAGAACAGACTAAATCAGTGACTCACCCCCTGAAGTAGGCCTGAAATAAACCTTTGATGAGTCTAGCAATTATTGTATAGAGTTCCAGAATGACACATTATTTGGTATCCCTATTCTTTCTTATTTAGGGTCAGTGCTGAAAGTGTTAGACTTGTGGCACTCCTGTTCTTATTTTTCTTATTTTTTTAAGGGGCCTGAACAAGAAAGCCAGCCACTCCAGAAGTAAAGAGCCACATGGTGCTGGCCACAGCCCAGGGGCTTGCATTACACACAAAAAAAGAACCAAAAAAAAAGTTTTTTTAATTTTCAGAGGTCGCAAGGGAGACCTCAGAGGTCGCAGTTGCGACCTCTGGAGACCCCTAAATCACGTTCCTGGGCACTGGTATAAATTCAATGAAATGTGCTAAACCTACTATCTGCACCCATCCTAACTTAATTTTAGTGGTGGGTGGGCGATAAAAGAAAAAGCTCTTGGCTGCTTCCCTGCTGCATTACCCGCAATCCTGCGTCTCGGGCGAGTGCACCGCAACAAAGAGGAGGAGCGCTTTTCCACTCCCCCTCTTATAGGGCGCCGCATCTGAGCCCCCCATGCCAAGGACTTCCGGCGTCCAGCGGTGGCACACACCAATGACGCCATGCTGCCAGCCGCTCGGTCGGCCTTCTTTCCCTCTGCCGGCCTCTGCGCCTCCCAATATTACCACCTCAGCATTTTGCCAGGGGCTTGCTGACATACTCATTTGTTCTCTCCCCACTCCCACGTTTGGCTTTCGACAATACTCAGTTTTATTAAGAAAACTTGAAAAGTGCACAAATTATCATACAGTACTCGAACGGTTTATAGTGATAGCATTGAATGCAAAAGCATCGAATGCAAAAGTCTAGAAAAAAAAAATGCAACGAAAAAATGATTTTTTTTTCTTCGGTGGTCCCCCCAACCCTGTTTTTTTACTCCTTAAAACCCATTTTAATTTTAAAAAAACCTTTACCTACAAAACATGCTTTTTTTTCGAGGCTTTTGCATTCGATGCTTTTGCATTCGATGTAATCACCGGATACCTACTCAAACAAATATAGAAATCCTTATAGCAATTTTTGGAGCCAAAACAGTACTATTGTAGCATTAATCGTCCACTCTTAAATTGAAGACTACAAATACCAGAATGCAGTTTAGTGAAATGCTAAAAAAAATGACCTATGGGCTTTGCAAATGCACTTTCAAACTTAAACGCTAAAAACAAAATATATTTTGAGCAAAGGTAGCTTGGCTGTTTTTTCTTTGACAAAGGCATGCGACAATTGTGATGCGAGGAAAGTTTGACATTCAAGGAATAAAATGCGTGTCGATGTCAAAATAAAAACACTTGGAAATTAAGAAAATATTTTGTTTTGAGATTTTAATATAGAAGGCATTGCGCGGGCAGCTGTGTAGTTCTTTGTGTGTGCCTTCAGAATGAAAATGCCCCTTTGGTCTATCGCAGAAAGGTGTCTTGCCCATAGCATTGCTTATTTAAATGAACCATCACGTCCAAATGGTCCCCACTTTACTTTAAAAGCTCCTCCGAGACAATACGCGAGGTTTAACTATGTATCGGGCGCTGCTGGGGGCTGCTGTGCAGTGCCTCATGAGTCGGTGGGGGGCATTTGTTGCAGGGGGTTGGGAGGTGACAGTGCGGTCTCAATAGCCTTGCCTAAAAGCAGCACAGCTCCTCTAAAGTGCACACCGTGTTACTCCGTCTATGTGTGTCAACCGGCGCGCGTGGGGCCCCCAAGGTGGTGCGCCCTGGACGATGGCACAGGCGGCCTATGTGTAGGGACGGCCCTGCACGTGTGTAACCCAAAACGTACCTCTCCCATTCGACGCTGGGCGCCAAGTCCTGCTGTCCCTGACCTGCTCCAGCTGGTAAAGGGGCTCCGAAGGTTAAGCGCTCTCTCCTGAGATCTCGTGGGATCGATTTCCAACAGCGCGGTCTCACAGTGCAGTGAAATAATGCCAATGCAGTGCAGTGAACCGGTTTGTGGTGGGCGCTGTTTAAATGGATCAGTGGCGCCTGTGGCGTGCTCCTCTCCCTCCTCTGTGTCGTGGGGATCCAGCAGCCAGGACGGTAGGTGGGTACCGTCCCACCTCCTACCACCAGCGCCGTGCACTTCCCTGGCAGGGACAGGACCAGCCCAGGTGTACCTTCCCGAGGCAGGGGAGTTATTGATGGCACCCTGCCGGGCCTGGGGACACGCCAGCCGGCATTTTGAATAAACACACACCTGCTGAGCCATGGGCACTTTCCCTAATTGTTGAAGAGTTCACGTCAGTCGGGTGTCAGACATCTATTTTCTGTTTGTTTTTGGGTGTCGTGAACAGCCCGCCTCCACCTCCATCGTGACTGTTTCAGAGGCTGAAATGGGGAAACCAGGCTGGGTTCAAAGCACCGGTGCACCGCATGCCTGCCTTCTGTAAGCGGGATGCCGGCTCCCACTGGGGGACCCTTAAGTGGGGGGGGGCTATGGTGGTCTGGAGGGTATCGTCCTCCAGACTTTAGGTCTTGCTACATGCTATTAGCAGGGGCGGCCTCAGCATTTTGAGGGGGCTTGGTGGAAGTTTTGAGAACAGGCAGTGTGAGTGGGGCCATTAAGCCGATTGCACTGTAGACTCCCCCCCTCCTCCTCTGAACCCAGGAGGCTGAATAGCTTTTTCAACTTCCTTTGGCCCATTGGAAGCGTCCTTCGCCCAAATCCAGAGGTGGTTTCGTTTCATAGCGACGTTAATCCTGGGCGGGGCGCGGCCCACCCCCACCCACAAGTGGGGCGCAGTTAAGCCCCTGGCTTCTTCATAGTGCAGTGCTCTTCACGCGATTCCATGCCAAGGTCCCCTTGAAGAAACATTTTTACAGAGCGCCCCCCTCTACCCCCCCCCGCGCCCCCCTGTCCCTGCTCATGTAGTAGCTGGCACGTGGAAAGGGAGGCACGTGCTACGTCGAGCAAACCCTTCCCGGGGTTGGCTGTGGGCGATGGCATGCCAGTGTGCCACGTTCACCCACTCTGATGCATGCCACTAAACCTTGAAGGGGAGGGCAAGGTTGGGTGCTTTTGGGGGGGGGGGGTCTCCTGTTGAGGACAATATGGCCTTTGTTTTGCGAGGAGGGTGAAAATGCGTGCCTAGGAGAACACCCCCAGGAGGATTGAAGAGGGGGCGAAGCAGCTCAGAGAAGCAATTGCCTCAGATTAGCGCGGGGGGGGGGGGGGGTTGGCTGAGGGCGGGGCAGTCCCCAATGTGAAAGATCCATGGCCTGGCCACTGAGGGTGGACTGCGCCCAGCATGGAGCGGGCTCGCCCAGGACAGAGGGGCTTTCTCTTTTTGAGTCTTCGTGGTCACTGCCTTCTTTTCTCCCCCATCACCCGCCCCCCCTGCACTCCCAGCACCTGTTAATTCATCCCACTCCTTCCTCTGTGCTTTGTATCCCTCCCCTGCTCCTCCTCCCGTCCCTGCTCCCGCTTGCAGGTGGCCTGTCTGCACCCAGCTACTCACTCTTTCTCCTACTCACTCTTTCTCACTTTTTCTCCTACTCACTCTTTCTCATTCTTTCTCCTACTCACCCTTTCTCACTCTTTCACACTCTTTCTCCTACTCACTCTTTCACACTCTTTCTCCTACTCACTCTTTCTCACTCTTTCTCCAACTCACTCTTTCACACTCTTTCTCCTACTCACTCTTTCTCACTCTTTCTCCTACTCACTCTTTCTCACTATTTCTCCTACTCACTCTTTCTCCTACTCGCTCTTTCACACTCTTTGTCCTACCCACTCCTTTTCACTCTTTCTCCTACTCACTCTTTCTCACTCTTTCTCCTACTCACTCTTTCACACTCTTTCTCCTACTCACTATTTCACACTCTTTCTCCTACTCACTCTTTCTCACTCTTTCTCCTACTCACTTTTTCTCACGCTTTCTCCTACTCACTCTTTCACACTCTTTCTCCTACCCACTCGTTTTCACTCTTTCTCCTACTCACTCTTTCTCACTCTTTCTCCTACTCACTCTTTCACACTCTTTCTTCTACTCACTCTTTCACACTCTTTCTCTTACTCACTATTTCTCACTTTTTCTCCTACTCACTCTTTCACTCTTTCTCCTACTCACTCTTTCTCACTCTTTCTCCTACTCACTCTTTCACACTCTTTCTCCTACTCACTCTTTCTCACTCTTTCTCCTACTCACTCTTTCTCACTCTTTCTCACTCTTTCTCCTACTCACTCTTTCTCACGCTTTCTCCTACTCACTCTTTCACACTCTTTCTCCTACTCACTCTTTCTCACTCTTTCTCCTACTCACTCGTTCACACTCTTTCTCCTACTCACTCTTTCACACTCTTTCTCCTACTCACTCTTTCTCACTCTTTCTCCTACTCACTCTTTCTCCCACTCACTCTTTCTCACTCTTTCTCCTACTCACTCTTCTCACTCTTTCTCCTACTCACTCTTTCACACTCTTTCTCCTACTCACTCTTTCACACTCTTTCTCATACCCACTCTTTTTCACTCTTTCTCCTACTCACTCTTTCTCACTCTTTCTCCTACTCACTCTTTCACACTCTTTCTCCTACTCACTCTTTCACACTCTTTCTTCTACTCACTCTTTCACACTCTTTCTCCTACTCACTCTTTCTCACTATTTCTCCTACTCACTCTTTCTCACTCTTTCTCCTACTCACTCTTTCACACTCTTTCTTCTACTCACTCTTTCACACCACTCTTTCACACTCTTTCTCCTACTCACTCTTTCTCACTCTTTCTTCTACTCTTTCACACCACTCTTTCACACTCTTTCTCCTACTCACTCTTTCTCACTCTTTCTCCTATTCACTCTTTCACACTCTTTCTCCTACTCACTCTTTCTCACTCTTTCTCCTACTCACTCTTTCTCACTCTTTCTCCTACTCACTCTTTCTCACTCTTTCTCCTTCTCACTCTTTCTCACTCTTTCTCCTACTCACCCTTTCTCACTCTTTCATACTCTTTCTCCTACTCACTCTTTCTCACTCTTTCTCCTACTCACTCTTTCACACTCTTTCTCCTACTCACTCTTTCTCACTCTTTCTCCTACTCACTCTTTCT